>NW_028322263.1:1225730-1532163 GCF_059928025.1 Delphinapterus leucas | reverse complement strand
CAGCCTGAAGTGTCCAGCCTTATGTCTCACACAGCTCTGCGTGTAGATGTGGTATATCCAGGTTGCATCACAAGCCCTGAATGAATTATTTAAGAATTGCTCTCTATTTCACTCTCACTGTGTTTTGTTTTCGAAATTTATCTTGATAATGGGATTTATCTGATTTTCACTGCTGCGTTTAGGCCGCTGTACACATGCTTGATTTCCTTATGGAGACATATAAATCCATGGGTTTCAAGATTCTTACTTGTCAGGTATGTTCCCAGGCGTTGAATATGTGCTGTTGAGTCCATTTCGCTGAGCAAGGAGTACGTCTTGTCTATTATATATTTGGCTTATGGAATGGTATCTGTGCTAATTTCAATCTCAGGTTTTATACAGCACCCAAATTCACCTTTCCCCATAAGCAAGCATAAGTTGGTTTTCTAAATTTGAGACCCTGTTCTGTTTTGTAATTCAGTTCATGTGTAGTCAAGTTTACATTCCGTGTATTAGTCATATCTTATGATGTTTCTTTTTCTGTGTGACTTATTTCTCGTAGAATCATCGTACCTGAACCCACTCATTATGCCGATACGGGCCTGATGACGTAGATTTCATTGCTGAGTGATATTCCATTGTACGTGCATACCACAACTTCTTTATCCATTTTTTGCTTTCTTGGATATTTAACTTGTACCGTAGACGAGGTTCTTGCAAACAGAGACGTCCCAAACATTGGGGTGGCTGTGTGTTTTTGATTTTAATTTCCCTAAGCTATAGGACCATAAGTGGAAGTGCCATAGGCTGTGTTGCTTTGTTTCCTATGTGTTTCAGGAAACACCATAAACTTCTCCAGAGTGGCTGTTGGCAATTTACATCCCGCCCATCAGCATAACAAGGCTTCCTGTTCTCCATGACCTGTCCTGCCTTTCTGGATTTTACACTTTTTTCAGATGGCCCTTTTGACCGGGGGGCAGTGAGACTTCATTGTAGTGCAGATTTCCTTTACATGCCTGCTTGGTTGGCCAAAAAGGGCGTATGCGTTTTTTCCTGAATATATTCAGGAAAAAACGCATACGCCCTTTTTGGCCAAGTGCATCATTGTCGACATTCTGCCTCTTTTCCTATGCTTTAAGTGCAATTCCAGTCTACCCCGTGAAATCGTTTTCCTGAAATTCTGCCCCGCTTTCAAGTCCTCTTCGAAGACTTACTTCAATACATTTTTGGACGATAGCTGTCATTCATAACTCTGCAGGTTTGTGAATTACAGTGCCCCAGAACTCCTTTCCTCAACTCGCTTTCATGTGAACTGGCCGCAAAACCGCAGGATTGTTTCAGGCCCTAATCTGTTTCCGGCAGGGCACGCTGAGCCTTTGGTTAATTCCTCTTCCTGGTGGGAAATGAGCATTCCATTTGCCCGTGCAGACACCTACAGGTAGTCTCTTATTGGTTCTCCCTATTCCTGTTCATCTTGTGCAGAAATTGCAAACTGTGCCAAACAGGAGGTTAAAGGCACTGACTCTCCAAGTGGGGAGAGTTTTAGTAAAGCGTCTGGAATGGTGAACCCGAGTACCAGGGTTCGAAAATTGAGATGCATTTGGAAACGTTTCCCAATCACACGGTGGACCATACTCTGGGTTTCCCATGCATGTTTTAGCTGAAGGAAGAATCCCTTAAACCTGGAGAGTTGGGACCCATGGAATGAGTACCATGCAGTATGACTTCAAAGGGTCTGCGTTTGCTCACCGAACCTCACCAATGCTATCAGCTTGAAGTGCCCAGCCTTATGTCTCACCCAGCTCTGGGTGTAGATGTGGTAAATCCAGGTTGCATCACAAGCCCAGAATCAATTATTTAAGAATTGCTCTCTATTTCACTGTCATTGTGTTTTGTTTTTGAAATTTATTTTGATAATGGGATTTATCGGATTTTCACTGCTGCGTTTAGGCCGCTGTACAGACATTTGACTTCCTTATGGAGACATATAAATCCATGGGTTTTAAGATTCTTACTTGTCAGGTATATTCCCAGGCGTTGAATATGGGGTGTTGAGTCTATTTCGCTGAGCAAGGATTAGGTCTTCTCTATTATATATTTGGCTTATGGAACGGTATCTATGCTAATTTCAATCTCTGTTTTTATGCAGCACCCCAACTCACCTTTCCCCATAAGCAAGCATAAGTTGGTTGTCTCAATTTGAGACCCTTTTCTGTTTTGTAATTCAGTTCATGTGTAGCCAAGTTTACATTCCGTGTATTAGTCATATCTTATGATGTTTCTTTTTCTGTGTGACTTATTTCTCGTAGAATCATCGTACCTGAATCCACTCATTATGGCGCTACGGGCCTGATGACGTAGATTTCATTGCTGTGTGATATTCCATTGTACGTACGTAGCACTACTTCTTTATCCATTTTTTGCTTTCTCGGATATTTAACATGTACCGTAGACGAGGTTCCTGTAAACGGAGCCGTCCCAAACTTTGGGGTGGCTGTGTGTTTTTGATTTCAATTTCCCTAAGCTATAGGACCATAAGTGGAAGTGCCATAGGCTGTGTTGTTTTGTTTCCTACGTGTTTCAGGAAACACCATACACTTCTCCAGAGTGGCTGTTGGCAATTGACATCCTGCCCAGCAGCATAACAAGGCTCCCTGTTCTCCATGACCTGTCCTGCCTTTCTGGATTTTACACTTTTTTCAGATGGCCCTTTTGACCGGGGGGCAGTGAGACTTCATTGTAGTGCAGATTTCCTTTACACGCTTGCTTGGTTGTCCAAAAAGTGCGTATGCGTTTTTTCCTGAATATATTCAGGAAAAAACACATACGCCCTATTTGGCCAAGTGCATCATTGTCGACATTCTGCCTCATTTCCTATGCTTTAAGTGCAATTCCAGTCTACCCCCTGAAATCGTTTTCCAGAAATTCTGCCCCGCTTTCAAGTCCTCTTCGAAGATTTACTTCAATACATTTTTGGACAATAGCTGTCATTCATAACTCTGCAGGTTTGTGAATTTCAGTGGCCCTGAGCTCCTTTCTTCAACTCACTTTCTTGTGAGCTGGCTGCAAAACCGCAGGATTGCTTCAGGCCCTAATCTGTTTCCGGCAGGGCACGCTGAGCCTTTGGTTAATTCGTCTTCCTGCTGGGAAATGAGCGTTCCATTTGCCCGTGCAGACACCTACAGCTAGTCTCTCATTGATTCTCCCTATTCCTGTTCATCTTGCGCAGAAATTGCAAACTGTGCCAAACAGGAGTTTAAAGGCACTGACTCTCCAAGTGGGGAGAGTGTTAGTAAAGCGTCTGGAATGGTGAACCCGAGTACCAGCGTTTGAAAACTGAGATGCATTTGAAAACGTTTCCCAATCACACGGTGGACCATACTCTGGGTTTCCCATGCATGTTTTAGCTGAAGGAAGAATCCCTTAAACCTGGAGAGTTGGGACCCATGGAATGGGTACCATGCAGTATGACTTCAAAGGGTCTGTGTTTGCTCACCGAACCTCACCAAAGCTATCAGCCCGAAGTGTCCAGCCTTATGTCTCACCCAGCTCTGGGTGTAGATGTGGTAAATCCAGGTTTCATCACAAGCCCTGAATGAATTATTTAAGAATTGCTCTCTATTTCACTGTCATTGTGTTTTGTTTTTGAAATTTATTTTGATAATGGGCTTTATCGGATTTTCACTGCTGCGTTTATGCCGCTGTACACACGCTTGTTTTCCTTGTGGAGACATATAAATCCATGGGTTTTAAGATTCTTACTTGTCAGGTATACTCCCAGGCGTTGAATATGGAGTGTTGAGTCCATTTCGTTGAGCAAGGAGTAGGTCTTGTCTATTATATATTTGGCTTATGGAAAGGTATCTGTGCTAATTTCAATCTATGGTTTTATGCAGCACCCCAACTCACCTTTCCCCATAAGCAAACATAAGTTGGTTTTCTAAATTTGATACCATGTTCTGTTTTGTAATTCAGTTCATGTGTATTCAAATTTACATTCCGTGTATTAGTGATATCTTATGAGGTTTCTCTTTCTGTGTGACTTATTTCTCGTAGAATCATCGTACCTGAACCCACTCATTATGCCGATACGGGCCTGATGACGTAGATTTCATTGCTGAGTGATATTCCATTGTACGTGCATACCACAACTTCTTTATCCATTTTTTGCTTTCTCGGATATTTAACTTGTACCGTAGACGAGGTTCTTGTAAACAGAGACGTCCCAAACATTGGGGTGGCTGTGTGTTTTTGATTTTAATTTCCCTAAGCTATAGGACCATAAGTGGAAGTGCCATAGGCTGTGTTGCTTTGTTTCCTATGTGTTTCAGGAAACACCATACACTTCTCCAGAGTGGCTGTTGGCAATTTACATCCCGCCCATCAGCATAACAAGGCTTCCTGTTCTCCATGACCTGTCCTGCCTTTCTGGATTTTACACTTTTTTCAGATGGCCCTTTTGACCGGGGGGCAGTGAGACTTCATTGTAGTGCAGATTTCCATTACACGCCTGCTTGGTTGGCCAAAAAGGCCGTATGCGTTTTTTCCTGAATATATTCAGGAAAAAACGCATACGCCCTTTTTGGCCAAGTGCATGATTGTCGACATTCTGCCTCTTTTCCTATGCTTTAAGTGCAATTCCAGTCTACACCCTGAAATCGTTTTCCTGAAATTCTGCCCCACTTTCAAGTCCTCTTCGAAGACTTACTTCAGTACATTTTTGGACGATAGCTGTCATTCATAACTCTGCAGGTTTGTGAATTACAGTGCCCCTGAGCTCCTTTCCTCAACTCGCTTTCTCGTGAGATGGCTGCAAAACCGCAGGATTGCTTCAGGCCCTAATCTGTTTCCGGCAGGGCACGCTGAGCCTTTGCTTAATTCGTCTTCCTGGTGGGAAATGAGCGTTCCATTTGCCCGTGCAGACACCTACAGCTAGTCTCTCATTGGTTCTCCCTATTCCTGTTCATCTTGCGCAGAAATTGCAAACTGTGCCAAACAGGAGGTTAAAGGCACTGACTCTCCAAGTGGGGAGAATGTTAGTAAAGCGTCTGGAATGGTGAACCCGAGTACCAGGGTTCGAAAACTGAGATGCATTTGAAAACGTTTCCCAATCACACGGTGGAGCATACTCTGGGTTTCCCATGCATGATTTAGCTGAAGGACGAATCCCTTAAACCTGGAAAGTTGGGACCCATGGAATGGGTTCCAGGCAGTATGACTTTAAAGGGTCTGCGTTTGCTCACCGAACCTCACCAATGCTATCAGCCTGAAATGTCCAGCCTTATGTCTCACACAGCTCTGGGTGTAGATGTGGTAAATCCAGGTTGCATCACAAGCCCTGAATGAATTATTTAAGAATTGCTCTCTATTTCACTCTCATTGTGTTTTGTTTTCGAAATTTATCTTGATAATGGGATTTATCTGATTTTCACTGCTGCGTTTAGGCCGCTGTACACATGCTTGATTTCCTTATGGAGACATATAAATCCATGGGTTTTAAGATTCTTACTTGTCAGGTATGTTCCCAGGCGTTGAATATGGGCTGTTGAGTCCATTTCGCTGAGCAAGGAGTAGGTCTTGTCTATTATATATTTGGCTTATGGAATGGTATCTGTGCTAATTTCAATCTCTGGTTTTATACAGCACCCAAATTCACCTTTCCCCATAAGCAAGCATAAGTTGGTTTTCTAAATTTGAGACCCTGTTCTGTTTTGTAATTCAGTTCATGTGTAGTCAAGTTTACATTCCGTGTATTAGTGATATCTTATGATGTTTCTTATTCTGTGTGACTTATTTCCCGTAGAATCATCGTACTTGGATCCACTCATTATGCCGCTACGGGCCTGATGACGGAGATTTCATTGCGGAGTGATATTCCATTGTACGTGCGTACCACAACTTCTTTATCCATTTTTTGCTTTCTTGGATATTTAACTTGTACCGTAGATGAGGTTCTTGTAAACAGAGCCGTCCCAAACTTTGGGGTGGCTGTGTGTTTTTGATTTTAATTTCCCTAAGCTATAGGACCATAAGTGGAAGTGCAATAGGCTGTGTTGTTTTGTTTCCTACGTGTTTCAGGAAACACCATACACTTCTCCAGAGTGGCTGTTGGCAATTGACATCCTGCCCAGCAGCATAACAAGGCTCCCTGTTCTCCATGACCTGTCCTGCCTTTCTGGATTTTACACTTTTTTCAGATGGCCCTTTTGACCGGTGGGCAGTGAGACTCCATTGTAGTGCAGATTTCCTTTACACGCATGCTTGGTTGCCCAAAAAGGGCGTATGCGTTTTTTCCTGAATATATTCAGGAAAAAACGCATATAACCTTTTTGGCCAAGTGCATCATTGTCGACATTCTGCCTCTTTTCCTATGCTTTAAGTGCAATTCCAGTCTACCCCCTGAAATCGTTTTCCTGAAATTCTGCCCCGCTTTCAAGTCCTCTTCGAAGACTTACTTCAGTATATTTTTGGACGATAGCTGTCATTCATAACTCTGCAGGTTTGTGAATTACAGTGCCCCAGAACTCCTTTCCTCAACTCGCTTTCATGTGAACTGGCCGCAAAACCGCAGGATTGTTTCAGTCCCTAATCTGTTTCCGGCATGGCACGCTGAGCCTTTGGTTAATTCCTCTTCCTGGTGGGAAATGTGCATTCCATTTTCCCGTGCAGACACCTACAGCTAGTCTCTCATTGGTTCTCCCTATTCCTGTTCATCTTGCGCAGAAATTGCAAACTGTGCCAAACAGGAGGTTAAAAGCACTGACTCTCCAAGTGGGGAGAGTTTTAGTAAAGCGTCTGGAATGGTGAACCCGAGTACCAGGGTTCAAAAACTGAGATGCATTTGGAAACGTTTCCCAATCACACGGTGGACCATACTCTGGGTTTCCCATGCATGTTTTAGCTGAAGGAAGAATCCCTTAAACCTGGAGAGTTGGGACCCATGGAATGAGTACCATGCAGTATGACTTCAAAGGGTCTGCGTTTGCTCACCGAACCTCACCAATGCTATCAGCCCGAAGTGCCCAGCCTTATGTCTCACCCAGCTCTGGGTGTAGATGTGGTAAATCCAGGTTGCATCACAAGCCCTGAATCAATTATTTAAGAATTGCTCTCTATTTCACTGTCATTGTGTTTTGTTTTTGAAATTTATTTTGATAATGGGATTTATCGGATTTTCACTGTTGCGTTTAGGCCGATGTAAAGACATTTGATTTCCTTATGGAGACATATAAATCCATGGGTTTTAAGATTCTTACTTGTCAGGTATATTCCCAGGCGTTGAATATGGAGTGTTGAGTCTATTTTGCTGAGCAAGGAGTAGGTCTTGTCTATTATATATTTGGCTTATGGAACAGTATCTGTGCTAATTTCAATCTCTGTTTTTATGCAGCACCCCAACTCACCTTTCCCCATAAGCAAGCATAAGTTGGTTGTCTCAATTTGAGACCCTTTTCTGTTTTGTAATTCAGTTCATGTGTAGCCAAGTTTACATTCGGTGTATTAGTGATATCTTATGATGTTTCTTTTTCTGTGTGACTTATTTCTCGTAGAATCATCGTACCTGAATCCACTCATTATGCCGCTACGGGCCTGATGACGTAGATTTCATTGCTGTGTGATATTCCATTGTAAGTACGTAGCACTACTTCTTTATCCAATTTTTGCTTTCTCGGATATTTAACTTGTACCGTAGACGAGGTTCCTGTAAACGGAGCCGTCCCAAACTTTGGGGTGGCTGTGTGTTTTTGATTTTAATTTCCCTAAGCTACAGATCCATAAGTGGAAGTGCCATAGGCTGTGTTGTTTTGTCTCCTACGTGTTTCAGGAAACACCATACACTTCTCCAGAGTGGCTGTTGGCAATTTACATCCTGCCCAGCAGCATAACAAGGCTCCCTGTTCTCCATGACCTGTCCTGCCTTTCTGGATTTTACACTTTTTTCAGATGGCCCTTTTGACCGGGGGGCAGTGAAACTTCATTGTAGTGCAGATTTCCTTTACACACTTGCTTGGTTGACCAAAAAGTGCGTATGCGTTTTTTCCTGACTATATTCAGGAAAAAACACATACGGCCTTTTTGGCCAAGTTCATCATTGTCGACATTCTGCCTCATTTCCTATACTTTAAGTGCAATTCCAGTCTACCCCCTGAAATCGTTTTCCAGAAATTCTGCCCCGCTTTCAAGTCCTCTTCGAAGACTTACTTCAATACAATTTTGGACGATAGCTGTCATTCATAACTCTGCAGGTTTGTGAATTTCAGTGACCCTGAGCTCCTTTCTTCAACTCACTTTCTTGTGAGCTGGCTGCAAAACCGCAGGATTGCTTCAGGCCCTAATCTGTTTCCGGCAGGGCACGCTGAGCCTTTGCTTAATTCGTCTTCCTGGTGGGAAATGAGCGTTCCATTTGCCCGTGCAGACACCTACAGCTAGTCTCTCATTGGTTCTCCCTATTCTTCTTCATCTTGCGCAGAAATTGCAAACTGTGCCAAACAGGAGTTTAAAGGCACTGACTCTCCAAGTGGGGAGAGTGTTAGTAAAGCGTCTGGAATGGTGAACCCGAGTACCAGCGTCCGAAAACTGAGATGCATTTGAAAACATTTCCCAATCACACGGTGGACCATACTCTGGGTTTCCCATGCATGTTTTAGCTGAAGGAAGATTCCCTTAAACCTGGAGAGTTGGGACCCATGGAATGGGTACCATGCAGTATGACTTCAAAGGGTCTGCGTTTGCTCACCGAACCTCACCAAAGCTATCAGCCCGAAGTGTCCAGCCTTATGTCTCACCAAGCTCTGGGTGTAGATGTGGTAAATCCAGGTTTCATCACAAGCCCTGAATGAATTATTTAAGAATTGCTCTCTATTTCACTGTCATTGTGTTTTGTTTTGAAATTTATTTTGATAATGGGATTTATCGGATATTCACTTCTGCGTTTATGCCGCTGTACACACGCTTGATTTCCTTGTGGAGACATATAAATCCATGGGTTTTAAGATTCTTACTTGTCAGGTATATTCCCAGGCGTTGAATATGGAGTGTTGAGTCCATTTCGTTGAGCAAGGAGTAGGTCTTGTCTATTATATATTTGGCTTATAGAAAGGTATTTGTGCTAATTTTAATCTCTGGTTTTATGCAGCACCCCAACTCACCTTTCCCCATAAGCAAACATAAGTTGGTTTTCTAAATTTGATACCATGTTCTGTTTTGTAATTCAGTTCATGTGTAGTCAAATTTACATTCCGTGTATTAGTGATATCTTATGATGTTTCTCTTTCTGTGTGACTTATTTCTCGTAGAATCATCGTACCTGAACCCACTCATTTTGCCGATACGGGCCTGATGACGTAGATTTCATTGCTGAGTGATATTCCATTGTACGTGCATACCACAACTTCTTTATCCATTTTTTGCTTTCTCGGATATTTAACTTGTACCGTAGACGAGGTTCTTGTAAACAGAGACGTCCCAAACATTGGGGTGGCTGTGTGTTTTTTATTTTAATTTCCATAAGCTATAGGACCATAAGTGGAAGTGCCATAGGCTGTGTTGCTTTGTTTCCTATGTGTTTCAGGAAACACCATACACTTCTCCAGAGTGGCTGTTGGCAATTTACATCCCGCCCATCAGCATAACAAGGCTTCCTGTTCTCCATGACCTGTCCTGCCTTTCTGGATTTTACACTTTTTTCAGATGGCCCTTTTGACCGGGGGGCAGTGAGACTTCATTGTAGTGCAGATTTCCTTTACACGCCTGCTTGGTTGGCCAAAAAGGGCATATGCGTTTTTTCCTGAATATATTCAGGAAAAAACGCATACGCCCTTTTTGGCCAAGTGCATCATTGTCGACATTCTGCCTCTTTTCCTATGCTTTAAGTGCAATTCCAGTCTACCCCCTGAAATCGTTTTCCTGAAATTCTGCCCCACTTTCAAGTCCTCTTCGAAGACTTACTTCAGTACATTTTTGGACGATAGCTGTCATTCATAACTCTGCAGGTTTGTGAATTACAGTGCCCCAGAGGTCCTTTCCTCAACTCGCTTATTCGTGAGCTGGCTGCAAAACCGCAGGATTGCTTCAGGCCCTAATCTGTTTCCGGCAGGGCACGCTGAGCCTTTGGTTACTTCGTCTTCCTGGTGGGAAATGAGCGTTCCATTTGCCCGTGCAGACACCTACAGCTAGTCTCTCATTGGTTCTCCCTATTCCTGTTCATCTTGCGCAGAAATTGCAAACTGTGCCAAACAGGACTTTAAAGGCACTGACTCTCCAAGTGGGGAGAATGTTAGTAAAGCGTCTGGAATGGTGAACCCGAGTACCAGGGTTCGAAAACTGATATGCATTTGAAAACGTTTCCCAATCACACGGTGGACCATACTCTGGGTTTCCCATGCGTGATTTAGCTGAAGGAAGAATCCCTTAAACCTGGAAAGTTGGGACCCATGGAATGGGTACCAGGCAGTATGACTTCAAAGGGTCTGCGTTTGCTCACCGAACCTCACCAATGCTATCAGCCTGAAGTGTCCAGCCTTATGTCTCACACAGCTCTGGGTGTAGGTGTGGTAAATCCAGGTTGCATCACAAGCCCTGAATGAATTATTTAAGAATTGCTCTCTATTTCACTCTCATTGTGTTTTGTTTTCGAAATTTATCTTGATAATGGGATTTATCTGATTTTCACTGCTGCGTTTAGGCCGCTGTACACATGCTTGATTTCCTTATGGAGACATATAAATCCATGGGTTTTAAGATTCTTACTTGTCAGGTATGTTCCCAGGCGTTGAATATGTGATGTTGAGTCCATTTCGCTGACCAAGGAGTAGGTCTTGTCTATTATATATTTGGTTTATGGAATGGTATCTGTGCTAATTTCAATCTCTGGTTTTATACAGCACCCAAATTCACCTTTCCCCATAAGCAAGCATAAGTTGGTTTTCCAAATTTCAGACCCTCTTCTGTTTAGTAATTCAGTTCATGTGTAGTCAAGTTTACATTCCGTGTATTAGTGATATCTTATGATGTTTCTTATTCTGTGTGACTTATTTCCCGCAGAATCATCGTACTTGGATCCACTCATTATGCCGCTATGGGCCTCATGACGGAGATTTCATTGCTGAGTGATATTCCATTGTATGTGCGTACCACAACTTCTTTATCCATTTTTTGCTTTCTCGGATATTTAACTTGTACCGTAGATGATGTTCTTGTAAACACAGCCGTCCCAAACTTTGGGGTGGCTGTGTGTTTTTGATTTTAATTTCCCTAAGCTATAGGACCATAAGTGGAAGTGCAATAGGCTGTGTTGCTTTGTTTCCTACGTGTTGCAGGAAACACCATACACTTCTCCAGAGTGGCTGTTGGCAATTGACATCCTGCCCAGCAGCATAACAAGGCTCCCTGTTCTCCATGACCTGTCCTGCCTTTCTGGATTTTACACTTTTTTCAGATGGCCCTTTTGACCGGGGGGCTGTGAGACTCCATTGTAGTGCAGATTTCCTTTACACGCCTGCTTGGTTGGCCAAAAAGTGCGTATGCGTTTTTTCCTGAATATATTCAGGAAAAAACGCATACGCCCTTTTTGGCCAAGTGCATCATTGTCGACATTCTGCCTCATTTCCTATGCTTTAAGTGCAATTCCAGTCAACCCCCTGAAATCGGTTTCCAGAAATTCTGCCCCGCTTTCAAGTCCTCTTCGAAGACTTACTTCAATACATTTTTGGACGATAGCTGTCATTCATAACTCTGCAGGTTTGTGAATTTCAGTGCCCCTGATCTCCTTTCTTCAACTCACTTTCTTGTGAGCTGGCTGCAAAACCGCAGGATTGCTTCAGGCCCTAATCTGTTTCCGGCAGGGCATGCTGAGCCTTTGTTTAATTCGTCTTCCTGGTGGGACATGAGCATTCCATTTTCCCGTGCAGACACCTACAGCTAGTCTCTCGTTGGTTCTCCCTATTCCTGTTCATCTTGCGCAGAAATTGCAAACTGTGCCAAACAGGAGTTTAAAGGCACTGACTCTCCAAGTGGGGAGAGTGTTAGTAAAGCGTCTGGAATGGTGAACCCGAGTACCATCGTTCGAAAACTGAGATGCATTTGAAAACGTTTCCCAATCACACAGTGGACCATACTCTGGGTTTCCCATGCATGTTTTAGCTGAAGGAAGAATCCCTTAAATCTGGAGAGTTGGGACCCATGGAATGGGTACCATGCAGTATGACTTGAAAGGGTCTGCGTTTGCTCACCGAACCTCACCAAAGCTATCAGCCCGAAGTGTCCAGCCTTATGTCTCACCCAGCTCTGGGTGTACATGTGGTAAATCCAGGTTTCATCACAAACCCTGAATGAATTATTTAAGAATTGCTCTCTATTTCACTGTCATTGTGTTTTGTTTTTGAAATTTATTTTGATAATGGGATTTATCGGATTTTCACTGCTGCGTTTATGCCGCTGTACACACGCTTGATTTCCTTGTGGAGACATATAAATCCATGGGTTTTAAGATTCTTACTTGTCAGGTATATTCCCAGGCGTTGAATATGGAGTGTTGAGTCCATTTCGTTGAGCAAGGAGTAGGTCTTGTCTATTATATATTTGGCTTATGGAAAGGTATCTGTGCTAATTTCAATCTCTGGTTTTATGCAGCACCCCAACTCACCTTTCCCCATAAGCAAACATAAGTTGGTTTTCTAAATTTGATACCATGTTCTGTTTTGTAATTCAGTTCATGTGTTGTCAAATTTACATTCCGTGTATTAGTGATATCTTATGATGTTTCTTTTTCTGTGTGACTTATTTCTCGTAGAATCATCGTACCTGAACCCACTCATTATGCCGATACGGGCCTGATGACATACATTTCATTGCTGAGTGATATTCCATTGTACGTGCATACCACAACTTCTTTATCCATTTTTTGCTTTCTCGGATATTTAACTTGTACCGTAGACGAGGTTCTTGTAAACAGAGACGTCCCAAACATTGGGGTGGCTGTGTGTTTTTGATTTTAATTTCCATAAGCTATAGGACCATAAGTGGAAGTGCCATAGGCTGTGTTGCTTTGTTTCCTATGTGTTTCAGGAAACACCATACACTTCTCCAGAGTGGCTGTTGGCAATTTACATCCCGCCCATCAGCATAACAAGGCTCCCTGTTCTCCATGACCTGTCCTGCCTTTCTGGATTTTACACTTTTTTCAGATGGCCCTTTTGACCGGGGGGCAGTGAGACTTCATTTTAGTGCAGATTTCCTTTACACGCCTCCTTGGTTGGCCAAAAAGTGCGTATGCGTTTTTTCCTGAATATATTCAGGAAAAAACGCATACGCCCTTTTTGGCCAAGTGCATGATTGTCGACATTCTGCCTCTTTTCCTATGCTTTAAGTGCAATTCCAGTCTACACCCTGAAATCGTTTTCCTGAAATTCTGCCCCACTTTCAAGTCCTCTTCGAAGACTTACTTCAGTATATTTTTGGACGATAGCTGTCATTCATAACTCTGCAGGTTTGTGAATTACAGTGCCCCTGAGCTCCTTTCCTCAACGCGCTTTCTCGTGAGCTGGCTGCAAAACCGCAGGATTGCTTCAGGCCCTAATCTGTTTCCGGCAGGGCACGCTGAGCCTTTGGTTAATTCCTCTTCCTGGTGGGAAATGAGCGTTCCATTTGCCCGTGCAGACACCTACAGCTAGTCTCTCATTGGTTCTCCCTATTCCTGTTCATCTTGCGCAGAATTTGCAAACTGTGCCAAACAGGAGTTTAAAGGCAGTGACTCTCCAAGTGGGGAGAGTGTTAGTAAAGCGTCTGGAATGATGAACCCGAGTACCAGGGTTCGAAAACTGAGATGCATTTGAAAACGTTTCCCAATCACACGGTGGACCATACTCTGGGTTTCCCATGCATGTTTTAGCTGAAGGAAGAATCCCTTAAACCTGGAGAGTTGGGACCCATGGAATGGGTACCATGCACTATGACTTCAAAGGGTCTGCGTTTGCTCACCGAACCTCACCAAAGCTATCAGCCTGAAGTGTCCAGCCTTATGTCTCACCCAGCTCTGGGTGTAGATGTGGTAAATCCAGGTTTCGTCACAAGCCCTGAATGAATTATTGAAGAATTGCTCTCTATTTCACTGTCATTGTGTTTTGTTTTGAAATTTATTTTGATAATGAGATTTATCGGATTTTCACTGCTGCGTTTATGCTGCTGTACACACGCTTGATTTCCTTGTGGAGACATATAAATCCATGGGTTTTAAGATTCTTACTTGTCAGGTATATTCCCAGGCATTGAATATGGAGTGTTGAGTCCATTTCGTTGAGCAAGGAGTAGGTCTTGTCTATTATATATTTGGCTTATGGAGAGGTATCTGTGCTAATTTCAATCTCTGGTTTTATGCAGCACCCCAACTCACCTATATATTCAGGAATATATATTCAGGTATATTCCCAGGCGTTGAATATGGGCTGTTGAGTCTATTTCGCTGAGTAAGGAGTAGGTCTTGTCTATTATATATTTGGCTTATGGAACGGTATCTGTGCTAATTTCAATCTCTGTTTTTATGCAGCACCCCAACTCACCTTTCCCCATAAGCAAGCATAAGTTGGTTTTCTAAATTTGAGACCCTGTTCTGTTTTGTAATTCAGTTCATGTGTAGCCAAGTTTACATTCCGTGTATTAGTGATATCTTATGATGTTTCTTTTTCTGTGTGACTTATTTCTCGTAGAATCATCGTTCCTGAATCCACTCATTATGCCGCTATGGACCTGATGACGTAGATTTCATTGCTGAGTGATATTCCATTTTACGTGAGTACCACAACTTCTTTATCCGTTTTTTGCTTTCTCGGATAGTTAACTTATACCGTAGACGAGGTTCTTGTTAACAGAGCCGTCCCAAACTTTGGGGTGGCTGTGTGTTTTTGATTTTAATTTCCCTAAGCTATAGGACCATAAGTGGAAGTGCCATAGGCTGTGTTGCTTTGTTTCCTACGTGTTTCAGGAAACACCATACACTTCTCCAGAGTGGCTTTTGGCAATTTATATCCCGCACATCAGCATAACAAAGCTCCCTGTTCTCCATGACCTGTCCTGCCTATCTGGATTTTACACTTTTTTCAGATGGCCCTTTTGACCGGTGGGCAGTGAGACTTCATTGTAGTGCCGATTTCCTTTACACGCTTGCTTGGTTGGCCAAAAAGGGCGTATGCGTTTTTTCCTGAATATATTCAGGAAATATATTCAGGAAAAAACGCATACGCCCTTTTTGGCCAAGTGCATCATTGTCGACATTCTGCCTCTTTTCCTATGCTTTAAGTGCAATTCCAGTCTACCCCCTGAAATCGTTTTCCTGAAATTCTGCCCCGCTTTCAAGTCCTCTTCGAAGACTTACTTCAAAACATTTTTGGGCGATAGCTGTCATTCATTACTCTGCAGGTTTGTGAATTACAGTGCCCCTGAGCTCCTTTCTTCAACTCGCTTTCTTGTGAGCTGGTCGCAAACCCGCAGGATTGCTTCAGGCCCTAATCTGGTTCTGGCATGGCATGTTGAGCCTTTGGTTAATTCCTCTTCCTGCTGGGAAATGAGCGTTAAATTTGCACGTGCAGAACCTTCACATGAGTCGTCATGGTGCCACTTTGCCCCGGTTATCTCTATGGAGGTTGGAGTTGGAGGGCCTCCTCACTCAAGATCAGTGTGCCCAGGGAGCCAACCCTGCAACTTCAGGGCATGGTTGGGGGTTAGGGTCACCACGAGGGTTCCTTTTCCCTTAGGAGGGAGGTGGCCTTTTGGGCTGCTGATTTCCAGGTTATCAGATACTGCCAGTATCTTGGGCAGATGTGGCGGTGGGCCAAGCCCCTTGGTGACCGTAGTTTATCCTACCTGGATCGCATTCTTGCATTGTTCCATTTCAAGTGGTCCCAGGTTTTACACTAATACTCCAATGGCGATTCACCGTTCACCAGGAATGTAAAGGTCAAAGGGTTTAGCTAAATTAGGGAGTTCCAGGGCAAGGGTCTGAATTGACTGCTCTTTCCATTCTTGAAAGGCCACTTCTGCATTCTATTCAAAAGGATCATCACCTTTTCCTTTCAGTGTTTCATATAGAGGCCGAGCTAGTAGACTGTAGTTAGGGATCCAGAAGCAGCAAACCCTGGCCTCCCCAGGAACCCCTAAGCTGTCTTCTAGTTTTAGAAATGGGTAAGGCTGTAAATTGTTTCTTCCCTTTCCTGGGATGGGCTTCTCCGACCTTCTGTGAGAATGAAGCCCAGGCAGGTCACCGTAGTCTGTGAAATTTGAGCTTTTTCTTGGACAATTTGTATCCTTTATTGGCTTCGTAGTTCAGAGGTCTCCTTAGTAGGGCTGGCGATCAGAATGTCGTCTGCATATTGAAAAGTGTTTCCTTTTCCAGAGGTAGAACTTTTAGGTCTTTAGCTGAGCTTTCCCCAAAGATGGTGTGGGAGTTTTTGAACCCTTGGGGCAACACGGCCCGGAAGTATTGTTTTAGTTGTATGTTGAGTCCTGCCACTCACAAGCCAAAATTTCTTGTGACTCTGGGACTAATAGAATACAAAAGAAGGCATCATTGAAGACTAATACAGAATACCATGTCCTGGTGGTTGGTAGAATGACCAGCAGGGTGTAGGGTTTAGGAACTACTGGAGGTATATCCTCGGTGGCTTCACTGACTGTCCTGACATTCTTTACCAGGACTCCAGCAGCCCATGGGGCTCTCGAGGTCAGGCCAATCCCAGGATATGGAGCTCACCTGGGCAGGTACCACACCCCAGCCCACGGGGCTCTCGTGTTCAGGACCCTCCCAGGATATGGGGTTCCCTGGGCAGGTCCCCCTGCAGCCCATGGGGCTCTCGTGGTCAGGCCCCTCCCAGGATACAGAGCTACCCTTGCAGGTACCATGGCAGGGCTGGGAACACAGGAACCGTGCATATCGCCCTCATTGCAGAGCACTCCCAGCTCACCTGTCACTCAGATCTGACACAGAGCACCTCAGAGCAGGACTTGAACTAACAAACAGCAGCTCCGACAGGTCTGTGACCCTGGGCATCACTCTGTGTGGCCTCCCTCCACCTGGTCTTCCAGAGACTTCCACTGCACCTGGGGCACCAGGCCTCTGTCTCCACCCACCAGCCACCCCTCCTCTCCCTGACCCCTGGGTTCCTCTCATTAGGAGAGGGTTTTCTTGAAGTTGTCTCCCACTCATGGGCCAGATAATATAATTAGAAAACAAGCCAGAGCTGCAGCCCCTTGTCTATCCTGACTCTCAGGAGCCCACACCTGTTCCTTGGACCTGGCCGATTCAGCAAGTTCCAGTTTCTGCAACTGTGAGCCCCTGAGGGGTGATTATTGGCTGGCCTGGGAAGCCCGACCGTGCCGGCCAGACCTCCCCAGGTGTGCCTGGGTTCAGATCAATATAAACACCGCTCCAGGCAGCAAGAGCCCCTTCAGCTGCGCCTGACGCCATTTTCTCTGCCCTGTCAGCAGTCTTGGGGCTGGACTGGTGGGAGGGAGTGAGAGGCCACGGCTTTGTGGGTGGCCCAGTGTGAGTGGGGCTCTGCTGGACTTTCTGCAGCAGTTGCCAAGATGCCACCTGCTAAAGAAGAGGATGTGTCACCCATACCTGCCGCTGGAATTTCTCCCTGGGCAGAGGTGAGTGAGGAAGAAAGCAGTGGGGGCCGGGACAGCAGGGGTATCTCTGGCAGGGAAATGGAAAGCTTCCAGAAGAGCACCCAGGGCCAGGACCATCCTGGCTGGCCTGCAGGCACCAAGTCGGCTGGCATGCTGTCACTCATGTGGCTCCATGGCCCTTCCTCTAGGCTTTCAAGTCCTTGTACATATTCAGGTGTTTTACCTGGGAAGGGTGGGAACATTTCAGCAGCAGCTGGCCTGGGGCTCAGCCCACGTTTACTCACAGATGCCTCGGCACGGTCCCCCAGCTTTGCAATGAGGACGCTTGTTGCGTGGGGCCTGCTGGCTGAATGGGAGATGATTCCCCACCACTGACCAACTTCAGAATTGTTTACAACTGGAGCAAGTGCCCTGATAAGGTTTTCCTCTGTGTAGCTGGTGGGTTCTGTTTTTTTTTCTCTTTTTCTTTTTTGGTTCAAGGTAGATTTTATTCCTCTTTTTTGTATTTACAGATATAAGTATGGAAATAATTTATTCATATAAATACATGTATGTGAAGGGAAGAATATATTTTCTGTTTTACTTTTTGTAATTTGAATTTTGTTTTTTTTTTATACAGCAGGTTCTTTTTGGTTATCTATTTTATACATATAAATGTATACATGCCAATCCCAATCTCTCAACTCCTCCCACCACCACCCCCCAACAGCTTTCCCCCCTTGGTGTCCATACGTTTGTTGTCTACATCTGTTGCTCTATTTCTGCCTTGCAAAACGGTTCATCTGTACAATTTGTCTAGGTTCCACATATAAGCATTAATAGACAAGATTTCTTTTTCTCTTTCTGACTTACTTCACTCTGTATGACAGTCTCTAGATCCATCAACGTCTCTACAAATGACCCAATTTCATTCCTTTTTATGGCTTAGTAATATTCCATTTTATATATGTACCACTTCTTTATGCATTCGTCTGTCTGTGGGCATTTAGGTTGCTTCCATTACCTGGATATTGTAAATAGTGATGCAATGAACATTGCGGTGAATGTCTCTTTTTGATTTATGGTTTTGTCTGGGTATATGCCCAGTAGTGGGATTGCTGTATCATATGGTAATTCTATTCTTAGTTTTATAAGAAACTCCATAATGTTCTCCACAGTGACTGTATCAATTTACATTCCCAACAATAGTGGAAGAGGGTTCCTTATCTCCACACCCTTTCCAGCATTTGTTGTTTGTAGATTTTCTGATGATGCCCATTCTAACAGGTGTGAGGTGATACACCATGGATGAGTCTATTTCGTTGAGCAAAGAGTAGGTCTTGTCTATTACATATTTGGCTTATGGAACGGTATGTGTGCTAATTTCAATCTCTGGTTTTATACAGCACCCCAACTCAACTTTCCCCTTAAGCAAGCATAAGTTTTATCTAAATGTGAGACTCTGTTCGGTTTTGGAATTCAGTTTATGTGTAGCCAAGTTTACACTCTCTCTATTAGTGATATCTTATGATAATTATCTTTGTGTGACCTATTTCTCTTAGAATCATCATACTTAAATCCACTCAATTTGCTGCTACAGGCCTGATGACATTGATTTCATTGCTGAGTGATATTCCGTTGTACGTAAGTAGCACAACTCATTTATCCATTTTTTTCTTTCTGGGATATTTAATTTGTACTGGACTCAAGGTTCTTGTAAACACAGCAGCCCTAAATTTTGTGTTGGCTGTGTCTTGTTGATTTTAATTTTCCTAAGCTATAGGGCCAAAAGTGGAAGTGCCCTAGGGTCTGTAGCTTTGTTTTTCAGATGTTTCAGGATACACCATAAACATCTCCAGAGTGTCTGTTGGCAATTTACATCCCGCCCATCAGCATAACAAGGCTCCCTGTTCTCCATGGCCTGTCCTGTGTTTCTGGTTTTTACACTTTTTTCAGATGGCCCTTTTGACGAATGGGAAATGAGACTTCATTGTAGTGCGGATTTCCATTGCTTGAGTGCTTGGTTGGTCAAAAAGGGCATATGTGTTTTTTCCTGAATATATTCAGGAAAAAATGTTTACGCACTTTTGTCCAAGTGCATCACTGTCAAAGATCTGCCGCTTTTCACATGCTTTAAATGCAATTCCAATCTACCTCCTGAAATATGATTCCTGCAATTCTGCCTCATTTTGAAGTCCTCTTTGCAGACTTACTTCAGTATATTTTTGCCAATAGCTGTCAGTTATAACTCTGCAGGTTTGTGAATTACAGTGCCCGTGATTTCCTTTCTTAACTCGTTTCCTTGAAAGCTGGCCACAGAACCGCAGGTTTGCTTTAGGCCATAATCAGGGTCTGGCACGGCACTCTGAGCCTTTGGTTAATTCCTCTTCCTGGTGGGAAATTAGAGTTAAATGTGCCCCTCCGGACACCTGCCTCACTCCCAGCCCCTTGGTGATGTGTGTCCTGTGGTTTGAGGCCACATGTGCTGGGTTCCTCACCTTTGGCTGATGTGGCCCCACTGGTGTGAGGACACTCCTGCCTGGTTCCCATCCCCTTGGTGATGTGGGCCATCCGGTGAGAGTCTGATCCTGGTTGGGTTCCTCACACTTCTGTGAGGTGGGCCCTCTTCTCTGACATCACTCCTGCCTGGCTGGCACACCCCGCCTTGGCGAAGTCGGCCCTCTGGTGGGATTTGGTGCCTGCTGTGTGTCTCCTGCCCTCGGTAAGGAGGGCCCTCTGCCGTCAGGCCCTAATTCCTGGGCTCCCAATATTTTCTGATATGCGCCCTGTGGTTCGAGTACACTCCTGCCAGGTTCCCAACCACATGGGAATGTGGGCCTTCTGCTCTTAGGTCCCAACGGCTGGGTTGCTCACAGTTTCATGATGAGGGCCCTCTGTTTTGAGTTCAGTCAGGCCTGGATCCCATAGCCTCGCTGCTCCTGGCCGCCTGCTGGGAGGTTCCAACTGCGTGATTCCTCACCATTTTTACGCAATGGGCCCTCTGTTTTGAGGCTCCTCCTGCCTGCCTCACTCCCAGCCCCTTGGTGATGTGTGTTCTGTAGTTTGAGGTCACGTGTGCTGGGCCCGTCACATTTCGGTGATGTGGCCCCACTGCTGTGAGGACACTCCTGCCTGGTTTCCATTCCCTTGGTGATGTGGGCCCTCTGGTGAGAGTCTGATCCTCTTTGGGTTCCTCACACTTTTGTGTGGTTGGCCCTCTGCTCTGAGGTCACTCCTGCCTGGCTGGCACACCCCGCATTGGCGACGTCGGCCCTCTGGTAGCAGTTGGAGCTTGCTGGGAGCCTCCTCTCCTCAGTGATGAGGGCCCTCTGGCGTCCGGCCCTAACTGCTGGGCTCCCCACATTTTCTGTTGTGTGCCCAGTGGTGCGATGACACTCCTGCTTGGTTCCCTTCCCCATGGGGATGTGGGCCTTGTGCTCTGAGGTCACAACGGCTGGGTTGCTTACAGTATCACGATTAGGGCCCTCTGTTGTGAGTTCATCACTGCCTGGATCCCATAGCCTCGGTGCTCTGGGCCGCCTGCTGGGATGTTCCAACTGTTGGATTCCTCAGCTTTTTATACAATGGGCCATGTGTTTTGAGGTTAAACCTGCCTGCCTCGCTCTGAGACCCATGGTGATGTGGGGCTTCTGGTTTGAGGCCACATGTGCTGGGTACCTCAACTTTCGATGATGTGGCCCCACGGGTGTGAGGATACTCGTGCCTGATTCCCAGCCCCTTGCTTATGTGGGCACTCTGGTGAGAGTCTGATCATGACTGGGTTCCTTACCCTTCTGTGAGGTGGGCACTCTGATGTGAGGTCACTCCTGCCTGGATGGCCCTCGTCGCCTTGGAGACGTAGGCCCTCTGTTCGCCACTGAAGCATGCTGGGAGCCTCCTACCCTCTTTAATGAGGGCCCTGGAAGAAACGCATATGCCCTTTTTGACCAAGTGCATCATTGTCGAAGTTCTGCCTCTTCTCCTATACTTTCAGAGGACTTCCCGTCTACCTCCTGAAATCGTATTCCTGGAATTCTGCCCCGCGTTCAAGTCCTCTTTGCAGCCTTACTTCAATATATTTTTGGACAATAGCTGTCATTTATAACTCTGCAGGTTTGTGAATTACAGTGCCCCTGAGCTCCTTTCTTCAACTCGCTTTCTTGTGAGCTGGCCGCAAAACCGCAGGATTGCTTCAGGCCCTAATCTGGTTCCGGCACGGCATGTTGAGCCTTTGGCTAATTCCTCTTCCTGATGGGAAATGAGCGTTAAATTTGCTCGTGCAGACACCTACAGCTAATCTCTCATTGGTTCTCCCTATTCCTGTTCATCTTGCGCAGAAATTCCTAACTGTGCGAAACAGGAGGTTAAAGGCACTGACTCTCCAAGTGGGGAAAGAGTTAGTAAAGCGTCTGGAATGGTAAAACCGAGAATGAGGGGACGAAAACTGAGATGCATTTAAAAAGGTTTCCCGGTCACACGGTGGACCATATTCTGGGTTGCCCATGCATGTTTTACCTGAAGGAAGAATCCCTTCAACCTGGAGAGGTGGGACCCATGGAATGGGTACCATGCAGTATGACTTCAAAGGGTTGCCTTTGCTCACTGAACGTCACCAATGTTATCAGCCCGAAGTGTCCAGCCTTATGTCTCACTCAGCTCGGGGTGTAGATGTGGTAAATCCACGTTGCATCACAAGCCCTGAATGAATTATTTAAGAATTGCTCTCTATTTCACTGTCATTGTGTTTTGTTTTTGTAATTTATTTTGATAATGGGATTTATCGGATTTTCACTGCTGCGTTTATGCCGCTGTACACATTCTTGATTCTCTTATGGAGACATATAAATCCATGGGTTTTAAGATTCTTACTAGTCAGGTATATTCCTAGGCATTGAATATGGGGTGTTGAGTCCATTTCGTGGAGCAAGGAGTAGGTCCTGACTATTACATATTTGCTTATGGAAAGGTATCTGTGCTAATTTCAATCTCTGGTTTTATGCAGCACCACAACTCACCTTTCCCCTTAAGCAAGCATAAGTTGGTTTTCTAAATTTGAGACCATTTTCTGTTTTGTAATTGAGTTCATGTGCAGCCATGTTTGCATTCCGTGTATTTGAGATATCTTATGGTGTTTCTTTTTCTGTGTGACTTAGTTAACTTAGAATGATCGTACCTGAATCCACTCATTATGCCGCGACGGGCCTCATGACATAGATTTCATTGCTGAGTGATATTCCATTGTACGTACGTACAACAACTTCTTTATCCATTTTTGCTTTCTGGGATATTTCACTTATACCCTAAACGAGGTTCTTGTAAGCAGAGCCGTCCAAAATTTATGGGTGGCTGTGTCTTTTTGATTTTAATTTCCCTAAGCTATAGAACCATAAGTTGAAGTGCCGTAGGCTCCGTTGCTTAGTTTTTTAGGTGTTTGAGGAAACACCATACACTTCTCCAGAGTGGCTGTTGGCAATTTACATCCCGCCCATCAGCATAACAAGGCTCCCTGTTCTCCATGGCCTGTCCTGCCTTTCTGGATTTTTCACTTTTTTCAGATGTCCCTTTTGACAGGGGGGCAGTGAGACTTCATTGTAATGCAGATTTCTTTACAGGCTTGCTTGTTTGGCCAAAACGGGTGTATGTGTTTTTTCTTGAATATATTCAGGAAAAAACGCATATGCCCTTTTTGACCAAGTGCATCATTGTCGACTTTCTGTCTCTTTCCCTATGCTTTAAATGCAATTCCAGTCTGCCCCTGAAATCGTTTTCCTGCAATTCTGCCCCGCTTTCCAGTCCTCTTCGCAGCCTTCCTTGAATATATTTTTGGACGATAGCTGTCATTTATAACTCTGCAGGTTTGTGAATTACAGTGCCCCTGAGCTCCTTTCTTCAACTCGCTTTCTTATGAGCTGGCCGCAAACCCGCAGGAATGCTTCAGGCCCTAATCTGGTTCCGGCACGGCATGCTGAGCCTTTGGTTAATTCCTCTTCCTGGTGGGAAATGAGTGTTAAATTTGCCCGTGCAGACACCTACAGGTAGTCTCTCATTGGTTCTCCCTATTCCTGTTCATCTTGCGCAGAAATTGCAAACTGTGCCAAACAGGAGGTTAAAGGCACTGACTCTCCAAGTGGGGAGAGTGTTAGTAAAGGGTCTGGAATGGTGAACCCGAGTACAAGGGGACGAAAACTGAGATGCATTTGAAAACGTTTCCCGGTCACACAGTGCACTCTACTGTGGGTTTCCCATGCCTGTTTTAGCTGAAGGAAGAATCCCTTAAACCTGGAGAGTTGGGACCCATGGAATGAGTACCATGCAGTATGACTTCAAAGGGTCTGCATTTGCTCATCGAAGCTCACCAATGCTATCAGCCCGAAGTGTCCAGCCTTATGTCTCACTCAGCTCTGGGTGTAGATGTGGTAAATCCAGGTTGCATCACATGCCCTGAATGAATTATTTAATAATTGATCTCTATTTCACTGTCATTGTGTTTGTTTTTGTAATTCATTTTGATAATGGATTTTATCGGATTTTCTCTGCTGCATTCATGCCACTGTACACACACTTGAGTCTCTTATGGAGACATATAAATCCATGGGTTTGAAGATTCTTACTAGTCATGTGTAATCCTAGGCGTTGAATATGGGGTGTTTCGTCCATTTCATTGAGCAAGGGCTACGTCTTGACTATTACATATTTGGCTTATGGAAAGGTGTCTGTGCTAATTTCAATCTCTGGTTTTATGCAGCACCCCAACTCACCTTTCCCCATAAGCAAGCATAAGTTGGTTTTCTAAATTTGAGACCCTGTTCTGTTTTGTAATTCAGTTCATGTGTAGCCAAGTTGACATTCGGTGTATTAGTGATATCTTATGATGTTTCTTTTTCTGTGTGAGTTATTTCTCGTAGAATCATCGTACCTGAATCCACTCATTATGCCGCTACGGGCCTGATGACGTAGATTTCATTGCTGAGTGATATTCCATTGTACGTGCGTACCAAAACTTCTTTATCCGTTTTTTGCTTTCTCGGATATTTAACTTGTACCGTAGATGAGGTTCTTGTACACAGAGCCGTCCCGAAATTTGGGGTGGCTGTGTCTTTTTGATTTTAATTTCCCTAACCTATAGTACCATAAGTGGAAGTGCCATAGGCTGTGTTGTTTTGTTTCCTACGTGTTTCAGGAAACACCATTCACTTCTCCAGAGTGGCTGTTGGCAATTTATATGCCACCCATCAGCGTAAAAAGGCTCCCTGTTCTCCATGACCTGTCTTGCCTTTCTGGATTTTACACCTTTTTCAGATGGCACATTTGACCGGGGGGCAGAGAGACTTCATTGTAGTGCAGATTTCCTTTACACGCTTGCTTGGTTGGCCAAAAAGGGCGTATCCGTTTTTTCTTGAATATATTCAGAAAAAATGCATACGCCCTTTTTGGCCAAGTGCATCATTGTCTACATTCTCCCTCTTTTCCTATGCTTTAAGTGCAATTCCAGTCTACGCCCTGAAATCGTTTTTCTGAAATTCTGCCCCGCTTTCAAGTCCTCTTCGAAGACTTACTTCAATACATTTTTGGACGATAGCTGTCATTCATAACTCTGCAGGTTTGTGAATTACAGTGCCCCTGAGCTCCTTTCTTCAACTCGCTTTCTTGTGAGCTGGCTGCAAAACCGCAGGATTGGTTCAGGCCCTAATCTGTTTCCGGCATGGCACGCTGAGCCTTTGGTTAATTCGTCTTCCTGGTGGGAAATGAGCGTTCCATTTGCCCGTGCAGACACCTACAGCTAGTCTCTCATTGGTTCTCCCTATTCCTGTTCATCTTGCGCAGAAATTGCAAACTGTGCCAAACAGGAGGTTAAAGGCACTGACTCTCCAAGTGGGGAGAATGTTAGTAAAGCGTTTGGAATGGTGAACCCGAGTACCAGGGGACGAAAACTGAGATGCATTTGAAAACGTTTCCCAATCACACGGTTGACCATACTCTGGGTTTCCCATGCATGTTTTAACTGAAGAAGAATCCCTTAAACCTGGAGAGTTGGGACCCATGGATGGGTACCATGCAGTATGTCTTTAAAGTGTCTGCGTTTGCTCAACAAACCTCACCAATGCTATCAGCCCAAAGTGTCCAGCCTTAAGTCTCACCCAGCTCTGGGTGTAGATGTGGTAAATCCAGGTTGCATCACAAGCCCTGAATGAATTATTTAAGAATTGCTCTCTATTTCACTGTCATTGTGTTTTGTTTTTGAAATTCATTTTGATAATGGGATTTATCGGATGTTCACTGCTGCGTTTACGCCGCTGTACACACGCTTGATTTCCTTATGGAGACATATAAATCCATGGGTTTTAAGATTCTTACTTGTCAGGTATCTTCCCTGGCGTTGAATATGGGGTGTTGAGTCCATTTCGTTGAGTAAGGTGTAGGTCTTGTCTATTATATATTTGGCTTATGGAACGGTATCTGTGCTAATTTCAATCTCTGGTTTTATGCAGCACCCCAACTCAAATTTCCCCATAAGCAAGCATAAGTTGGTTTTCTAAATTTGAGACCCTGTTCTGTTTTGTAATTCAGTTCATGTGTAGCCAAGGTTACATTCCGTGTATTAGTGATATCTTATGATGTTTCTTTTTCTGTGTGACTTATTTCTCGTAGAATTATCGTACCTGAATCCACTCATTATGCCGATAGGGACCTGATGATGTAGATTTCATTGCTGAGTGATATTCCATTGTACGTGCGTACCACAACTTCTTTATCCATTTTTTGCTTTCTCGGATATTTAACTTGTACAGTAGACGAGGTTCTTGTAAACAGAGACGTCCCAAATTTTGGGGTGGCTGTGTGTTTTTGATTTTAATTTCCCTAAGCTATAGGACCATAAGTGGAAGTGCCATAGGCTGTGTTGCTTTGTTTCCTACGTTTTTCTGGAAACACCATACACTTCTCCAGAGTGGTTGTTGGCAATTTACATCCCGCCCATCAGCATAACAAGGCTCCCTGTTCTCCATGACCTGTCCTGCCTTTCTGGATTTTACACTTTTTTCAGATGGCCCTTTTGACCGGGGGGCAGTGAGACTTCATTGTAGTGCAGATTTCCTTTACACGCTTGCTTGGTTGGCCAAAAAGGGCGTATGCGTTTTTTCCTGAATATATTCAGGAAAAAACGCATACGCCCTTTTTGGCCAAGTGCATCATTGTCGACATTCTGCCTCTTTTCATATGCTTTAAGTGCAATTCCAGTCTACCCCCTGAAATCGTGTTCCTGAAATTCTGCCCCGCTTTCAAGTCCTCTTCGAAGACTTACTTCAATACATTTTTGGACGATAGGTGTCATTCATAACTCTGCAGTTTTCTGAATTACACTGCACCTGAGCTCCTTTCTTCCACTCGGTTTCTTGTGAGCGGCCGCAAAACCGCAGGATTGCTTCACGCCATAATCTCTTTCTGGCAGGGCACGCAGAGCCTTTGGTTAATTCTTCTTCCTGGTGGGAAATGAGCGTTCCATTTGCCCGTGCAGACACCTACATGTAGTTTCTCATTGGTTCTCCCTATTCCTGTTCATCTTGCGCAGAAATTGCAAACTGTGCCAAACAGGAGGTTAAAGGCACTGACTCTCCAAGTGGGGAGAGTGTTAGTAAAGCGTCTGGAATGGTGAACCCAAGTACCAGGGGCGAAAACTGAGATGCATTTGAAAACGTTTCCCAATCACACGGTGGACCATACTCTGGGTTTCCCATGCATGTTTTAGCTGAAGGAAGAATCCATTAAACCTGGAGAGTTGGGACCCATAGAATGGGTACCATGCAGTATGACTTCAAAGGGTCTGCGTTGCTCACCGAACCTCACCAATGCTATCAGCCCGAAGAGTCCAGCCTTATGTCTCACCCAGCTCTGGGTGTAGATGTGGTAAATCCAGGTTGCATCACAAGCCCTGAATGAATGATTTAAGAATTGCTCTCCATTTCACTGTCATTGTGTTTTGTTTTTGATATTTATTTTCATAATGGGATTTATCGGATTTTCACTGCTGCATTTAGGCCGCTGTACACATGCTTGATTTCCTTATGGAGACATATAAATCCATGGGTTTTAAGATTCTTACTTGTCAGGTATATTCCCAGGCGTTGAATATGGGGTGTTGAGTCCATTTCGTTGAGCAAGGAGTAGGTCTGGTCTATTATATATTTGGCTTATGGAACAGTATCTGTGCTAATTTCAATCTCTGGTTTTATGCAGCACCACAATTCACATTTCCCCGTAAGCAAGCATAAGTTGGTTTTCTCAATTTGAGACCCTGTTCTGTTTTGTAATTCAGTTCATGGGTAGCCAAGTTTACATTCCGTGTATTAATGATATCTTATGATGTTTCTTATTCTGTGTGACTTATTTACCGCAGAATCATCGTACTTGGGTCCAGTCATTATGCCGCTACGGGCCTGATGACGGAGATTTCATTGCTGAGTGATATTCCATTGTACGTGCGTACCACAACTTCTTTATCCATTTTTTGCTTTCTCGGATATTTAACTTGTACCGTACATGAGGTTTTTGTAAACAGAGCCGTCCCAAACTTTGGGGTGGCTGTGTGTTTTTGATTTTAATTTCCCTAAGCTATAGGACCATAAGTGGAAGTGCAATAGGCTGTGTTGCTTTGTTTCCTTCGTGATTCAGGATACACCATACACTTCTCCAGATTGGCTGTTGGCAATTTATTTCCCGCCCATCAGCATAACAAGGCTCCCTGTTCTCCATGACCTGTCCTGCCTTTCTGGATCTTGCACTTTTTTCAGATGGCCCTTTTGACCGTGGGGCAGTGAGACTTCCTTGTAGTGCAGATTTCCTTTACACGCTTGCTTGGTTGGCCAAAAAGGGCGTATGCGTTTTTTCCTGAATATATTCAGGAAAAAACGCATACGCCCTTTTTGGCCAAGTGCATCATTGTCGACATTCTGCCTCTTTCCTATGCTTTAAGTGCAATTCCAGTCTACCCCCTGAAATCGTGTTCCTGAAATTCTGCCCCGCTTTCAAGTCCTTTTCGAAGACTTACTTCAATACATTTTTGGACGATAGCTGTCATTCATAACTCTGCAGGTTTGTGAATTGCAGTGCCCCTGAGCTCCTTTCTTCAACTCGCTTTCTTGTGAGCTGGCCGCAAAACCGCAGGATTGCTTCAGGCCATAATCTCTTTCCGGGGGGGAACGCTGAGCCTTTGTTTAATTCCTCTTCCTGGTCGGAAATGAGCGTTCCATTTGCCCGTGCAGGCACCTACAGCTAGTCTCTCATTGGTTCTCCCTATTCCTGTTCATCTTGCGCAGAAATTGCAAACTGTGCCAAACAGGAGGTTAAAGGCACTGACTCTCCAAGTGGGGAGAGTTTTAGTAAAGCGTCTGGAATGGTGAACCCGAGTACCAGGGGACGAAAACTGAGATGCATTTGAAAACGTTTCCTGGTCACACAGTGCACTGTACTGTGGGTTTCCCATGCATGTTTTAGCTGAAGGAAGAATCCCTTAAACCTGGAGAGTTGGGAACCATGGAATGGGTACCATGCAGGATGACTTCAAAGGGTCTGCGTTTGCTCACCGAACCTCAAGAATGCTATCAGCCCGAAGTGTCCAGCGTTATGTCTCACCCTGCTCTGGGTGTAGATGTGGTAAATCCAGGTTGCATCACAAGCCCTGAATGAATTGTTTAAGAATTGCTCTCTATTTCACTGTCATTGTGTTTTGTTTTTGAAATTTATTTTGATAATGGGATTTATCGGATTTTCACTGCTGCGTTTAGGCCATTGTACACACGCTTGATTTCCTTATGGAGACATATAAATCCATGGGTTTTAAGATTCTTACTTGTCAGGTATCTTGCCAGGCGTTGAATATGGGGTGTTGAGTCCATTTCTTTGAGCAAGGAGTAGGTCTTGTCTATTATATATTTGGCTTATGGAACGGTATCTGTGCTAATTTCAATCTCTGGTTTTATGCAGCACCCCAACTCACCTTTCCCCATAAGCAAGCATAAGTTGGTTTTCTAAATTTGAGACCCTGTTCTGTTTTGTAATTCAGTTTATGTGTAGCCAAGTTTACATTCCGTGTATTACTGATATATTATGATGTTTCTTTTTCTGTGTGACTTATTTCTTGTAGAATCATCGTACCTGAATCCACTCCTTATGCCGCTATGGGCCTGAAGACGTAGATTTCATTGCTGAGTGATATTCCATTGTACGTGCGTACCAGAATTTCTTTATCCATTTTTTCCTTTCTCGGATATTTAACTTGTACCGTAGACATGGTTCTTGTAAACAGAGCCATCCCAAACTTTGGGGTGGCTGTGTGTTTTTTATTTTAATTTCCCTAAGCTATAGGACCATAAGTGGAAGTGACATAGGCTGTGTTGCTTTGTTTCCTACGTGTTTCAGGATACACCATACATTTCTCCAGAGTGGCAGTGGGCAATTTACATCCCGCCCATCAGCATAACAAGGCTCCCTGTTCTCCATGACCTGTCCTGTCTTTCTGGATTTTACACTTTTTTCAGATGGCCCTTTTGACCAGGGGGCAGGGAGACTTCATTGTAGTGCAGATTTCCTTTACACGCTTGCTTGTTTGGCCAAAAAGGGCGTATGCGTTTTTTCCTGAATATATTCAGGAAAAAACGCATACGCCCTTTTTGGCCAAGCGCATCTTTGTCGACATTCTGCCTCTTTTCCTATGCTTTAAGTGCAATTCCAGTCTACACCCTGAAATCGTTTTCCTGAAATTCTGTCCTGCATTCAAGTCCTCTTTGAAGACTTACTTCAGTACATTTTTGGACGATAGCTGTCATTCATAACTCTGCAGGTTTGTGAATTACAGTGCCCCTGAGCGCCTTTCTTCAACTCGTTTTCTTGTGAGCTGGCCGCAAAACCGCAGGATTGCTTCAGGCCCTAATCTGTTTCCGGCAGGGCACGCTGAGCCTTTGGTTAATTCCTCTTCCTGGTGGGAAATGAGCGTTCAATTTGCCCGTGCAGACACCAACAGCTAGTCTCTCATTGGTTCTCCCTATGCCTGTTCATCTTGCGCCGAAATTGCAAACTGTGCCAAACAGGATGTTAAAGGCACTGACTCTCCAAGTGGGGAGAGTGTTAGTAAAGCGTCTGGAATGGTGAACCCAAGTACCAGGGGAGGAAAACTGAGATGCATTTGAAAACGTTTCCCAATCACACGGCGGACGATAGTCTGGGTTTCCCATGCATGTTTTAGCTGAAGGAAGAATACCTTAAACCTGGAGAGTTGGGACCCATGGAATGGGTACCATGCAGTATGACTTCAAAGGGTCTGCGTTTGCTCACCGAACCTCACCAATGCTATCAGCCCGAAGTGCCCAGCCTTATGTCTCACCCAGCTCTGGGTGTAGATGTGGTAAATCCAGGTTGCATCACAAGCCCTGAATGAATTATTTAAGAATTGCTCTCTATTTCACTGTCATTGTGTTTTGTTTTTGAAATTAATTTTGATAATGGGATTTATCGGATTTTCACTGCTGCATTTAGGCCGCTGTACACACGCTTGATTTCCTTATGGAGACATATAAATCCATGGGTTTTAAGATTCTACTTGTCAGGTATCTTGCCAGGCGTTGAATATGGGGTGTTGAGTCCATTTCGTTGAGCAAGGAGTAGGGCTTGTCTATTATATATTTGGCTTATGGAACGGTATCTGTGCTAATTTCAATCTCTGGTTTTATGCAGCACCCCAACTCACCTTTCCCCATAAGCAAGCATAAGTTGGTTTTCTAAATTTGAGACCCTGTTCTGTTTTGTAATTCAGTTCATGTGTAGCCAAGTTTACATTCCGTGTATTAGTGATATCTTATGATGTTTCTTTTTCTGTGTGACTTATTTCTCGTAGAATCATCGTACCTGAATCCACTCATTATGCCGCTACGGACCTGATGACGTAGATTTCATTGCTGAGTGATATTCCATTGTACGTGCGTATCACAACTTCTTTATCCATTTTTTGCTTTCTCGGATATTTAACTTGTACCGTAGACAAGGTTCTTGTAAACAGAGCCGTCCCAAACTTTGGGGTGGCTGTGTGTTTGTGATTTTAATTTCCCTAAGCTATAGGACCATAAGTGGAAGTGCCATAGGCTGTGTTGCTTTGTTTCCTACGTGTTTCAGGAAACACCATACACTTCTCCAGAGTGGCTGTTGGCAATTTACATCCCGCCCATCAGCATAACAAGGCTCCCTGTTCTCCAAGACCTGTCCTGCCTTTCTGGATTTTACACTTTTTTCAGATGGCCCTTTTGACCGTGGGGCAGTGAGACTTCATTGTAGTGCAGATTTCTTTACACGCTTGCTTGGTTGGCCAAAAAGGGCGTATGCGTTTTTTCCTGAATATATTCAGGAAAAAACGCATACGCCCTTTTTGGCCAAGTGCATCATTGTCGACATTCTGCCTCTTTCCTATGCTTTAAGTGCAATTCCAGTCTACCCCCTGAAATCGTGTTCCTGAAATTCTGCCCTGCTTTCAAGTCCTTTTCGAAGACTTACTTCAATACATTTTTGGACGATAGCTGTCATTCATAACTCTGCAGGTTTGTGAATTGCAGTGCCCCTGAGCTCCTTTCTTCACCTGTCTTTCTTGTGAGCTGGCCGCAAAACCGCAGGATTGCTTCAGGCCATAATCTCTTTCCAGGGGGGAACGCTGAGCCTTTGTTTAATTCCTCTTCCTGGTCGGAAATGAGCGTTGCATTTGCCCGTGCAGGCACCGACAGCTAGTCTCTCATTGGTTCTCCCTATTCCTGTTCATCTTGCGCAGAAATTGCAAACTGTGCCAAACAGGAGGTTAAAGGCACTGACTCTCCAAGTGGGGATAGTATTATTAAAGCGTCTGGAATGGTGAACCCGAGTACCAGGGGACGAAAACTGAGATGCATTTGAAAACGTTTCCTGGTCAAACAGTGCACTGTACTGTGGGTTTCCCATGCATGTTTTAGCTGAAGGAAGAATCCCTTAAACATGGAGAGTTGGGAACCATGGAATGGGTACCATGCAGGATGACTTCAAATGGTCTGCGTTTGCTCAACGAACCTCACCAATGCTATCAGCCCGAAGTGTCCAGCCTTATGTCTCACCCAGCTCTGGGTGTAGATGTGGTAAATCCAGGTTGCATCACAAGCCCTGAATGAATTATTTAAGAATTGCTCTCTATTTCACTGTCATTGTGTTTTGTTTTTGAAATTCATTTTGATAATGGGATTTATCGGATGTTCACTGCTGCGTTTAGGCCTCTGTACACAAGCTTGGTTTCCTTATGAAGACATATAAATCCATGGGTTTTAAGATTCTTACTTGTCAGGTATCTTCCCAGGCGTTGAATATGGGGTGTTGAGTCCATTTCGTTGAGCAAGGAGTAGGCCTTGTCTATTATATATTTGGCTTATGGAATGGTATCTCTTCTAATTTCAATCTATGGTTTTATGCAGAACCCCAACTCACCTTTCCCCTTAAGCAAGCAAAAGATGGTTTTCTAAATTTGAGACCCTGTTCTGTTTTGTAATTCAGTTCATGTGTAGCCAAGTTTACATTCCGTGTATTAGTGATATCTTATGATGTTTCTTTTTCATTGTGACTTATTTCTCGTAGAATCATCGTACCTGAATCCACTCATTCTGCCGCTACGGGCATGATGACGTACATTTCATTGCTGAGTGATATTCCATTGTACGTGCGTACCACAACTTCTTTATCCATTTTTTGCTTTCTCGGATATTTAACTTGTACCGTAGACGAGGTTCTTGTCAACAGAGTCGTCCCAAACTTTGGGGTGGCTGTGTGTTTTTGGTTTTAATTTCCCTAAGCTATAGGACCATAAGTGGAAGTGCCATAGGCTGTGTTGCTTTGTTTCCTACGTGTTTCAGGAAACACCATACACTTCTCCAGAATGGCTGTTGGCAATTTACATAACGCCCATCAGCATAACAAGGCTCCCTGTTCTCCATGACCTGTCCTGCCTTTCTGGATTTTATGCTTTTTTCAGATGGCCCTTTTGACAGGGGGGCAGTGAGACTTCATTTTAGTGAAGATTTCCTATACACGCTTGCTTGGTTGGCCAAAAAGAGCGTATGCGTTTTTTCCTGAATATATTCAGGAAAAAACTCATACGCCCTTTTTGGCCAAGTGCATCATTTTCGACATTCTGCCTCTTTTCCTATGCTTTAAGTGCAATTCCAGCCTACCCCCTGAAATCGTTTTCCTGAAATTCTGCCCCACTTTCAAGTCCTCTTGGAAGACTTACTTCAATACATTTTTGGACAATAGCTGTCATTCATAACTCTGCAGGTTTGTGAATTACAGTGCCCCTGAACTCCTTTCCTCAACTCGCTTTCTTGTGAGCTGGCCGCAAAAACGCAGGATTGCTTCAGGCCCTAATCTCTTTCCGCCAGGGCACTGTGAGCCTTTGGTTAATTCCTCTTCCTGGTGGGAAATGAGCGTTCCATTTGCCCGTGCAGACACCTACAGCTAGTCTCTCATTGGTTCTCCCTATTCCTGTTCATCTTGCGCAGAAATTGCAAACTGTGCCAAACAGGAGGTTAAAGGCACTGACTCTCCAAGTGAGGAGAGTGTTAGTAAAGCGTCTGGAATGGTGAACCCGAGTACCAGGGGACGAAAACTGAGATTCATTTGAAAACGTTTCCCAATCACACGGTGGACCATACTCTGGGTTTCCCATGCATGTTTTAGCTGAAGGAAGAATCCCTTAAACCTGGAGAGTTGGGAACCATGGAATGGATACCATGCAGTATGACTTCAAAGGGTCTGCGTTTGCTCAACGAACCTCAACAATGCTATCAGCCCGAAGTGTCCAGCCTTATGTCTCACCCAGCTCTGGGTGTGGATGTGGTAAATCCTGGTTGCATCACAAGCCCTGAATGATTTATTTGAGAATTGCTCTCTATTTCACTATCATTGTGTTTTGTTTTTGAAATTTATGTTGATAATGGGATTTATCGGATTTTCACTGCTGCGTTTAGTCCGCTGTACACACGCTTGATTTCCTTATGGAGACATATAAATCCATGGGTTTTAAGATTCTTACTTGTCACGTATCTTCCCAGGAGTTGAATATGGGGTGTTGAGTCCATTTCGTTGAGCAAGGAGTAGGTCTTGTCTATTATATATTGGGCTTATGGAACGGTATCTGTGCTAATTTCAATCTCTGGTTTTATGCAGCACCCCAACTCACCTTTCTCCATAAGCAAGCATAAGATGGTTTTCTAAATTTGAGACCCTGTTCTGTTTTGTAATTCAGTTCACGTGTAGTCAAGTTTACATTCCGTGTATTAGTGATATCTTATGATGTTTCTTTTTCTGTGTGACTTATTTCTCGTAGAACCATCGTACCTGAATCCACTCATTATGCCGCTATGGGCCTGATGACGTAGATTTCATTGCTGAATGATATTCCATTGTACGTGCGTACCACAACTTCTTTATCCATTTTTTGCTTTCTCGGATATTTAACTTGTACCGTAGACGAGGTTCTTGTAAACAGAGCCGTCCCAAACTTTGGGGTGGCTGTGTGTTTTTGATTTTAATTTCCCTAAGCTATAGGACCATAAGTGGAAGTGCAATAGGCTGTGTTGCTTTGTTTCCTACGTGTTTCAGGAAACACCATACACTTCTCCAGAGTGGCTGTTGGCAATTTACATCCCGCCCAGCAGCATAACAAGGCTCCCTGTTCTCCATGACCTGTCCTGCCTTTCTGGATTTTACACTTTTTTCAGATGGCCCTTTTGACCGGGGGGCAGTGAGACTCCATTGTAGTGCAGATTTCCTTTACACGCATGCTTGGTTGGCCAAAAAGGGCGTATGCGTTTTTTCCTGAATATATTCAGGAAAAAACGCATACGCCCTTTTTGGCCAAGTGCATCATTGTCGACATTCTGCCTCTTTTCCTATGCTTTAAGTGCAATTCCAGCCTACCCCCTGAAATCGTTTTCCTGAAATTCTGCCCCGCTTTCAAGTCCTCTTTGAAGACTTACTTCAGTAGATTTTTGGACGATAGCTGTCATTCATAACTCTGCAGGTTTGTGAATTACAGTGCCCCTGAGCTCCTTTCTTCAACTCCTTTTCTTGTGAGCTGGCCGCAAAATCGCAGGATTGCTTCAGGCCCTAATATGTTTCCGGCCGGGCACGCTGAGCCTTTGGTTAATTCCTCTTCCTGGTGGGAAATGATCGTTCCATTTGCCCGTGCAGACACCAACAGCTAGTCTCTCATTGGTTCTCCCTATTCCTGTTCATCTTGCGCAGAAATTGCAAACTGTGCCAAACAGGAGGTTAAAGGCACTGACTCACCAAGTGGGGAGAGTGTTAGTAAAGCGTCTGGAATGGTGAACCCGAGTACCAGGGGACGAAAACTGAGATGCATTTGAAAACGTTCCCCAATCACACGGCGGACGATAGTCTGGGTTTCCAATGCATGTTTTAGCTGAAGGAAGAATCCCTTAAACCTGGAGAGTTGGGACCCATGGAATGGGTACCATGCAGTATGACTTCAAAGGGTCTGCGTTTGCTCACCGAACCTCACCAATGCTATCAGCCCGAAGTGCCCAGCCTTATGTCTCACCCAGCTCTGGGTGTAGATGTGGTAAATCCAGGTTGCATCACAAGCCCTGAATGAATGATTTAAGAATTGCTCTCTATTTCACTATCATTGTGTTTTGTTTTTGAAATTTATTTAGATAATGGGATTTATCGGATTTTCACTGCTGCGTTTAGGCCACTGTACACATGCTTGATTTCCTTATGGAGACATATAAATCCATGGGTTTTAAGATTCTTACTTGGGAGGTATCTTGCCAGGCGTTGAATATGGGGTGTTGAGTCCATTTCGTTGAGCAAGGAGTAGGTCTGTCCTATTATATATTTGGCTTATGGAACGGTATCTGTGCTAATTTCAATCTCTGGTTTTATGCAGCACCCCAACTCACCTTTCCCCATAAGCAAGCATAAGTTGGTTTTCTAAATTTGAGACCCTGTTCTGTTTTGTAATTCAGTTCATGGGTAGCCAACATTACATTCCGTGTATTAGTGATATCTTATGATGTTTCATTTTCTGTGTGACATATTTCTCGTAGAATCATCGTACCTGAATCCACTCATTATGCCGCTACGGGCCTGATGACGGAGATTTCATTGCTGAGTGATATTCCATTCTACGTGCGTACCACAACTTCTTTATCCATTTTTTGCTTTCTGGGATATTTTACTTGTACCGTAGACGAGGTTCTTGTAAACAGAGCCGTCCCAAACTCTGGGGTGGCTGTGTGTTTTTGATTTTAATTTCCCTAAGCTATAGGACCATAAGTGGAAGTGCCATAGGCTGTGTTGCTTTGTTTCCTATGTGTTTCTGGAAACACCATACACTTCTCCAGAGTGGTTGTTGGCAATTTACATCCCGCCCATCAGCATGACAAAGCTCCCTGTTCTCCATGACCTGTCTTGACTTTCTGGATTTTACATTTTTTTCAGATGGCCCTTTTGACCGGGGGGCAGTGAGACTTCATTGTAGTGCAGATTTCCATTACACGCTTGCTTCGTTGGCCAAAAAGTGCGTATGCGTTTTTTCCTGAATATATTCAGGAAAAAACTCATACGCCCTTTTTGGCCAAGTGCATCATTGTCGACATTCTGCCTCTTTTCCTATGCTTTTAGTACAATTCCAGTCTACCCCCTGAAATCGTTTTCCTGAAATTCTGCCCCGCTTTCAAGTCCTCTTCGAAGACTTACTTCAAAACATTTTTGGGCGATAGCTGTCATTCATTACTCTGCAGGTTTGTGAATTACAGTGCCCCTGAGCTCATTTCTTCAACTCGCTTTCTTGTGAGCTGGCCACAAAACCACAGGATTGCTTCAGGCCCTAATCTCTTTCCGGCAGGGCACGCTGAGCCTTTGGTTAATTCCTCTTCCTGGTGGGAAATGAGCGTTCCATTTGCCCGTGCAGACACCTACAGCTGGTCTCTCATTGGTTCTCCCTATTCCTGTTCATCTTGCGCAGAAAGTGCAAACTGTGCCAAACAGGAGGTTAAAGGCACTGACTCTCCAAGTGGGGAGAGTGTTAGTAAAGCGTCTGGAATGGTGAACCCGAGTACCAGGGGACGAAAACTGAGATGCATTTGAAAACGTTTCCCAATCACACGGCGGACGATAGTCTGGGTTTCCCATGCATGTTTTAGCTGAAGGAAGAATCCCTTAAACCTGGAGAGTTGGGACCCATGGAATGGGTACCATGCAGTATGACTTCAAAGGTTCTGCGTTTGCTCACCGAACCTCACCAATGCTATCAGCACGAAGTGTCCAGCCTTATGTCTCTCCCAGCTCTGGGTGTAGATGTGGGAAATCCAGGTTGCATCACAAGCCCTGAATGAATGATTTAAGAATTGCTCTCTATTTCACTGTCATTGTGTTTTGTTTTTGAAATTTATATTGATAATGGGATTTATCGGATTTTCACTGTTCCGTTTAGGCTGCTGTACACACGCTTGTATTCCTTATGGAGACATATAAATCCATGGTTTTTAAGATTCTTCCTGTCAGGTATCTTCCCATGCGTTGAATATGTGGTGTTGAGTCCATTTCGTTGAGCAAGGGGTAGTGCTTGTCTATTATATATTTGGCTTATGGAACGGTATCTGTGCTAATTTCAATCTCTGGTTTTATGCAGCACCCCAACTCACCTTTCCCCATAAGCAAGCATAAGTTGGTTTTCTAAATTTGAGACCCTGTTCTGTTTTGTAATTCAGTTCATGTATAGCCAAGGTTACATTCCGTGTATTAGTGATATCTTATGATGTTTCTTTTTCTGTGTGACTTATTTCTCGTAGAATCATCGTACCTGAATCCACTCATTATGCCGCTACGGGCCTGATGACGTAGATTTCATTGCTGAGTGATATTCCATTGTACGTGCGTAACACAACATCTTTATCCATTTTTTGCTTTCTGGGATATTTTACTTGTACCGTAGACGAGGTTCTTGTAAACAGAGCCGTCCCAAACTCTGGGGTGGCTGTGTGTTTTTGATTTTAATTTCCCTAAGCTATAGGACCATAAGTGGAAGTGCCATAGGCTGTGTTGCTTTGTTTCCTACGTGTTTCTGGAAACACCATACACTTCTCCAGAGTGGTTGTTGGCAATTTACATCCCGCCCATCAGCATGACAAGGCTCCCTGTTCTCCATGACCTGTCCTGACTTTCTGGATTTTACAATTTTTTCAGATGGCCCTTTTGACCGGGGGGCAGTGAGACTTCATTGTAGTGCAGATTTCCATTACACGCTTGCTTGGTTGGCCAAAAAGGGCGTATGCGTTTTTTCCTGAATATATTCAGGAACAAACGCATACGCCCTTTTTGGCCAAGTGCATCACTGTTGACATTCTGCCTCTTTTCCTATGCTTTAAGTACAATTCCAGTCTACCCCCTGAAATCGTGTTCCTGAAATCCTGCCCCGCTTTCAAGTCCTCTTCGAAGACTTACTTCAATACATTTTTGGACGATAGCTGTCATTCATAACTCTGCATGTTTGTGAATTACAGTGCCCCTGAGCTCCTTTCTTCAACTCGCTTTCTTGTGAGCTGGCCGCAAAACCGCAGGATTGCTTCAGGCCCTAATCTCTTTCCGGCAGGGCACGCTGAGCCTTTGGATAATTCCTCTTCCTGGTGGGAAATGAGCGTTCAATTGGCCCGTGCAAACACCTACAGCTAGTCTCTCATTGCTTCTCCCTATTCCTGTTCATCTTGCGCAGAAATTGCAAAGTGTGCCAAACAGGAGGTTAAATGCACTGACTCTCCAAGTGGGGAGAGTGTTAGTAAAGCGTCTGGAATGGTGAACCCGAGTACCAGGGGACGGAAACTGAGATGCATTTGAAAACGTTTCCCAATCACACGGTGGACCATACTCTGGGTTTCCCATGCATGTTTTAGCTGAAGGAAGAATCCCTTAAACCTGGAAATTTGGGACCCATGGAATGGGTACCATGCATTATGACTTCCAAGGGTCTGCGTTTGCTCACCGAACCTCACCAATGCTATCAGCCCGAAGTGTCCAGCCTTATGTCTCACCCAGCTCTGGATGTAGATGTGGTAAATCCAGGTTGCATCACAAGCCCTGAATGAATTATTTAAGAATTGCTCTCTATTTCACTGTCATTGTGTTTTGTTTTTGAAATTCATTTTGATAATGGGATTTATCGGATGTTCACTGCTGTGTTTAGGCCGCTGTACAGACGCTTGATTTCCTTATGGAGACATATAAATCCATGGGTTTTAAGATTCTTACTTGTCAGGTATCTTCCCAGGCGTTGAATATGGGGTGTTGAGTCCATTTCGTTGAGCAAGGAGTAGGTCTTGTCTATTATATATTTGGCTTATGGAACGGTATCTGTGCTAATTTCAATCTCTGGTTTTATGCAGCACCCCAACTCACCTTTCCCCATAAGCAGGCATAAGTTGGTTTTCTAAATTTGAGACCCTGTTCTGTTTTGTAATTCAATTCATGTGTAGCCAAGTTTACATTCCGTGTATTAGTGATATCTTATGATATTTCTTTTTCTGTGTGACTTATTTCTCGTAGAATCATCGTACCTGAATCCACTCATTATGCTGCTACGGGCCTGATGACGTAGATTTCATTGCTGAGTGATATTCCATTGTACGTGCGTACCACAACATCTTTATCCATTTTTTGCTTTCTCGGATATTTAACTTGTACCGTAGACGAGGTTCTTGTAAACAGAGCCGTCCTAAACTTTGGGGTGGCTGTGTGTTTTTGATTTTAATTTCCATAAGCTATAGGACCATAAGTGGATGTGCCATAGGCTGTGTTGCTTTGTTTCCTACGTGTTTCAGGATACACCATACATTTCTCCAGAGTGGCTGTTGGCAATTTACATCCCGCCCATCAGCATAACAAGGCTCCCTGTTCTCCATGACCTGTCCTGCCTTTCTGGATTTTACACATTTTTTAGATGGCACTTTTGACCGGGGGGCAGTGAAACTTCATTGTAGTGCAGATTTCCTTTACACGCTTGCTTGGTTGACCAAAAAGTGCGTATGCGTTTTTTCCTGAATATATTCAGGAAAAAACACATACGCCCTTTTTGGCCAAGTGCATCATTGTCGACATTCTGCCTCATTTCCTATGCTTTAAGTGCAATTCCAGTCTACCCCCTGAAATCGTTTTCCAGAAATTCTGCCCCGCTTTCAAGTCCGCTTCGAAGACTTACTTCAATACATTTTTGGACGATAGCTGTCATTCATAACTCTGCAAGTTTGTGAATTTCAGTGGCCCTGAGCTCCTTTCTTCAACTCACTTTCTTGTGAGCTGGCTGCAAAACCGCAGGATTGCTTCAGGCCCTAATCTGTTTCCGGCAGGGCACGCTGAGCCTTTGGTTAATTCGTCTTCCTGGTGGGAAATGAGCGTTCCATTTGCCCGTGCAGACACCTACAACTAGTCTCTCATTGGTTCTCCCTATGCCTGTTCATCTTGCGCAGAAATTGCAAACTGTGCCAAACAGGAGTTTAAAGGCACTGACTCTCCAAGTGGGAAGAGTGTTAGTAAAGCGTCTGGAATGGTGAACCCGAGTACCAGGGGACGAAACCTGAGATGCATTTCAAAATGTTTCCCAGTCACACAGTGCACTGTACTGTGGGTTTCCCATGCATGTTTTAGCTGAAGGAAGAATCCCTTAAACCTGGAGATTTGGGACCCATGGAATGGGTACCATGCAGTATGACTTCAAAGGGTCTGCGTTTGCTCACCGAACCTCACCAATGCTATCAGCCCGAAGTGTCCAGCCTTATGTCTCACCCAGCTCTGGGTGTAGATGTGGTAAATCCAGGTGGCATCACAAGCCCTGAATGAATTATTTAAGAATTGCTCTCTATTTCACTGTCATTGTGTTTTGTTTTTGAAATTCATTTTGATAATGGGATTTATCGGATGTTCACTGCTGCGTTTAGGCCGCTGTACACACGCTTGATTTCCTTATGGAGACATATAAATCCATGGGTTTTAAGATTCTTACTTGTCAGGTATCTTCCCAGGCGTTGAATATGGGGTGTTGAGTCCATTTCGTTGAGCAAGGAGTAGGTCTTGTCTATTATATATTTGGCTTATGGAACGGTATCTGTGCTAATTTCAATCTCTGGTTTTATGCAGCACCTCAACTCACTTTTCCCCATAAGCAAGCATAAGTTGGTTTTCTAAATTTGAGACCCTGTTCTGTTTTGTAATTCAGTTCATGTGTAGCCAAGGTGACATTCCGTGTATTAGTGATATCTTATGATGTTTCTTTTTCTGTGTGACTTATTTCTCGTAGAATCATCATACCTGAGTCCACTCATTATGCCGATAGGACCTGATGACGTAGATTTCATTGCTGAGTGATATTCCACTGTACGTGCGTACCACAACTTCTTTATGCATTTTTTGCTTTCTCGGATATTTAACTTGTACCGTAGACAAGGTTCTTGTAAACAGAGCCATCCCAAACTTTGGGGTGGCTGTGTGTTTTTGATTTTAATTTCCCTAAGCTATAGGACCATAAGTGGAAGTGCCATAGGCTGTGTTGCTTTGTTTCCTACGTGTTTCAGGAAACACCATACACTTCTCCAGAGTGGCTGTTGGCAATTTACATCCCGCCCATCCGCATAACAAGGCTTCCTGTTCTCCATGACCTGTCCTGCCTTTCTGGATTTTACACTTTTTTCAGATGGCCCTTTTGACCGGGGGGCAGTGAGACTTCATTGTAGTGACGATTTCATTTACACGCTTGCTTGGTTGGCCAAAAAGGGCGTTTGCGTTTTTTCCTGAATATATTCAGGAAAAAACGCATATGCCCTTTTTAGCCAAGTGCATCATTGTCGACATTCTGCCTCTGTTCCTATGCTTTAAGCGCAATTCCTGTCTACCCCCTGAAATCGTGTTCCTGAAATTCTGCCCCGCTTTCAAGTCCTCTTCGAAGACTTACTTCAGTACATTTTGGACGATAGCTGTCATTCATAACTCTGCAGGTTTGTGAATTACAGTGCCCCTGAGCTCCTTTCTTCAACTCGCTTCCATGTGAGCTGGCCGCCAATCCGCAGTATTGCTTCAGGCCCTAATCTGTTTCCGGCAGGGCACGTTGAGCCTTTGGTTAATTCCTCTTCCTGGTGGGAAATGTGCTTCCATTTGCCCGTGCAGGCACCTACAGCTAGTCTCTCATTGGTTCTCCCTATTCCTGTTCATCTTGCGCAGAAATTGCAAACTGTGCCAAACAGGAGGTGAAAGGCACTGACTCTCCAAGTGAGGAGAGTGTTAGTAAAGCGTCTGGAATGGTGAACTTGAGTACCAGGGGACGAAAACTGAGATGCATTTGAAAACGTTTCCCAATCACACGGTTGAACATACTCTGGGTTTCCCATGGATGTTTTAACTGAAGAAGAATTCCTAAACCTGGAGAGTTGGGACCCATGGAATGGGTACCATGCAGTATGACTTCAAATGGTCTGCGTTTGCTCACCGAACTTCACCAATGCTATCAGCCCGAAGTGTCCAGCCTTATGTCTCATCCAGCTCTGGGTGTAGATGTGGTAAATCCAGGTTGCATCACAAGCCCTGAATGAATTATTTAAGAATTGCTCTCTATTTCACTGTCATTGTGTTTTGTTTTTGAAATTCATTTTGATAATGGGATTTATCGGATATTCACTGCTGCATTTAGGCCGCTCTACACACGCTTGATTTCCTTATGGAGACATATAAATCCATGGGTATTAAGATTCTTACTTGTCAGGTATCTTGCCAGGCGTTGAATATGGGGTGTTGAGTCCATTTCGTTGAGCAAGGAGTAGGTCTTGTCTATTATATATTTGGCTTATGGAACGGTATCTGTGCTAATTTCAATCTCTGGTTTTATGCAGCACCCCAACTCACCTTTCCCCATAAGCAAGCATAAGTTGGTTTTCTAAATTTGAGACCCTGTTCTGTTTTGTAATTCAGTTCATGGGTAGCCAAGTTTACATTCCGTGTATTAGTGATATCTTATGATGTTTCTTTTTCTGTGTGACTTATTTCTCGTAGAATCATCATACCTGAATCCACTCATTATGCCGCTACGGGCCTGATGACGTAGATTTCATTGCTGAGTGATATTCCATTGTACGTGCGTATCACAACTTCTTTATCAATTTTTTACTTTCTGGGATATTTTACTTGTACCGTAGACGAGGTTCTTGTAAACAGAGACGTCCCGAACTCTGGGGTGGCTGTGTGTTTTTGATTTTAATTTCCCTAAGCTATAGCACCATAAGTGGAAGTGCCATAGGCTGTGTTGTTTTGTTTCCTACGTGTTTCAGGAAACACCATACACTTTTCCAGAGTGGATGTTGGCAATTTAAATCCGCCCATCAGCATAACAAGGCTCCCTGTTCTCCATGACCTGTCCTGCCTTTCTGGATTTTACACTTTTTTCAGATGGCCCTTTTGACCGGGGGGCAGTAAGACTTCATTGTAGTGCAGATTTTCTTTACACGCTTGCTTGGTTGGCCAAAAAGGGCGTATGCGTTTTTTCCTGAATATATTAATGAAAAAACGCATACGCCCTTTTTGGCCAAGTGCATCATTGTCGACATTCTGCCTCTTTTCCTATGCTTTAAATGCAATTCCAGTCTACCCCCTGAAATCGTTTTCCTGAAATTCTGCCCCGCTTTCAAGTCCTCTTTGAAGACTTACTTCAGTACATTTTTGGACGATAGCTGTCATTCATAACTCTGCAGGTTTGTGAATTACAGTGCCCCTGAGCTCCTTTCTTCAACTCGTTTTCTTGTGAGCTGGCCGCAAAACCGCAGGATTGCTTCAGGCCCTAATCTGATTCCGGCCGGGCACGCTGAGCCTTTGGTTAATTCCTCTTCCTGGTGGGAAATGAGCGTTTAATTTGCCCGTGCAGACACCAACAGCTAGTCTCTCATTGGTTCTCCCTATGCCTGTTCATCTTGCGAAGAAATTGCAAATTGTGCGAAACAGAAGGTTAAAGGCACTGACTCTCCAAGTGGGGAGAGTGTTAGTAAAGCGTCTGGAATGGTGAACCCGAGTACCAGGGGACGAAAACTGAGATGCATTTGAAAACGATTCCCAATCACACGGCGGACGATAGTCTAGGTTTCCCATGCATGTTTTAGCTGAAGGAAGAATCCCTTAAACCTGGAGAGTTGGGACCCATGGAATGGGTACCATGCAGTATGACTTCAAAGGGTCTGCGTTTGCTCACTGAACCTCACCAATGCTATCAGCCCGAAGTGCCCAGCCTTATGTCTCACCCAGCTCTGGGTGTAGATGTGGTAAATCCAGGTGGCATCACAAGCCCTGAATGAATTATTTAAGAATTGCTCTCTATTTCACTGTCATTGTGTTTTGTTTTTGAAATTTATTTTGATAATGGGATTTATCGGATTTTCACTGCTGCGTTTAGGCCACTCTACACACGCTTGATTTCCTTATGGAGACATATAAATCCATGGGTTTTAAGATTCTTACTTGTCAGGTATCTTGCCAGGCGTTGAATATGGGGTGTTGAGTCCATTTCGTTGAGCAAGGAGTAGGGCTTGTCTATTATATATTTGGCTTATGGAACGGTATCTGTGCTAATTTCAATCTCTGGTTTTATGCAGCACCCCAACTCACCTTTCCCCAAAAGCAAGCATAAGTTGGTTTTCTAAATTTGAGACCGTGTTCTGTTTTGTAATTCAGTTTATGTGTAGCCAAGTTTTCATTCCGTGTATTACTGATATATTATGATGTTTCTTTTTCTGTGTGACTTATTTCTCGTAGAATCATCGTACCTGAATCCACTCATTATGCCGCTACGGGCCTGAAGACGTAGATTTCATTGCTAAGTGATATTCCATTGTACGTCCGTACCAAAACTTCTTTATCCATTTTTTCCTTTCTCGGATATTTAACTTGTACCGTAGACAAGGTTCTTGTAAACAGAGCCATCCCAAACTTTGGGGTGGCTGTGTGTTTGTGATTTTAATTTCCCTAATCTATAGGACCATAAGTGGAAGTGACATAGGCTGTGTTGCTTTGTTTCCTACGTGTTTCAGGATACACCATACAATTCTCCAGAGTGGCTGTTGGCAATTTACATCCCGACCATCAGCATAACAAGGCTCCCTGTTCTCCAAGACCTGTCCTGCCTTTCTGGATTTTAAACTTTTTTCAGATGGCCCTTTTGACCGGGGGGCAGTGAGACTTCATTGTAGTGCAGATTTCCTTTACACGCTTGCTTGGTTGGCCAAAAAGGGCGTATGCGTTTTTTCCTGAATATATTCAGGAAAAAACGCATACGCCCTTTTTGGCCAAGTGCATCATTGTCGACATTCTGCCTCTTTTCCTATGCTTTAAGTGCAATTCCAGTCTACCCCCTGAAATCGTTTTCCTGAAATTCTGCCCCGCTTTCAAGTCCTCTTGGAAGACTTACTTCAGTACATTTTTGGACGATAGCTGTCATTCATAACTCTGCATGTTTGTGAATTACTGTGCCCCTGAACTCATTTCTTCAACTCGCTTTCTTGTGAGCTGGCCGCAAAACCGCAGGATTGCTTCAGGCCCTAATCTGTTTCCGGCCGGGCACGCTGAGCCTTTGGTTAATTCCTCTTCCTGGTGGGAAATGAGCGTTCATTTTGCCCGTGCAGACAGCAAAAGCTAGTCTCTCTTTGGTTCTCCCTATTCCTGTTCATCTTGCGCAGAAATTGCAAACTGTGCCAAACAAGAGGTTAAAGGCACTGACTCTCCAAGAGGGGAGAGTGTTAGTAAAGCGTCTGGAATGGTGAACCCGAGTACCAGGGGACGAAAACTGAGATGCATTTGTAAACGTTTCCCAATCACACAGCGGACGATAGTCTGGGTTTCCCATGCATGTTTTAGCTGAAGGAAGAATCCCTTAAACCTGGAGAGTTGGGACCCATGGAATGGGTACCATGCAGTATGACTTCAAAGGGTCTGCGTTTGCTCACCGAACCTCACCAATGCTATCAGCCTGAAGTGTCCAGCCTTATGTTTCACCCAGCTCTGGGTGTAGATGTGGTAAATCCAGGTTGCATCACAAGCCGTGAATGAATTATTTAAGAATTGCTCTCTATTTCACTGTCATTGTGTTTTGTTTTTGAAATTTATTTTGATAATGGGATTTATCGGATTTTCACTGCTGCGTTTAGGCTGCTGTACACACGCTTGATTTCCTTATGGAGACATATAAATCCATGGGTTTTAAGATTCTTACTTGTCAGGTATCTTCCCAGGCGTTGAATATGGGGTGTTGAGTCCATTTCGTTGAGCAAGGAGTAGGTCTTGTCTATTATATATTTGGCTTATGGAACGGTATCTGTGCTAATTTCAATCTCTGGTTTTATGCAGCACCCCAACTCACCTTTCCCCATAAGCAAGCATAAGTTGGTTTCCTAAATTTGAGACCCTGTTCTGTTTTGTAATTCAGTTTATGTGTAGCCAAGTTTTCATTCCGTGTATTAGTGGTATCTTATGATGTTTCTTTTTTTGTGTGACTTATTTCTCGTAGAATCATCGTACCTGAATCCACTCATTATGCCTCTACGGACCTGAAGACGTAGATTTCATTGCTGAGTGATATTCCATTGTACGTGCATACCACAACTTCTTTATCCATTTTTTGCTTTTTCGGATATTTAACATGTACCGTAGACGAGGTTCTTGTAAACAGAGCCGTCCCAAACTTTGGGGTGGCTGTGTGTTTTTGATTTTAATTTCCCTAAGCTATAGGACCATAAGTGGAAGTGCCATAGGCTGTGTTGCTTTGTTTCCTTCGTGTTTCACGAAACACCATACACTTCTCCAGATTGGCTGTTGGCAATTTATATCCCGCCCATCAGCATAACAAGGCTCCCTGTTCTCCATGACCTGTCCTGCCTTTCTGGATTTTACACTTTTTTCTGATGGCCCTTTTGACCGGGGGGCAGTGAGACTTCATTGTAGTGCAGATTTCCTTTACACGCTTGCTTGGTTGGCCAAAAAGGGCGTATGCGTTTTTTCCTGAATATATTCAGGAAAAAACGCATACGCCCTTTTTGGCCAAGTGCATCATTGTCGACATTCTGCCTCTTTTCCTATGCTTTAAGTGCAATTCCAGTCTATCCCCTGAAATCGTTTCTCTGAAATTCTGCCCCGCTTTCAAGTCCTCTTGGAAGACTTACTTCAGTACATTTTTGGACGATAGCTGTCATTCATAACTCTGCAGGTTTGTGAATTACAGTGCCCCTGAGCTCCTTTCTTCAACTCGCTTTCTTGTGAGCTGGCCGCAAAACCGCAGGATTGCTTCAGGCCCTAATCTGTTTCCGGCCGGGCACGCTGAGCCTTTGGTTAATTCCTCATCCTGGTGGGAAATGAGCGTTCCATTTGCCCATGCAGGCACCTACAGCTAGTCTCTCATTGGTTCTCCCTATGCCTGTTCATCTTGCGCAGAAATTGCAAACTGTACCAAACAGGAGTTTAAAGGCACTGACTCTCCAAGTGGGAAGAGTGTTAGTAAAGCGTCTGGAATGGTGAACCCGAGTACCAGGGGACGAAACCTGAGATGCATTTCAAAATGTTTCCCGGTCACACAGTGCACTGTACTGTGGGTTTCCCATGCATGTTTTAGCTGAAGGAAGTATCCCTTAAACCTGGAGATTTAGGACCCATGGAATGGGTACCATGCAGTATGACTTCAAAGGGTCTGCGTTTGCTCACCGAACCTCACCAATGCTATCAGCCCGAAGTGTCCAGCCTTATGTCTCACCCAGCTCTGGGTGTAGATGTGGTAAATCCAGGTGGCATCACAAGCCCTGAATGAATTATTTAAGAATTGCTCTCTATTTCACTGTCATTGTGTTTTGGTTTTGAAATTCATTTTGATAATGGGATTTATCGGATGTTCACTGCTGCGTTTAGGCCGCTGTACACACGCTTGATTTCCTTATGGAGACATATAAATCCATGGGTTTTAAGATTCTTACTTGCCAGGTATCTTCCCAGGCGTTGAATATGGGGTGTTGAGTCCATTTCGTTGAGCAAGGAGTAGGTCTTGTCTATTATATATTTGGCTTATGGAACGGTATCTGTGCTAATTTCAATCTCTGGTTTTATGCAGCACCTCAACTCACTTTTCCCCATAAGCAAGCATAAGTTGGTTTTCTAAATTTGAGACCCTGTTCTGTTTTGTAATTCAGTTCATGTGTAGCCAAGGTGACATTCCGTGTATTAGTGATATCTTATGATGTTTCTTTTTCTGTGTGACTTATTTCTCGTAGAATCATCGTACCTGAATCCACTCATTATGCCGATAGGACCTGATGACGTAGATTTCATTGCTGAGTGATATTCCACTGTACGTGCGTACCACAACTTCTTTATGCATTTTTTGCTTTCTTGGATATTTAACTTGTACCGTAGACAAGGTTCTTGTAAACAGAGCCATCCCAGACTTTGGGGTGGCTGTGTGTTTTTGATTTTAATTTCCCTAAGCTATCCGACCATAAGTGGAAGTGCCATAGGCTGTGTTGCTTTGTTTCCTACGTGTTTCAGGAAACACCATACACTTCACCAGAGTGGCTGTTGGCAATTTACATCACGCCCATCAGCATAACAAGGCTCCCTGTTCTCCATGGCCTGTCCTGTGTTTCTGGTTTTTACACTTTTTTCAGATGGCCCTTTTGACGAATGGGAAATGAGACTTCATTGTAGTGCGGATTTCCATTGCTCGAGTGCTTGGTTGGTCAAAAAGGGCATATGTGTTTTTTCCTGAATATATTCAGGAAAAAATGTTTACGCACTTTTGTCCAAGTGCATCACTGTCAAAGATCTGCCGCTTTTCACATGCTTTAAATGCAATTCCAATCTACCTCCTGAAATATGATTCCTGCAATTCTGCCTCATTTTGAAGTCCTCTTTGCAGACTTACTTCAGTATATTTTTGCCAATAGCTGTCAGTTATAACTCTGCAGGTTTGTGAATTACAGTGCCCGTGATTTCCTTTCTTAACTCGTTTCCTTGAAAGCTGGCCACAGAACCGCAGGTTTGCTTTAGGCCATAATCAGGGTCTGGCACGGCACTCTGAGCCTTTGGTTAATTCCTCTTCCTGGTGGGAAATTAGAGTTAAATGTGCCCCTCCGGACACCTGCCTCACTCCCAGCCCCTTGGTGATGTGTGTCCTGTGGTTTGAGGCCACATGTGCTGGGTTCCTCACCTTTGGCTGATGTGGCCCCACTGGTGTGAGGACACTCCTGCCTGGTTCCCATCCCCTTGGTGATGTGGGCCATCCGGTGAGAGTCTGATCCTGGTTGGGTTCCTCACACTTCTGTGAGGTGGGCCCTCTTCTCTGACATCACTCCTGCCTGGCTGGCACACCCCGCCTTGGCGAAGTCGGCCCTCTGGTGGGATTTGGTGCCTGCTGTGTGTCTCCTGCCCTCGGTAAGGAGGGCCCTCTGCCGTCAGGCCCTAATTCCTGGGCTCCCAATATTTTCTGATATGCGCCCTGTGGTTCGAGTACACTCCTGCCAGGTTCCCAACCCCATTGGAATGTGGGCCTTCTGCTCTTAGGTCCCAACGGCTGGGTTGCTCACAGTTTCATGATGAGGGCCCTCTGTTTTGAGTTCAGTCAGGCCTGGATCCCATAGCCTCGCTGCTCCTGGCCGCCTGCTGGGAGGTTCCAACTGCGCGATTCCTCACCATTTTTACGCAATGGGCCCTCTGTTTTGAGGCTCCTCCTGCCTGCCTCACTCCCAGCCCCTTGGTGATGTGTGTTCTGTAGTTTGAGGCCACGTGTGCTGGGTCCGTCACATTTCGGTGATGTGGCCCCACTGCTGTGAGGACACTCCTGCCTGGTTTCCATTCCCTTGGTGATGTGGGCCCTCTGGTGAGAGTCTGATCCTCTTTGGGTTCCTCACACTTTTGTGTGGTTGGCCCTCTGCTCTGAGGTCACTCCTGCCTGGCTGGCCCACCCCGCATTGGCGACGTCGGCCCTCTGGTAGCAGTTGGAGCTTGCTGGGAGCCTCCTCTCCTCAGTGATGAGGGCCCTCTGGCGTCCGGCCCTAACTGCTGGGCTCCCCACATTTTCTGTTGTGTGCCCAGTGGTGTGATGACACTCCTGCTTGGTTCCCTTCCCCATGGGGATGTGGGCCTTGTGCTCTGAGGTCACAACGGCTGGGTTGCTTACAGTATCACGATGAGGGCCCTCTGTTGTGAGTTCATCACTGCCTGGATCCCATAGCCTCGGTGCTCTGGGCCGCCTGCTGGGATGTTCCAACTGTTGGATTCCTCAGCTTTTTATACAATGGGCCATGTGTTTTGAGGTTAAACCTGCCTGCCTCGCTCTGAGACCCATGGTGATGTGGGGCTTCTGGTTTGAGGCCACATGTGCTGGGTACCTCAACTTTCGATGATGTGGCCCCATGGGTGTGAGGATACTCGTGCCTGATTCCCAGCCCCTTGCTTATGTGGGCACTCTGGTGAGAGTCTGATCATGACTGGGTTCCTTACCCTTCTGTGAGGTGGGCACTCTGATGTGAGGTCACTCCTGCCTGGATGGCTCACGTCGCCTTGGAGACGTAGGCCCTCTGTTCGCCACTGAAGCATGCTGGGAGCCTCCTACCCTCTTTAATGAGGGCCCTGGAAGAAACGCATATGCCCTTTTTGACCAAGTGCATCATTGTCGAAGTTCTGCCTCTTCTCCTATACTTTCAGAGGACTTCCCGTCTACCTCCTGAAATCGTATTCCTGGAATTCTGCCCCGCGTTCAAGTCCTCTTTGCAGCCTTACTTCAATATATTTTTGGACGATAGCTGTCATTTATAACTCTGCAGGTTTGTGAATTACAGTGCCCCTGAGCTCCATTCTTCAGCTCGCTTTCTTGTGAGCTGGCCGCAAAACCGCAGGATTGCTTCAGGCCCTAATCTGGTTCCGGCACGGCATGTTGAGCCTTTGGCTAATTCCTCTTCCTGATGGGAAATGAGCGTTAAATTTGCTCGTGCAGACACCTACAGCTAATCTCTCATTGGTTCTCCCTATTCCTGTTCATCTTGCGCAGAAATTCCTAACTGTGCGAAACAGGAGGTTAAAGGCACTGACTCTCCAAGTGGGGAAAGAGTTAGTAAAGCGTCTGGAATGGTAAAACCGAGTACAAGGGGACGAAAACTGAGATGCATTTAAAAAGGTTTCCCGGTCACACGGTGGACCATATTCTGGGTTGCCCATGCATGTTTTACCTGAAGGAAGAATCCCTTCAACCTGGAGAGGTGGGACCCATGGAATGGGTACCATGCAGTATGACTTCAAAGGGTTGCCTTTGCTCACTGAACGTCACCAATGTTATCAGCCCGAAGTGTCCAGCCTTATGTCTCACTCAGCTCGGGGTGTAGATGTGGTAAATCCACGTTGCATCACAAGCCCTGAATGAATTATTTAAGAATTGCTCTCTATTTCACTGTCATTGTGTTTTGTTTTTGTAATTTATTTTGATAATGGGATTTATCGGATTTTCACTGCTGCGTTTATGCCGCTGTACACATTCTTGATTCTCTTATGGAGACATATAAATCCATGGGTTTTAAGATTCTTACTTGGGAGGTATCTTGCCAGGCGTTGAATATGGGGTGTTGAGTCCATTTCGTGGAGCAAGGAGTAGGTCCTGACTATTACATATTTGCTTATGGAAAGGTATCTGTGCTAATTTCAATCTCTGGTTTTATGCAGCACCACAACTCACCTTTCCCCTTAAGCAAGCATAAGTTGGTTTTCTAAATTTGAGACCATTTTCTGTTTTGTAATTGAGTTCATGTGCAGCCATGTTTGCATTCCGTGTATTTGAGATATCTTATGGTGTTTCTTTTTCTGTGTGACTTAGTTAACTTAGAATGATCGTACCTGAATCCACTCATTATGCCGCGACGGGCCTCATGACATAGATTTCATTGCTGAGTGATATTCCATTGTACGTACGTACAACAACTTCTTTATCCATTTTTGCTTTCTGGGATATTTCACTTATACCCTAAACGAGGTTCTTGTAAGCAGAGCCGTCCAAAATTTATGGGTGGCTGTGTCTTTTTGATTTTAATTTCCCTAAGCTATAGAACCATAAGTTGAAGTGCCGTAGGCTCCGTTGCTTAGTTTTTTAGGTGTTTGAGGAAACACCATACACTTCTCCAGAGTGGTTGTTGGCAATTTACATCCCGCCCATCAGCATAACAAGGCTCCCTGTTCTCCATGGCCTGTCCTGCCTTTCTGGATTTTTCACTTTTTTCAGATGTCCCTTTTGACAGGGGGGCAGTGAGACTTCATTGTAATGCAGATTTCTTTACAGGCTTGCTTGTTTGGCCAAAACGGGTGTATGTGTTTTTTCTTGAATATATTCAGGAAAAAACGCATATGCCCTTTTTGACCAAGTGCATCATTGTCGACTTTCTGTCTCTTTCCCTATGCTTTAAATGCAATTCCAGTCTGCCCCTGAAATCGTTTTCCTGCAATTCTGCCCCGCTTTCCAGTCCTCTTCGCAGCCTTCCTTGAATATATTTTTGGACGATAGCTGTCATTTATAACTCTGCAGGTTTGTGAATTACAGTGCCCCTGAGCTCCTTTCTTCAACTCGCTTTCTTATGAGCTGGCCGCAAACCCGCAGGAATGCTTCAGGCCCTAATCTGGTTCCGGCACGGCATGCTGAGCCTTTGGTTAATTCCTCTTCCTGGTGGGAAATGAGTGTTAAATTTGCCCGTGCAGACACCTACAGGTAGTCTCTCATTGGTTCTCCCTATTCCTGTTCATCTTGCGCAGAAATTGCAAACTGTGCCAAACAGGAGGTTAAAGGCACTGACTCTCCAAGTGGGGAGAGTGTTAGTAAAGGGTCTGGAATGGTGAACCCGAGTACCAGGGGACGAAAACTGAGATGCATTTGAAAACGTTTCCCGGTCACACAGTGCACTCTACTGTGGGTTTCCCATGCCTGTTTTAGCTGAAGGAAGAATCCCTTAAACCTGGAGAGTTGGGACCCATGGAATGAGTACCATGCAGTATGACTTCAAAGGGTCTGCATTTGCTCATCGAAGCTCACCAATGCTATCAGCCCGAAGTGTCCAGCCTTATGTCTCACTCAGCTCTGGGTGTAGATGTGGTAAATCCAGGTTGCATCACATGCCCTGAATGAATTATTTAAGAATTGCTCTCTATTTCACTGTCATTGTGTTTGTTTTTGTAATTCATTTTGATAATGGATTTTATCGGATTTTCTCTGCTGCATTCATGCCACTGTACACACACTTGAGTCTCTTATGGAGACATATAAATCCATGGGTTTGAAGATTCTTACTAGTCATGTGTAATCCTAGGCGTTGAATATGGGGTGTTTCGTCCATTTCATTGAGCAAGGGCTACGTCTTGACTATTACATATTTGGCTTATGGAAAGGTGTCTGTGCTAATTTCAATCTCTGGTTTTATGCAGCACCCCAACTCACCTTTCCCCATAAGCAAGCATAAGTTGGTTTTCTAAATTTGAGACCCTGTTCTGTTTTGTAATTCAGTTCATGTGTAGCCAAGTTGACATTCGGTGTATTAGTGATATCTTATGATGTTTCTTTTTCTGTGTGAGTTATTTCTCGTAGAATCATCGTACCTGAATCCACTCATTATGCCGCTACGGGCCTGATGACGTAGATTTCATTGCTGAGTGATATTCCATTGTACGTGCGTACCAAAACTTCTTTATCCGTTTTTTGCTTTCTCGGATATTTAACTTGTACCGTAGATGAGGTTCTTGTACACAGAGCCGTCCCGAAATTTGGGGTGGCTGTGTCTTTTTGATTTTAATTTCCCTAACCTATAGTACCATAAGTGGAAGTGCCATAGGCTGTGTTGTTTTGTTTCCTACGTGTTTCAGGAAACACCATACACTTCTCCAGAGTGGCTGTTGGCAATTTATATGCCACCCATCAGCGTAAAAAGGCTCCCTGTTCTCCATGACCTGTCTTGCCTTTCTGGATTTTACACCTTTTTCAGATGGCACATTTGACCGGGGGGCAGAGAGACTTCATTGTAGTGCAGATTTCCTTTACACGCTTGCTTGGTTGGCCAAAAAGGGCGTATGCGTTTTTTCTTGAATATATTCAGAAAAAATGCATACGCCCTTTTTGGCCAAGTGCATCATTGTCTACATTCTCCCTCTTTTCCTATGCTTTAAGTGCAATTCCAGTCTACGCCCTGAAATCGTTTTTCTGAAATTCTGCCCCGCTTTCAAGTCCTCTTCGAAGACTTACTTCAATACATTTTTGGACGATAGCTGTCATTCATAACTCTGCAGGTTTGTGAATTACAGTGCCCCTGAGCTCCTTTCTTCAACTCGCTTTCTTGTGAGCTGGCTGCAAAACCGCAGGATTGGTTCAGGCCCTAATCTGTTTCCGGCATGGCACGCTGAGCCTTTGGTTAATTCGTCTTCCTGGTGGGAAATGAGCGTTCCATTTGCCCGTGCAGACACCTACAGCTAGTCTCTCATTGGTTCTCCCTATTCCTGTTCATCTTGCGCAGAAATTGCAAACTGTGCCAAACAGGAGGTGAAAGGCACTGACTCTCCAAGTGAGGAGAGTGTTAGTAAAGCGTCTGGAATGGTGAACCCGAGTACCAGGGGACGAAAACTGAGATGCATTTGAAAACGTTTCCCAATCACACGGTTGACCATACTCTGGGTTTCCCATGCATGTTTTAACTGAAGAAGAATCCCTTAAACCTGGAGAGTTGGGACCCATGGATGGGTACCATGCAGTATGTCTTTAAAGTGTCTGCGTTTGCTCAACAAACCTCACCAATGCTATCAGCCCGAAGTGTCCAGCCTTATGTCTCACCCAGCTCTGGGTGTAGATGTGGTAAATCCAGGTTGCATCACAAGCCCTGAATGAATTATTTAAGAATTGCTCTCTATTTCACTGTCATTGTGTTTTGTTTTTGAAATTCATTTTGATAATGGGATTTATCGGATGTTCACTGCTGCGTTTAGGCCGCTGTACACACGCTTGATTTCCTTATGGAGACATATAAATCCATGGGTTTTAAGATTCTTACTTGTCAGGTATCTTCCCTGGCGTTGAATATGGGGTGTTGAGTCCATTTCGTTGAGTAAGGTGTAGGTCTTGTCTATTATATATTTGGCTTATGGAACGGTATCTGTGCTAATTTCAATCTCTGGTTTTATGCAGCACCCCAACTCAAATTTCCCCATAAGCAAGCATAAGTTGGTTTTCTAAATTTGAGACCCTGTTCTGTTTTGTAATTCAGTTCATGTGTAGCCAAGGTTACATTCCGTGTATTAGTGATATCTTATGATGTTTCTTTTTCTGTGTGACTTATTTCTCGTAGAATTATCGTACCTGAATCCACTCATTATGCCGATAGGGACCTGATGATGTAGATTTCATTGCTGAGTGATATTCCATTGTACGTGCGTACCACAACTTCTTTATCCATTTTTTGCTTTCTCGGATATTTAACTTGTACAGTAGACGAGGTTCTTGTAAACAGAGCCATCCCAAATTTTGGGGTGGCTGTGTGTTTTTGATTTTAATTTCCCTAAGCTATAGGACCATAAGTGGAAGTGCCATAGGCTGTGTTGCTTTGTTTCCTACGTTTTTCTGGAAACACCATACACTTCTCCAGAGTGGTTGTTGGCAATTTACATCCCACCCATCAGCATAACAAGGCTCCCTGTTCTCCATGACCTGTCCTGCCTTTCTGGATTTTACACTTTTTTCAGATGGCCCTTTTGACCGGGGGGCAGTGAGACTTCATTGTAGTGCAGATTTCCTTTACACGCTTGCTTGGTTGGCCAAAAAGGGCGTATGCGTTTTTTCCTGAATATATTCAGGAAAAAACGCATACGCCCTTTTTGGCCAAGTGCATCATTGTCGACATTCTGCCTCTTTTCATATGCTTTAAGTGCAATTCCAGTCTACCCCCTGAAATCGTGTTCCTGAAATTCTGCCCCGCTTTCAAGTCCTCTTCGAAGACTTACTTCAATACATTTTTGGACGATAGGTGTCATTCATAACTCTGCAGTTTTCTGAATTACACTGCACCTGAGCTCCTTTCTTCCACTCGGTTTCTTGTGAGCGGCCGCAAAACCGCAGGATTGCTTCACGCCATAATCTCTTTCTGGCAGGGCACGCAGAGCCTTTGGTTAATTCTTCTTCCTGGTGGGAAATGAGCGTTCCATTTGCCCGTGCAGACACCTACATGTAGTCTCTCATTGGTTCTCCCTATTCCTGTTCATCTTGCGCAGAAATTGCAAACTGTGCCAAACAGGAGGTTAAAGGCACTGACTCTCCAAGTGGGGAGAGTGTTAGTAAAGCGTCTGGAATGGTGAACCCGAGTACCAGGGGCGAAAACTGAGATGCATTTGAAAACGTTTCCCAATCACACGGTGGACCATACTCTGGGTTTCCCATGCATGTTTTAGCTGAAGGAAGAATCCATTAAACCTGGAGAGTTGGGACCCATAGAATGGGTACCATGCAGTATGACTTCAAAGGGTCTGCGTTGCTCACCGAACCTCACCAATGCTATCAGCCCGAAGAGTCCAGCCTTATGTCTCACCCAGCTCTGGGTGTAGATGTGGTAAATCCAGGTTGCATCACAAGCCCTGAATGAATGATTTAAGAATTGCTCTCCATTTCACTGTCATTGTGTTTTGTTTTTGATATTTATTTTCATAATGGGATTTATCGGATTTTCACTGCTGCATTTAGGCCGCTGTACACATGCTTGATTTCCTTATGGAGACATATAAATCCATGGGTTTTAAGATTCTTACTTGTCAGGTATATTCCCAGGCGTTGAATATGGGGTGTTGAGTCCATTTCGTTGAGCAAGGAGTAGGTCTGGTCTATTATATATTTGGCTTATGGAACAGTATCTGTGCTAATTTCAATCTCTGGTTTTATGCAGCACCACAATTCACATTTCCCCGTAAGCAAGCATAAGTTGGTTTTCTCAATTTGAGACCCTGTTCTGTTTTGTAATTCAGTTCATGGGTAGCCAAGTTTACATTCCGTGTATTAGTGATATCTTATGATGTTTCTTTTTCTGTGTGACTTATTTCTCGTAGAATCGTCGTACCTGAATCCACTCATTATGCCGCTAGGGACCTGATGACGTAGATTTCATTGCTGAGTGATATTCCATTGTACGTGCGTACCACAACTTCTTTATCCATTTTTTGCTTTCTCGGATATTTAACTTGTACTGTAGACGAGGTTCTTGTAAACAGAGCCGTCCCAAATTTTGGGGTGGCTGTGTCTTTTTGATTTTAATTTCCCTAAGCTATAGGACCATAAGTGGAAGTGCCATAGGCTGTGTTGCTTTGTTTCCTTCGTGATTCAGGATACACCATACACTTCTCCAGATTGGCTGTTGGCAATTTATTTCCCGCCCATCAGCATAACAAGGCTCCCTGTTCTCCATGACCTGTCCTGCCTTTCTGGATCTTGCACTTTTTTCAGATGGCCCTTTTGACCGTGGGGCAGTGAGACTTCATTGTAGTGCAGATTTCCTTTACACGCTTGCTTGGTTGGCCAAAAAGGGCGTATGCGTTTTTTCCTGAATATATTCAGGAAAAAACGCATACGCCCTTTTTGGCCAAGTGCATCATTGTCGACATTCTGCCTCTTTCCTATGCTTTAAGTGCAATTCCAGTCTACCCCCTGAAATCGTGTTCCTGAAATTCTGCCCCGCTTTCAAGTCCTTTTCGAAGACTTACTTCAATACATTTTTGGACGATAGCTGTCATTCATAACTCTGCAGGTTTGTGAATTGCAGTGCCCCTGAGCTCCTTTCTTCAACTCGCTTTCTTGTGAGCTGGCCGCAAAACCGCAGGATTGCTTCAGGCCATAATCTCTTTCCGGGGGGGAACGCTGAGCCTTTGTTTAATTCCTCTTCCTGGTCGGAAATGAGCGTTCCATTTGCCCGTGCAGGCACCTACAGCTAGTCTCTCATTGGTTCTCCCTATTCCTGTTCATCTTGCGCAGAAATTGCAAACTGTGCCAAACAGGAGGTTAAAGGCACTGACTCTCCAAGTGGGGATAGTATTATTAAAGCGTCTGGAATGGTGAACCCGAGTACCAGGGGACGAAAACTGAGATGCATTTGAAAACGTTTCCTGGTCACACAGTGCACTGTACTGTGGGTTTCCCATGCATGTTTTAGCTGAAGGAAGAATCCCTTAAACCTGGAGAGTTGGGAACCATGGAATGGGTACCATGCAGGATGACTTCAAAGGGTCTGCGTTTGCTCACCGAACCTCAAGAATGCTATCAGCCCGAAGTGTCCAGCGTTATGTCTCACCCTGCTCTGGGTGTAGATGTTGTAAATCCAGGTTGCATCACAAGCCCTGAATGAATTGTTTAAGAATTGCTCTCTATTTCTCTGTCATTGTGTTTTGTTTTTGAAATTTATTTTGATAATGGGATTTATCGGATTTTCACTGCTGCGTTTAGGCCGCTGTACACACGCTTGATTTCCTTATGGAGACATATAAATCCATGGGTTTTAAGATTCTTACTTGTCACGTATCTTCCCAGGAGTTGAATATGGGGTGTTGAGTCCATTTCGTTGAGCAAGGAGTAGGTCTTGTCTATTATATATTGGGCTTATGGAACGGTATCTGTGCTAATTTCAATCTCTGGTTTTATGCAGCACCCCAACTCACCTTTCTCCATAAGCAAGCATAAGATGGTTTTCTAAATTTGAGACCCTGTTCTGTTTTGTAATTCAGTTCACGTGTAGTCAAGTTTACATTCCGTGTATTAGTGATATCTTATGATGTTTCTTTTTCTGTGTGACTTATTTCTCGTAGAACCATCATAACTGAATCCACTCATTATGCCGCTATGGGCCTGATGACGTAGATTTCATTGCTGAATGATATTCCATTGTACGTGCGTACCACAACTTCTTTATCCATTTTTTGCTTTCTCGGATATTTAACTTGTACCGTAGACGAGGTTCTTGTAAACAGAGCCGTCCCAAACTTTGGGGTGGCTGTGTGTTTTTGATTTTAATTTCCCTAAGCTATAGGACCATAAGTGGAAGTGCAATAGGCTGTGTTGCTTTGTTTCCTACGTGTTTCAGGAAACACCATACACTTCTCCAGAGTGGCTGTTGGCAATTTACATCCCGCCCAGCAGCATAACAAGGCTCCCTGTTCTCCATGACCTGTCCTGCCTTTCTGGATTTTACACTTTTTTCAGATGGCCCTTTTGACCGGGGGGCAGTGAGACTCCATTGTAGTTCAGATTTCCTTTACACGCATGCTTGGTTGGCCAAAAAGGGCGTATGCGTTTTTTCCTGAATATATTCAGGAAAAAACGCATACGCCCTTTTTGTCCAAGTGCATCATTGTCGACATTCTGCCTCTTTTCCTATGCTTTAAGTGCAATTCCAGTCTACCCCCTGAAATCGTTTTCCTGAAATTCTGCCCCGCTTTCAAGTCCTCTTTGAAGACTTACTTCAGTAGATTTTTGGACGATAGCTGTCATTCATAACTCTGCAGGTTTGTGAATTACAGTGCCCCTGAGCTCCTTTCTTCAACTCCTTTTCTTGTGAGCTGGCCGCAAAATCGCAGGATTGCTTCAGGCCCTAATATGTTTCCGGCCGGGCACGCTGAGCCTTTGGTTAATTCCTCTTCCTGGTGGGAAATGATCGTTCAATTTGCCCGTGCAGACACCAACAGCTAGTCTCTCATTGCTTCTCCCTATGCCTGTTCATCTTGCGCAGAAATTGCAAACTGTGCCAAACAGGAGGTTAAAGGCACTGACTCACCAAGTGGGGAGAGTGTTAGTAAAGCGTCTGGAATGGTGAACCCGAGTACCAGGGGACGAAAACTGAGATGCATTTGAAAACGTTCCCCAATCACACGGCGGACGATAGTCTGGGTTTCCAATGCATGTTTTAGCTGAAGGAAGAATCCCTTAAACCTGGAGAGTTGGGACCCATGGAATGGGTACCATGCAGTATGACTTCAAAGGGTCTGCGTTTGCTCACCGAACCTCACCAATGCTATCAGCCCGAAGTGCCCAGCCTTATGTCTCACCCAGCTCTGGGTGTAGATGTGGTAAATCCAGGTTGCATCACAAGCCCTGAATGAATGATTTAAGAATTGCTCTCTATTTCACTATCATTGTGTTTTGTTTTTGAAATTTATTTAGATAATGGGATTTATCGGATTTTCACTGCTGCGTTTAGGCCACTGTACACATGCTTGATTTCCTTATGGAGACATATAAATCCATGGGTTTTAAGATTCTTACTTGGGAGGTATCTTGCCAGGCGTTGAATATGGGGTGTTGAGTCCATTTCGTTGAGCAAGGAGTAGGTCTGTCCTATTATATATTTGGCTTATGGAACGGTATCTGTGCTAATTTCAATCTCTGGTTTTATGCAGCACCCCAACTCACCTTTCCCCATAAGCAAGCATAAGTTGGTTTTCTAAATTTGAGACCATGTTCTGTTTTGTAATTCAGTTCATGGGTAGCCAACATTACATTCCGTGTATTAGTGATATCTTATGATGTTTCATTTTCTGTGTGACATATTTCTCGTAGAATCATCGTACCTGAATCCACTCATTATGCCGCTACGGGCCTGATGACGGAGATTTCATTGCTGAGTGATATTCCATTCTACGTGCGTACCACAACTTCTTTATCCATTTTTTGCTTTCTGGAATATTTTACTTGTACCGTAGACGAGGTTCTTGTAAACAGAGCCGTCCCAAACTCTGGGGTGGCTGTGTGTTTTTGATTTTAATTTCCCTAAGCTATAGGACCATAAGTGGAAGTGCCATAGGCTGTGTTGCTTTGTTTCCTATGTGTTTCTGGAAACACCATACACTTCTCCAGAGTGGTTGTTGGCAATTTACATCCCGCCCATCAGCATGACAAAGCTCCCTGTTCTCCATGACCTGTCTTGACTTTCTGGATTTTACATTTTTTTCAGATGGCCCTTTTGACCGGGGGGCAGTGAGACTTCATTGTAGTGCAGATTTCCATTACACGCTTGCTTCGTTGGCCAAAAAGTGCGTATGCGTTTTTTCCTGAATATATTCAGGAAAAAACTCATACGCCCTTTTTGGCCAAGTGCATCATTGTCGACATTCTGCCTCTTTTCCTATGCTTTTAGTACAATTCCAGTCTACCCCCTGAAATCGTTTTCCTGAAATTCTGCCCCGCTTTCAAGTCCTCTTCGAAGACTTACTTCAATACATTTTTGGACGATAGCTGTCATTCATAACTCTGCAGGTTTGTGAATTACAGTGCCCCTGAGCTCATTTCTTCAACTCGCTTTCTTGTGAGCTGGCCACAAAACCACAGGATTGCTTCAGGCCCTAATCTCTTTCCGGCAGGGCACGCTGAGCCTTTGGTTAATTCCTCTTCCTGGTGGGAAATGAGCGTTCCATTTGCCCGTGCAGACACCTACAGCTGGTCTCTCATTGGTTCTCCCTATTCCTGTTCATCTTGCGCAGAAAGTGCAAACTGTGCCAAACAGGAGGTTAAAGGCACTGACTCTCCAAGTGGGGAGAGTGTTAGTAAAGCGTCTGGAATGGTGAACCCGAGTACCAGGGGACGAAAACTGAGATGCATTTGAAAACGTTTCCCAATCACACGGCGGACGATAGTCTGGGTTTCCCATGCATGTTTTAGCTGAAGGAAGAATCCCTTAAACCTGGAGAGTTGGGACCCATGGAATGGGTACCATGCAGTATGACTTCAAAGGTTCTGCGTTTGCTCACCGAACCTCACCAATGCTATCAGCACGAAGTGTCCAGCCTTATGTCTCTCCCAGCTCTGGGTGTAGATGTGGGAAATCCAGGTTGCATCACAAGCCCTGAATGAATGATTTAAGAATTGCTCTCTATTTCACTGTCATTGTGTTTTGTTTTTGAAATTTATATTGATAATGGGATTTATCGGATTTTCACTGTTCCGTTTAGGCTGCTGTACACACGCTTGTATTCCTTATGGAGACATATAAATCCATGGTTTTTAAGATTCTTCCTGTCAGGTATCTTCCCATGCGTTGAATATGTGGTGTTGAGTCCATTTCGTTGAGCAAGGGGTAGTGCTTGTCTATTATATATTTGGCTTATGGAACGGTATCTGTGCTAATTTCAATCTCTGGTTTTATGCAGCACCCCAACTCACCTTTCCCCATAAGCAAGCATAAGTTGGTTTTCTAAATTTGAGACCCTGTTCTGTTTTGTAATTCAGTTCATGTATAGCCAAGGTTACATTCCGTGTATTAGTGATATCTTATGATGTTTCTTTTTCTGTGTGACTTATTTCTCGTAGAATCATCGTACCTGAATCCACTCATTATGCCGCTACGGGCCTGATGACGTAGATTTCATTGCTGAGTGATATTCCATTGTACGTGCGTAACACAACTTCTTTATCCATTTTTTGCTTTCTGGGATATTTTACTTGTACCGTAGACGAGGTTCTTGTAAACATAGCCGTCCCAAACTCTGGGGTGGCTGTGTGTTTTTGATTTTAATTTCCCTAAGCTACAGGACCATAAGTGGAAGTGCCATAGGCTGTGTTGCTTTGTTTCCTACGTGTTTCTGGAAACACCATACACTTCTCCAGAGTGGTTGTTGGCAATTTACATCCCGCCCATCAGCATGACAAGGCTCCCTGTTCTCCATGACCTGTCCTGACTTTCTGGATTTTACAATTTTTTCAGATGGCCCTTTTGACCGGGGGGCAGTGAGACTTCATTGTAGTGCAGATTTCCATTACACGCTTGCTTGGTTGGCCAAAAAGGGCGTATGCGTTTTTTCCTGAATATATTCAGGAAAAAACGCATACGCCCTTTTTGGCCAAGTGCATCACTGTTGACATTCTGCCTCTTTTCCTATGCTTTAAGTACAATTCCAGTCTACCCCCTGAAATCGTTTCTCTGAAATTCTGCCCCGCTTTCAAGTCCTCTTGGAAGACTTACTTCAGTACATTTTTGGACGATAGCTGTCATTCATAACTCTGCAGGTTTGTGAATTACAGTGCCCCTGAGCTCCTTTCTTCAACTCGCTTTCTTGTGAGCTGGCCGCAAAACCGCAGGATTGCTTCAGGCCCTAATCTCTTTCCGGCAGGGCACGCTGAGCCTTTGGATAATTCCTCTTCCTGGTGGGAAATGAGCGTTCAATTGGCCCGTGCAAACACCTACAGCTAGTCTCTCATTGCTTCTCCCTATTCCTGTTCATCTTGCGCAGAAATTGCAAAGTGTGCCAAACAGGAGGTTAAATGCACTGACTCTCCAAGTGGGGAGAGTGTTAGTAAAGCGTCTGGAATGGTGAACCCGAGTACCAGGGGACGGAAACTGAGATGCATTTGAAAACGTTTCCCAATCACACGGTGGACCATACTCTGGGTTTCCCATGCATGTTTTAGCTGAAGGAAGAATCCCTTAAACCTGGAAATTTGGGACCCATGGAATGGGTACCATGCAGTATGACTTCAAAGGGTCTGCGTTTGCTCACCGAACCTCACCAATGCTATCAGCCCGAAGTGTCCAGCCTTATGTCTCACCCAGCTCTGGATGTAGATGTGGTAAATCCAGGTTGCATCACAAGCCCTGAATGAATTATTTAAGAATTGCTCTCTATTTCACTGTCTTTGTGTTTTGTTTTTGAAATTCATTTTGATAATGGGATTTATCGGATGTTCACTGCTGTGTTTAGGCCGCTGTACAGACGCTTGATTTCCTTATGGAGACATATAAATCCATGGGTTTTAAGATTCTTACTTGTCAGGTATCTTCCCAGGCGTTGAATATGGGGTGTTGAGTCCATTTCGTTGAGCAAGGAGTAGGTCTTGTCTATTATATATTTGGCTTATGGAACGGTATCTGTGCTAATTTCAATCTCTGGTTTTATGCAGCACCCCAACTCACCTTTCCCCATAAGCAGGCATAAGTTGGTTTTCTAAATTTGAGACCCTGTTCTGTTTTGTAATTCAATTCATGTGTAGCCAAGTTTACATTCCGTGTATTAGTGATATCTTATGATATTTCTTTTTCTGTGTGACTTATTTCTCGTAGAATCATCGTACCTGAATCCACTCATTATGCTGCTACGGGCCTGATGACGTAGATTTCATTGCTGAGTGATATTCCATTGTACGTGCGTACCACAACATCTTTATCCATTTTTTGCTTTCTCGGATATTTAACTTGTACCGTAGACGAGGTTCTTGTAAACAGAGCCATCCTAAACTTTGGGGTGGCTGTGTGTTTTTGATTTTAATTTCCATAAGCTATAGGACCATAAGTGGATGTGCCATAGGCTGTGTTGCTTTGTTTCCTACGTGTTTCAGGATACACCATACATTTCTCCAGAGTGGCTGTTGGCAATTTACATCCCGCCCATCAGCATAACAAGGCTCCCTGTTCTCCATGACCTGTCCTGCCTTTCTGGATTTTACACATTTTTCAGATGGCCCTTTTGACCGGGGGGCAGTGAAACTTCATTGTAGTGCAGATTTCCTTTACACGCTTGCTTGGTTGACCAAAAAGTGCGTATGCGTTTTTTCCTGAATATATTCAGGAAAAAACACATACGCCCTTTTTGGCCAAGTGCATCATTGTCGACATTCTGCCTCATTTCCTATGCTTTAAGTGCAATTCCAGTCTACCCCCTGAAATCGTTTTCCAGAAATTCTGCCCCGCTTTCAAGTCCGCTTCGAAGACTTACTTCAATACATTTTTGGACGATAGCTGTCATTCATAACTCTGCAAGTTTGTGAATTTCAGTGGCCCTGAGCTCCTTTCTTCAACTCACTTTCTTGTGAGCTGGCTGCAAAACCGCAGGATTGCTTCAGGCCCTAATCTGTTTCCGGCAGGGCACGCTGAGCCTTTGGTTAATTCGTCTTCCTGGTGGGAAATGAGCGTTCCATTTGCCCGTGCAGACACCTACAACTAGTCTCTCATTGGTTCTCCCTATTCCTGTTCATCTTGCCAAGAAATTGCAAACTGTGCCAAACAGGAGTTTAAAGGCACTGACTCTCCAAGTGGGGAGAGTGTTAGTAAACCGTCTGGAATGGTGAACCCGAGTACCAGCGTTTGAAAACTGTGATACATTTGAAAACGTTTCCCAATCACACGGTGGACCATACTCTGGGTTTCCCATGCATGTTTTAGCTGAAGGAAGAATCCCTTAAACCTGGAAAGTTGGGACCCATGGAATGGGTACCAGGCAGTATGACTTCAAAGGGTCTGCGTTTGCTCACCGAACCTCACCAATGCTATCAGCCTGAAGTGTCCAGCCTTATGTCTCACACAGCTCTGGGTGTAGATGTGGTAAATCCAGGTTGCATCACAAGCCCTGAATGAATTATTTAAGTATTGCTCTCTATTTCACTCTCATTGTGTTTTGTTTTCGAAATTTATCTTGATAATGGGATTTATCTGATTTTCACTGCTGCGTTTAGGCCGCTGTACACATGCTTGATTTCCTTATGGAGACATATAAATCCATGGGTTTTAAGATTCTTACTTGTCAGGTATGCTCCCAGGCGTTGAATATGGGCTGTTGAGTCCATTTCACAGAGCAAGGTGTAGGTCTTGTCTATTATATATTTGGCTTATGGAATGGTATCTGTGCTAATTTCAATCTCTGGTTTTATACAGCACCCAAATTCACCTTTCCCCATAAGCAAGCATAAGTTGGTTTTCTAAATTTGAGACCCTGTTCTGTTTTGTAATTCAGTTCATGTGTAGTCAAGTTAACATTCCGTGTATTAGTGATATCTTATGATGTTTCTTATTCTGTGTGACTTATTTACCGCAGAATCATCGTACTTGGGTCCACTCATTATGCCGCTACGGGCCTGATGACGGAGATTTCATTGCTGAGTGATATTCCATTGTACGTGCGTACCACAACTTCTTTATCCATTTTTTGCTTTCTCGGATATTTAACTTGTACCGTAGATGAGGTTTTTGTAAACATAGCCGTCCCAAACTTTGGGGTGGCTGTGTGATTTTGATTTTAATTTCCCTAAGCTATAGGACCATAAGTGGAAGTGACATAGGCTGTGTTGCTTTGTTTCCTACGTGTTTCAGGAAACACCATACACTTCTCCAGAGTGGCTGTTGGCAATTTACATCCTGCCCAGCAGCATAACAAGGCTCCCTGTTCTCCATGACCTGTCCTGCCTTTCTGGATTTTACACTTTTTTCAGATGGCCCTTTTGACCGTGGGGCAGTGAGACTTCATTGTAATGCAGATTTCTTTACAGGCTTGCTTGTTTGGCCAAAAAGGGCGTATGTGTTTTTTCTTGAATATATTCAGGAAAACATGCATATGCCCTTTTTGACCAAGTGCATCATTGTCGACTTTCTGTCTCTTTCCTTATGCTTTAAATGCAATTCCAGTCTGCCCCTGAACTCCTTTTCCTGCAATTCTGCCCCGCTTTCAAGTCCTCTACGCAGCCTTACTTCAATACATTTTTGGACAATAGCTGACATTTATAACTCTGCAGGTTTGTGAATGACAGTGCACCTGAGCTCCTTTCTTCTACTCGCTTTCTTGTGAGCTGGCCGCAAACCCGCAGGATTGTTTCAGGCCCTAATCTGGTTCCGGCACAGCATGCTGATCCTTTGGTAAATTCCTCTTCCTGGTGGGAAATGAGTGTTATATTTGAACGTGCAGACACCTAGAGCTAGTCTCTCATTGGTTCTCCCTATTCTTGTTCATCTTGCGCAGAAATTGCAAACTGTGCCAAACAGGAGGTTAAAGGCACTGACTCTCTAAGTGGGGAGAGTATTAGTAAAGGGTCTTCAATCGTGAACCCGAGTAAAAGGGGACGAAAACTGAGATGCATTTGAAAAGGTTTCCCGGTCACACGGTGCACCATACTGTGGCTTTCCCATGCATGTTTTAGCTGAAGGAAGAATCCCTTAAACCTGGAGAGTTGGGACCCATGGAATGGGTACCATGCAGTATGACTTCAAAGGGCCTGCATTTTCTCAACGAACCGCACCAATGATATCAGGCCGAAGTGTACAGCCTTATGTCTCACTCAGCTCTGGTTGTAGATGTGGTAAATCCAGGTTGCATCACAAGCCCTGAATGAATTATTTAAGAATTGCTCTCTATTTCACTGTCATTGTGTTTGTTTTTGTAATTCATTTTGATAATGGGATTTATCGGATTTTCTCTGCTGCATTCATGCCTCTGTACACACACTTGAGTCTCTTACGGAGACATATAAATCCATGGGTTTGAAGATACTTACTAGTCAGGTGTATTCCTAGGCGTTGAATATGGGGTGTTTAGTCCATTTCGTTGAGCAAGGGCTAGGTCTTGACTATTACATATTTGGCTTATGGAAAGGTATCTGTGCTAATTTCTATCTCTGGTTTTATGCAGCACCCCAACTCACTTTTCCCCTTAAGCAAGCATAAGGTGGTTTTCTAAATTTGAGACCCTGTTCTGTTTTGTAATTCAGTTCATGTGTAGCCAAGTTTACATTCCGTGTATTAGTGATATCTTATGATGTTTCATTTTCTGTGTGACTTATTTCACTTAGAATCATCGTACCTGAATCCACTCATTATGCCGCGACAGGCCTGATGACATAGATTTCATTGCTGAGTGAGATTCCATTTTACGTACGTACCACAACTTCTTTATCCATTTTTCACATTCTGGGATATTTAACTTGTACCGTAGACGAGGTTCTTGTAAACAGAGCCGTCCAAAATTTTGGGGTGGCTGTGTGTTTTTGATGTTAATTTCCCTAATCTATAGGACCATAAGTGGCAGTGCTATAGGCTCCGTTGCTTTGTTTTTTAGGTTTTTGAGGAAACACCATACACTTCTCCAGAGTGGCTGTTGGCAATTTACATCTCGCCCATCAGCATAACAAGGCTCCATGTTCTCGATGGCCTGTGCTGTCTTTCTGGATTTTACACTTTTTTCAGATTGCGCTTTTGACCGGGGGGCAGTGAGACTTCATTATAGTGCAGATTTCTTTAACATGCTTGCTTGGTTGGCCAAAAAGGGCGTATGCGTTTTTTCCTGAATATATTCAAGGAAAATCGCATACGCCCTTTTTGGCCAACTGAATCATTGTCGACGTTCTGCCTCTTTTCCTATGCTTTAAATGCAATTCCAGTCTACCCCCTGAAATCGTTTTCCTGTAATTCTGCCCCGCTTTCAAGTCCTCTTCACAGCCTTCCTTCAATATATTTTTGGACGATAGCTGTCATTTATAACTCTGCAGGTTTGTGAATTACAGTGCCCCTGAGCTCCTTTCTTCAACTTGCTTTCTTGTGAGCTGGCCGCAAACCCGCAGGATTGCTTCAGGCCCTAATCAGGTTCCGGCACGGCATGCTGAGCCATTGGTTAATTCCTCTTCCTGGTGGGAAATGAGCATTAAATTTCCAGTGCAGACACCTACAGCTAGTCTCTCATTGGTTCTCCCTATTCCTGTTCATCTTGCGCAGAAATTGCAAACTGTGCCAAACAGGAGGTTAAAGGCACTGACTCTCAAAATGGGGAGAGTGTTAGTAAAGGTCTGGAATGGTGAACCCGAGTAAAAGGGGACGAAAACTGAGATGCATTTGAAAACGTTTCCTGGTCACACGGTGCACCATACTGTGGGTTTCCCATGCACGTTTTAGCTGAAGGAAGAATCCCTTAAAACAGGAGAGTTGGGACCCATGGAATGGGTACCATGCAGTATGACTTCAAAGGGTCTGCATTTGCTCATCGAACCTCACCAATGCTATCAGCCTGAAGTGTCTAACCTTATGTCTCACTCAGCTCTGGGTGTAGATGTGGTAAATCCAGGTTGCATCACATGCCCTGAATGAATTATTTAAGAATTGCTCTCTATTCCACTGTCATTGTGTTTTTTTTTTGTAATTCATTTTGATAATGGGATGTATTGGATTTTCTCTGCTGCGTTCATGCAGCTGTGCACACGCTTGATTGTCTTATGGAGACATATAAATCCATGGGTTTGAAGATTCTTACTAGTCAGGTGTATTCCTAGGTGTTGAATATGAGGTGTTTAGTCCATTTCGTTGAGCAAGGGGTAGGTCTTGACTATTACATATTTGGCTTATGGAAAGGTATCTGTGCTAATTTCTATCTCTGCTTTTATGCAGCACCCCAACTCACTTTTCCCCTTAAGCAAGCATAAGGTGGTTTTCTAAATTTGAGACCCTGTTCTGTTTTGTAATTGAGTTCATGTGTAGCCAAGTTTACATTCCGTGTATTAGTGATAACTTATGATGTTTCATTTTCTGTGTGACTTATTTCACTTAGAATCATCGTACCTGAATCCACTCATTATGCCGCGACGGGCCTGATGAAATAGATTTCATTGGTGAGTGATATTCCTTTGTACGTACATACCACACTTCTTTATCCATTTTTCGCTTTCTGGGATATTTAACTTGTACCGTAGACGAGGTTCTTGTAAACAGAGCCGTAAACAGAAATTTTGGGGTGGCTGTGTGTTTTGATTTTAATTTCCCTAAGCTATAGGAAAATAAGTGGTAATGCCGAAGGCTCCGTTGCTTTGTTTTTTAGGTTTTTGAGGAAACACCATACACATCTCCAGAGTGGCTGTTGGCAATTTACATCCCACCCATCAGCATAACAAGGCTCCCTGTTCTCCATGGCCTGTGCTGCCTTTCTGGATTTTACACTTTTTTCAGATGGCCCTTTTGAACGGGGGGCAGTGAGACTTCATTGTAGTGCAGATTTCTTTAACATGCTTGCTTGGTTGGCCAAAAAGGGCGTATGCGTTTTTTCCTGAATATATTCAGGAAAAAACGCATACGCCCTTTTTGGCCAAGTGCATCATTGTCGACGTTCTGCCTCTTTTCCTATGCTTTAAATGCAATTCCAGTCTACCCCCTGAAATCGTTTTCTTGCCATTCTGCCCCGCTTTCAAATCCTCTTCGCATCATTCCTCCAATATATTTTTGGGTGATAGCTGTCATTTATAACTCTGCAGGTTTGTGAATTACAGTGTCCCTGAGCTCCTTTCTTCAACTCGCTTTCTTGTGAGCTGGCCGCAAACCCGCAGGATTGCTTCAGGCCCTAATCTGGTTCCGGCACGGCATGCTGAGCCTTTGGTTAATTCCTCTTCCTGCTGGGAAATGAGCGTTAAATTTGCCCGTGCAGACACCTTCACACGAGTCGTCATGGTGCCACTTTGCCCCGGTTATCTCTATGGAGGTTGGAGTTGGAGGGCCTCCTCGCTCAAGGTCAGTGTGCCCATGGAGCCAACCCTGCAACTTCAGGGCATGGTTGGGTGTTAGGATCACCACGTGGGGTCCTTTTCCCTTAGGAGGGAGGTGGCCTTTTGGGCTGCTGATTTCCAGGTTTTCAGATACTGCCAGTATCTTGGCCAGATATGGCGGTGGGCCAAGCCCCTTGGTGACCGAAGTTTATCCTACCTGGATCGCATTCTTGCATTGTTCCATTTCAAGTGGTCCCAGGTTTTGCACTAATACTCCAATGGCGATTCACTGTTCACCAGGAATGTAAAGGTCAAAGGGTTTAGCTAAATTAGGGAGTTCCAGGGCAAGGGTCTGAATTGACTGCTCTTTCCATTCTTGAAAGGCCACTTCTGCATTCTATTCAAAAGGATCATCATCTTTTCCTTTCAGTGTTTCATATAGAGGCCCAGCTAGTAGACTGTAGTTAGGGATCCAGAAGCAGCAAACCCTGGCCTCCCCAGGAACCCCTAAGCTGTCTTCTAGTTTCAGAAATGGGTAAGGCTGTAAATTGTTTCTTCCCTTTCCTGGGATGGGCTTCTCCGACCTTCTGTGAGAATGAAGCCCAGGCAGGTCACCGTAGTCTGTGATATTTGAGCTTTTTCTTGGACAACTTGTATCCTTTATTGGCTTGGTAGTTCAGAGGTCTCCTTAGTAGGGCTGGCGATCAGAATGTCGTCTGCATATTGAAGGAGTGTTTCCTTTTCCAGAGGTAGAACTTTTAGTTCTTTAGCTGAGCTTTCCCCAAAGATGGTGTGGGAATTTTTGAACCCTTGGGGCAACACGGCCCGGAAGTATTGTTTTAGTTGTATGTTGAGTCCTGCCACTCACAAGCCAAAATTTCTTGTGACTCTGGGACTAATAGAATACAAAAGAAGGCATCATTGAAGACTAATACAGAATACCATGTCCTGGTGGTTGGTAGAATGACCAGCAGGGTGTAGGATTTAGGAACTACTGGAGGTATATCCTCGGTGGCTTCACTGACTGTCCTGACATCCTTTACCAGGACTCCAGCAGCCCATGGGGCTCTCGAGGTCAGGCCAATCCCAGGATATGGAGCTCACCTGGGCAGGTACCCCACCCCCACCCCAGCCCATGGGGCTCTCGTGTTCAGGCCCCTCCCAGGATATGGGGTTCCCTGGGCAGGTTCCCCTGCAGCCCATGGGGCTCTCGTGGTCAGGCCCCTCCCAGGATACAGAGCTACCCTTGCAGGTACCATGGCAGGGCTGGGAACACAGGAACCGTGCATATCGCCCTCATTGCAGAGCACTCCCAGCTCACCTGTCACTGAGATCTGACACAGAGCACCTCAGAGCAGGACTTGAACTAACAAACAGCAGCTCCGACAGGTCTGTGACCCTGGGCATCACTCTGTGTGGCCTCCCTCCACCTGGTCTTCCAGAGACTTCCACTGCACCCGGGGCACCAGGCCTCTGTCTCCACCCACCAGCCACCCCTCCTCTCCCTGACTCCTGGGTTCCTCTCATTAGGAGAGGGTTTTCTTGAAGTTGTCTCCCACTCATGGGCCAGATAATATAATTAGAAAACAAGCCAGAGCTGCAGCCCCTTGTCTATCCTGACTCTCAGGAGCCCACACCTGTTCCTTGGACCTGGCCGATTCAGCAAGTTCCAGTTTCTGCAACTGTGAGCCCCTGAGGGGTGATTATTGGCTGGCCTGGGAAGCCCGACCGTGCCGGCCGGCCCTCCCCAGGTGTGCCTGGGTTCAGATCAATATAAACACCGCTCCAGGCAGCAAGAGCCCCTGCAGCTGTGCCTGACGCCATTTTCTCTGCCCTGTCAGCAGTCTTGGGGCTGGACTGGTGGGAGGGAGTGAAAGGCCACGGCTTTGTGGGTGGCCCAGTGTGAGTGGGGCTCTGCTGGACTTTCTGCAGCAGTTGCCAAGATGCCACCTGCTAAAGAGGATGTGTCACCCATACCTGCCGCTGGAATTTCTCCCTGGGCAGAGGTGAGTGAGGAAGAAAGCAGTGGGGGCCGGGACAGCAGGGGTATCTCAGGCAGGGAAATGGAAAGCTTCCAGAAGAGCACCCAGGGCCAGGACCACCCTGGCTGGCCTGCAGGCACCAAGTCGGCTGGCATGCTGTCACTCATGTGGCTCCATGGCCCTTCCTCTAGGCTTTCAAGTCCTTGTACATATTCAGGTGTTTTACCTGGGAAGGGTGGGAACATTTCAGCAGCAGCTGGCCTGGGGCTCAGCCCACGTTTACTCACAGATGCCTCGGCACGGTCCCCCAGCTTTGCAATGAGGACGCTTGTTGCGTGGGGCCTGCTGGCTGAATGGGAGATGATTCCCCACCACTGACCAACTTCAGAATTGTTTACAACTGGAGCAAGTGCCCTGATACGGTTTTCCTCTGTGTAACTGGTGGGTTCTGTTTTTTTTTCTTTTTTTCGTTTTTGGTTCAAGGTAGATTTTATTCCTCTTTTTTGTATTTACAGATATAAGCATGGAAATAATTTATTCATATAAATACATGTATGTGAAGGGAAGAATATTTTTTCTGTTTTACTTTTTGTAATTTGAACTTTATTTTATTTTTTTATACAGCAGGTTCTTTTTGGTTATCTATTTTATACATATAAATGTATACATGCCAATCCCAATCTCTCAACTCCTCCCACCACCACCCCCCAACAGCTTTCCCCCCTTGGTGTCCATACGTTTGTTGTCTACATCTGTTGCTCTATTTCTGCCTTGCAAAACGGTTCATCTGTACAATTTGTCTAGGTTCCACATATATGCATTAATAGACAAGATTTGTTTTTCTCTTTCTGACTTACTTCACTCTGTATGACAGTCTCTAGATCCATCAACGTCTCTACAAATGACCCAATTTCATTCCTTTTTATGGCTTAGTAATATTCCATTTTATATATGTACCACTTCTTTATGCATTCGTCTGTCTGTGGGCATTTAGGTTGCTTCCATTACCTGGATATTGTAAATAGTGATGCAATGAAAATTGCGGTGAATGTCTCTTTTTGATTTATGGTTTTGTCTGGGTATATGCCCAGTAGTGGGATTGCTGTATCACATGGTAATTCTATTCTTAGTTTTATAAGAAACTCCATAATGTTCTCCACAGTGACTGTATCAATTTACATTCCCAACAATAGTGGAAGAGGGTTCCTTATCTCCACACCCTTTCCAGCATTTGTTGTTTGTAGATTTTCTGATGATGCCCATTCTAACAGGTGTGAGGTGATACACCATGGATGAGTCTATTTCGTTGAGCAAAGAGTAGGTCTTGTCTATTACATATTTGGCTTATGGAACGGTATGTGTGCTAATTTCAATCTCTGGTTTTATACAGCACCCCAACTCAACTTTCCCCTTAAGCAAGCATAAGTTTTTATCTAAATGTGAGACTCTGTTCGGTTTTGGAATTCAGTTTATGTGTAGCCAAGTTTACACTCTCTCTATTAGTGATATCTTATGATAATTATCTTTCTCTGTGTGACCTATTTCTCTTAGAATCTCCATACTTAAATCCACTCAATTTGCTGCTACAGGCCTGATGACATTGATTTCATTGCTGAGTGATATTCCGTTGTACGTAAGTAGCACAACTCCTTTATCCATTTTTTTCTTTCTGGGATATTTAATTTGTACTGGACTCAAGGTTCTTGTAAACACAGCAGCCCTAAATTTTGTGTTGGCTGTGTCTTGTTGATTTTAATATTCAGAAGCTATAGGGCCAAAAGTGGAAGTGCCCTAGGGTCTGTAGCTTTGTTTTTCAGATGTTTCAGGATACACCATAAACATCTCCAGAGTGTCTGTTGGCAATTTACATCCCGCCCATCAGCATAACAAGGCTCCCTGTTCTCCATGGCCTGTCCTGTGTTTCTGGTTTTTACACTTTTTTCAGATGGCCCTTTTGACGAATGGGAAATGAGACTTCATTGTAGTGCGGATTTCCATTTCTCGAGTGCTTGGTTGGCCAAAAAGGGCATATGTGTTTTTTCCTGAATATATTCAGGAAAAAATGTTTACGCACTTTTGTCCAAGTGCATCACTGTCAAAGATCTGCCGCTTTTCACATGCTTTAAATGCAATTCCAATCTACCTCCTGAAATATGATTCCTGCAATTCTGCCTCGTTTTCAAGTCCTCTTTGCAGACTTACTTCCATATATTTTTGCCAATAGCTGTCATTTATAACACTGCAGGTTTGTGAATTACAGTGCCCGTGATTTCCTTTCTTAACTTGTTTCCTTGAAAACTGGCCACAGAACCGCAGGTTTCCTTCAGGCAGTAATCAGGGTCCGGCACGGCACTCTGAGACTTTGGTTCATTCCACTTCCTGGTGGGAAATTAGAGTTAAATGTGCCCCTCCAGACACCTGCCTCACTCCTAGCCCCTTGGTGATGTGTGTTATGTGGTTTGAGGCCACATGTGCTGGGCTCCTCACCTTTGGCTGATGTGGTCCCACTGGTGTGAGGACACTCCTGCCTTGTTCCGATCCCCTTGGTGATGTGGGCCCTCTGGTGAGAGTCTTATCCTGGCTGGGTACCTCACCCTTCTGTGAGGTGGGCCCTCTTCTCTGAAGTCACTCCTGCCTGGCTGGCACACGTCAACTTGGCGACGTGGGCCCTCAGTTGGGAGTTGGTGCCTGCTGGGAGTCTCTTCCCCTCGGTAATGAGGGCCCTCTGGCGTCAGACCCTAACTCCTGGGCTCCCAAAATTTTCTGATGTGCGCCCTGTGGTGCGAGTACACTCCTGCCAGGATCCCAACCCCATGGGAATGTGGGTCTTCTGCTCTGAGGTCCCAATGGTACGTTGCTCAGTTTCATGATGAGGGCCCTCTGGTGTGAGTTCACTCCGGCATGGACCCCATAGCCTCGCTGCTCCTGGCCATCTGCGGGAAGGTTCCAACTGCGGGATTACTCACCTTTTTCCTTCTATGGGCCCTCTGTTTTGAGACTCCTCCTGCCTGCCTCACTCCCAGCCCCTTGGTGATGTGTGTCCTCTGGTTTGAGGCCACGTGTGCTGGGTCCCTCACCTTTCGATGATGTGGCCCCACTGGTGTGAGGACTCTCCTGCCTGGTTCCTATCCCCTTGATGATGTGGGCCCTCTGGTGAGAGTCTGATCCTGGCTGGGTTCCTCACCCTTCTGTGAGGGGGGCCCTCTGCTGTGAGGTCACTCCTGTCTGGCTGGCACACCCCACCTGGGCAACATAGGCCCTCTTGTGGCAGTTGGAGCCTGCTGGGAACCTCCCCTCGGTGATGGGGGCCCTCTTGCCTCAGGCCCTAACTGCTGGGTACCCACATTTTCTGATTCGTGCTAAGTGGTGCGAGGACACTCCTGCGAGGTTCCCATCCCCATGGGCATGTGGGCCTTCTGCTCTAAGGTCCCAACACCTGTGTTGTTCACCGTTTCATGATGTTGGCTCTCTGGTGTTAGTTCACCCAGGCCTAGATCCCATAGACTCTGTGCTCTGAGCGGCCTGCTGGGAGGTTCCTACTGCTGGATTCCTTACCTTTTTTATTCTTTGGGTCCTGTGTTTTCATGCTCCTACTTCCTGACTCACTCCCAGCCCATTTGTGATGTAGGTCCTCTGGTTTAAGGCCACATGTACCGGTTTCCTCACCTTTATTGATGTGGCCCCACTGGTGTGAGGACACTCCTGCCTGGTTCCCATCCCCTTGGTGATGGGGGCTCTCTGGTGAGAGTCTGATCCTGTCTGGATTCCTCACACTTCTGGGAGGTGGGTCCTCTGCTGTGAGGTCACTCCTGCCTGGCTGGCACACGTCACCTTGGCGATGTGGGCCCTCAGTTGGGAGTTGGTGCCTGCTGGGAGTCTCCTCCCCTCGGTAATGAGGGCCCTCTGGCGTCAGGCCCTAACTCATGGGCTCCCAAAATTTTCTGATGTGCGCCCTGTCGTGCGAGTACACTCCAGCCAGGGTCCCATCCCCATGGGGATGTGGGCTTTCTGCTCTGAGGTCCCAACGGCTGGGTTGCTCACAGTGTCAGAATGTGGGCCCTCTGCTGTGAGTTCACTCCGGCATGGATCCCATAGCCTCGGTGCTCTGGGCCACCTGCTTGGAGCTTCCAACTGCGGGGTTCCTCACCTTTTTTATTCTATGGGCGCTCTGTTGTGAGTCTCCTCCTGCATGCCTCACTCCCAGCCCTTTCGTGATGTGTGTCCCCTTGTTTGAGGCCACATGTGCTGTGTTCCTCACCTTTCGCTGATGTGGCCCCACTGGTGTGAGGACACTCCTGCCTGGTTTCCATCCCCTTGGTGATGTGGGCGCTCTGGTTAGAGTCTGATCCTGTTTGGGCTCCTCACACTTCTGTGAGGTGGGCCCTCTGCTGTGAGGTCACTCCTGCCTGGCTTGCTCCCATTGCCTTGGTGACGTCGGCCCTCTGGTGGCATTTGGAGCCTGCTGGTAGCCTCCTCTCCTCCTTGATGAGGGCCCTCTGGCGTCAGGCCATAACTGCTGGGTTCCCACATTTTCTGATACGTGCTAAGTTGTGCGAGGACACTCCTGCGAGGTTCCCATCCCCATGGGGATGTGGGCCTTCTGCTCTGAGGTCCCACTGGCTGGGTTGCTCACAGTTTCATGATGTGGGCCCTCTGCTGTGAGTTCACTGTGGCCTGGATCCCATAGACTCCATGCTCTGGGCCACCTGCTGGGAGGTTCAAACTGCTGGATTCCTCACATTTTTTATTCTGTGGGCCCTGTGTTGTTAGGCTACTCCTGCCTGCCTCACTCGGAGCACCTTGGAAATGTGGGTCCTCTGGTTTAGGCCACATGTGCTGGGTTCCTCACCTTTCTATAATGTGGCCACACTGGTGTGAGGACACTCCTGCCTTGTTCCGATCCCCTTGGTGATGTGGGCCCTCTGGTGAGAGTCTTATCCTGGCTGGGTTCCTCACCCTTCTGTGAGGTAGGCCCTCTGCTGTGAGGTCACTCCTGCCTGGCTGGCACACGTCAATGTGGCGACGTGAGCCCTCAGTTGGGAGTTGGTGCCTGCTGGGAGTCTCCTCCCCTCGGTAATGAGGGCCCTCTGGCGTCAGACCCTAACTCCTGAGCTCCCAAAATTTTCTGATGTGTGCCCTGTGGTGCGAGTACACTCCTGCCAGGATCCCAACCCCATGGGAATGTGGGCCTTCTGCTCTAAGGCCCAACGGCTGGGTTGCTCACAGTTTCATAATGAGGGCCCTCTATTTTGAGTTCAGTCAGGCCTGGATCCCATAGCCTCGCTGCTCCTGGCCACCTGCTGGGAGGTTCCAACTGTGGGATTCCTCAGCTTTTTTACGCTATGGACCCTCTGTTTGGAGGCTCCTCCTGCCTGCCTCACTCCCAGCCCCTTGGTGATGTGTGTCCTGTAGTTTGAGGCCACGTGTGCTGGGTCCGTCACATTTCGGTGATGTGGCCCCACTGGTGTGAGGACACTCCTGCCTGGTTTCCATTCCCTTGGTGATGTGGGCCCTCCGGTGAGAGTCTGATCCTCTTTGGGTTCCTCACACTTTTGTGTGGTTGGCCCTCTGCTCTGAGGTCACTCCTGCCTGGCTGGCACACCCCGCATTGGAGACGTCGGCCTTCTGGTAGCAGTTGGAGCTTGCTGGGAGCCTCCTCTCCTCAGTGATGAGGGCCCTCTGGCGTCCGGTCCTAACTGCTGGTCTCCCCACCTTTTCTGATGTGTGCCCACTGGTGCGATGACACTCCTGCTTGGTTCCCTTCCACATGGGGATGTGGGCCTTGTGCTCTGAGGTTACAACGGCTGGGTTGCTTACAGTATCACGATGAGGGCCCTCTGTTGTGAGTTCATCACTGCCTGGATCCCATAGCCTCGGTGGTCTTGGCCGCCTGCTGGGATGTTCCAACTGCTGGATTCCTCACCTTTTTTATACAATGGGCCATGTGTTTTGAGGTTAATCCTGCCTGCCTCGCTCCGAGACCCATGGTGATGTGGGTCCTCTGGTTTGAGGCCACATGTGCTGGGTACCTCAACTTTCGATGATGTGGCCCCACGGGTGTGAGGACACTCCTGCCTGGTTCCCAGCCCCTTGCTTATGTGGGCACTCTGGTGAGAGTCTGATCCTGACTGGGTTCCTTACCCTTCTGTGAGGTGGGCCCTCTGATGTGAGGTCACTCCTGCCTGGATGTCTCATGTCGCCTTGGCGACGTAGGCCCTCTGTTGGCCACTGAAGCATGCTGGGAGCCTCCTACCCTCTTTAATAAGGGCCCTGGAAGAAACGCATATGCCCTTTTTGACCAAGTGCATCATTGTCGAGGTTCTACCTCTTCTCCTATACTTTCAGAGGACTTCCCGTCTACCTCCTGAAATCGTATTCCTGGAATTCTGCCCCGCGTTCAAGTCCTCTTTGCAGCCTTACTTCAATATATTTTTGGACGATAGCTGTCATTTATAACTCTGCAGGTTTGTGAATTACAGTGCCCCTGAGCTCCTTTCTTCACCTCGCTTTCTTGTGAGCTGGCCGCAAAACCGCAGGATTGCTTCAGGCCCTAATCTGGTTCCGGCACGGCATGCTGAGCCTTTGGCTAATTCCTCTTCCTCGTGGGAAATGAGCGTTAAATTTGTTCGTGCAGACACCTACAGCTAATCTCTCATTGGTTCTCCTTATTCCTGTTTATCTTGCGCAGAAATTCCAAACTGTGCCAAACAGGAGGTTAAAGGCACTGACTCTCCAAGTGGGGAGAGTGTTAGTAAAGCGTCTGGAATGGTAAAACCGAGTACAAGGGGACGAAAACTGAGACGCATTTAAAAAGGTTTCCCGGTCACACGGTGGACCATATTCTGGGTTGCCCATGCATGTTTTACCTGAAGGAAGAATCCCTTAAACCTGGAGGGTTGGGACCCATGGAATGGGTACCACGCAGTATGACTTCAAAGGGTTGCCTTTGCTCACCGAACATCACCAATGCTATCAGCCCGAAGTGTCCAGCCTTATGTCTCACTCAGCTCGGGGTGTAGATGTGGTAAATCCACGTTGCATCACAAGCCCTGAATGAATTATTTAAGAATTGCTCTCTATTTCACTGTCATTGTGTTTTGTTTTTGTAATTTATTTTGATAATGGGATTTATCGGATTTTCACTGTTGCGTTTATGCCGCTGTACACATGCTTGATTCTCTTATGGAGACATATAAATCCATGGGTTTTCAGATTCTTACTAGTCAGGTATATTCCTAGGCATTGAATATGGGGTGTTGTGTCCATTTCGTGGAGCAAGGAGTAGGTCCTGACTATTACATATTTGCTTATGGAAAGGTATCTGTGCTAATTTCAATCTCTGGTTTTATGCAGCACCACAACTCACCTTTCCCCTTAAGCAAGCATAAGTTGGTTTTCTAAATTTGAGACCCTTTTCTGTTTTGTAATTGAGTTCATGTGCAGCCATGTTTGCATTCCGTGTATTTGAGATATCTTATGGTGTTTCTTTTTCTGTGTGACTTAGTTAACTTAGAATGATCGTACCTGAATCCACTCATTATGCCGCGACGGGCCTCATGACATAGATTTCATTGCTGAGTGATATTCCATTGTACGTACGTACAACAACTTTTTTATCCATTTTTTCTTTCTGGGATATTTCACTTGTACCGTAAATGAGGTTCTTGTAAGCAGAGCCGTCCAAAATTTATGGGTGGCTGTGTCTTTTTGATTTTAATTTCCCTAAGCTATAGAACCATAAGTTGAAGTGACATAGGCTCCGTTGCTTAGTTTTTTAGGTGTTTGAGGAAACACCATACACTTCTCCAGAGTGGCTGTTGGCAATTTACATCCCGCCCATCAGCATAACAAGGCTCCCTGTTCTCCATGGCCTGTCCTGCCTTTCTGGATTTTTCACTTTTTTCAGATGTCCCTTTTGACAGGGGGGCAGTGAGACTTCATTGTAATGCAGATTTCTTTACAGGCTTGCTTGTTTGGCCAAAAAGGGCGTATGTGTTTTTTCTTGAATATATTCAGGAAAAAACGCATACGACCTTTTTGACCAAGTGCATCATTGTCGAATTTCTGTCTCTTTCCTTATGCTTTAAATGCAATTCCAGTCTGCCCCTGAACTCGTTTTCCTGCAATTCTGTCCCGCTTTCAAGTCCTCTACACAGCCTTACTTCAATACATTTTTGGACAATAGCTGACATTTATATCTCTGCAGGTTTGTGAATGACAGTGCGCCTGAGCTCCTTTCTTCTACTCGCTTTCTTGTGAGCTGGCCGCAAACCCGCAGGATTGTTTCATGCCCTAATCTGGTTCCGGCACAGCATGCTGATCCTTTGGTAAATTCCTCTTCCTGGTGGGAAATGAGTGTTATATTTGAACGTGCAGACACCTAGAGCTAGTCTCTCATTGGTTCTCCCTATTCTTGTTCATCTTGCGCAGAAATTGCAAACTGTGCCAAACAGGAGGTTAAAGGCACTGACTCTCTAAGTGGGGAGAGTATTAGTAAAGGGTCTTCAATCGTGAACCCGAGTAAAAGGGGACGAAAACTGAGATGCATTTGAAAAGGTTTCCCGGTCACACGGTGCACCATACTGTGGCTTTCCCATGCATGTTTTAGCTGAAGGAAGAATCCCTTAAACCTGGAGAGTTGGGACCCATGGAATGGGTACCATGCAGTATGACTTCAAAGGGCCTGCATTTTCTCAACGAACCTCACCAATGCTATCAGGCCGAAGTGTACAGCCTTATGTCTCACTCAGCTCTGGTTGTAGATGTGGTAAATCCAGGTTGCATCACAAGCCCTGAATGAATTATTTAAGAATTGCTCTCTATTTCACTGTCATTGTGTTTGTTTTTGTAATTCATTTTGATAATGGGATTTATCGGATTTTCTCTGCTGCATTCATGCCGCTGTACACACACTTGAGTCTCTTATGGAGACATATAAATCCATGGGTTTGAAGATACTTACTAGTCAGGTGTATTCCTAGGCGTTGAATATGGGGTGTTTAGTCCATTTCGTTGAGCAAGGGCTAGGTCTTGACTATTACATATTTGGCTTATGGAAAGGTATCTGTGCTAATTTCTATCTCGGGTTTTATGCAGCACCCCAACTCACTTTTCCCCTTAAGCAAGCATAAGGTGGTTTTCTAAATTTGAGACCCTGTTCTGTTTTGTAATTCAGTTCATGTGTAGCCAAGTTTACATTCCGTGTATTAGTGATATCTTATGATGTTTCATTTTCTGTGTGACTTATTTCACTTAGAATCATCGTACCTGAATCCACTCATTATGCCACGATGGGCCTGATGACATAGATTTCATTGCTGAGTGATATTCCATTGAATGTGTGTACCACAACTTCTTTATCCATTTTTCACATTCTGGGATATTTAACTTGTACCGTAGACGAGATTCCTGTAAACAGAGCCGTCTGAAATTTTGGGGTGGCTGTCTGATTTTGATTTTAATTTCCGTGATCTATAAGACCATAAGTGGAAGTGCCGTAGTCTCCGTTGCTTTGTTTTTTAGGTTTTTGTGGAAACACCATACACATCTCCAGAGTGGCTGTTGGCAATTTACATCCCGCCCATCAGCATAACAAGGCTCCCTGTTCTCCATGGCCTGTGCTGCCTTTCTGGATTTTACACTTTTTTCAGATGGCCCTTTTGAACGGGGGGCAGTGAGACTTCATTGTAGTGCAGATTTCTTTAACATGCTTGCTTGGTTGGCCAAAAAGGGCGTATGCGTTTTTTCCTGAATATATTCAGGAAAAAACGCATACGCCCTTTTTGGCCAAGTGCATCATTGTCGACGTTCTGCCTCTTTTCCTATGCTTTAAATGCAATTCCAGTCTACCCCCTGAAATCGTTTTCTTGCCATTCTGCCCCGCTTTCAAATCCTCTTCGCATCCTTCCTCCAATATATTTTTGGGTGATAGCTGTCATTTATAACTCTGCAGGTTTGTGAATTACAGTGTCCCTGAGCTCCTTCCTTCAACTCGCTTTCTTGTGAGCTGGCCGCAAACCCGCAGGATTGCTTCAGGCCCTAATCTGGTTCCGGCACGGCATGCTGAGCCTTTGGTTAATTCCTCTTCCTGGTGGGAAATGAGCGTTAAATTTGCATGTGCAGACACCTTCACAGGAGTCGTCATGGTTCCACTTTGCCCCAGTTATTTCTATGGAGGTTGGAGTTGGAGGGCCTCCTCGCTCAACGTCAGTGTGCCCATGGAGCCAACCCTGCAACTTCAGGGCATGGTTGGGTGTTAGGATCACCACGTGGGGTCCTTTTCCCTTAGGAGGGAGGTGGCCTTTTGGGCTGCTGATTTCCAGGTTTTCAGATACTGCCAGTATCTTGGCCAGATGTGGCGGTGGGCCAAGCCCCTTGGTGACCGTAGTTTATCCTACCTGGATCGCATTCTTGCATTGTTCCATTTCAAGTGGTCCCAGGTTTTGCACTAATACTCCAATGGCGATTCACCGTTCACCAGGAATGTAAAGGTCAAAGGGTTTAGCTAAATTAGGGAGTTCCAGGGCAAGGGTCTGAATTGACTGCTCTTTCCATTCTTGAAAGGCCACTTCTGCATTCTATTCAAAAGGATCATCATCTTTTCCTTTCAGTGTTTCATATAGAGGCCCAGCTAGTAGACTGTAGTTAGGGATCCAGAAGCAGCAAACCCTGGCGTCCCCAGGAACCCCTAAGCTGTCTTCTAGTTTCAGAAATGGGTAAGGCTGTAAATTGTTTCTTTCCTGTCCTGGGATGGGCTTCTCCGACCTTCTGTGAGAATGAAGCCCAGGCAGGTCACCGTAGTCTGTGATATTTGAGCTTTTTCTTGGACAACTTGTATCTTTTATTGGCTTGGTAGTTCAGAGGTCTCCTTAGTAGGGCTGGCGATCAGAATGTCGTCTGCATATTGAAGGAGTGTTTCCTTTTCCAGAGGTAGAACTTTTAGTTCTTTAGCTGAGCTTTCCCCAAAGATGGTGTGGGAATTTTTGAACCCTTGGGGCAACACGGCCCGGAAGTATTGTTTTAGTTGTATGTTGAGTCCTGCCACTCACAAGCCAAAATTTCTTGTGACTCTGGGACTAATAGAATACAAAAGAAGGCATCATTGAAGACTAATACAGAATACCATGTCCTGGTGGTTGGTAGAATGACCAGCAGGGTGTAGGATTTAGGAACTACTGGAGGTATATCCTCGGTGGCTTCACTGACTGTCCTGACATCCTTTACCAGGACTCCAGCAGCCCATGGGGCTCTCGAGGTCAGGCCAATCCCAGGATATGGAGCTCACCTGGGCAGGTACCCCACCCCCCACCCCAGCCCATGGGGCTCTCGTGTTCAGGCCCCTCCCAGGATATGGGGTTCCCTGGGCAGGTTCCCCTGCAGCCCATGGGGCTCTCGTGGTCAGGCCCCTCCCAGGATACAGAGCTACCCTTGCAGGTACCATGGCAGGGCTGGGAACACAGGAACCGTGCATATCGCCCTCATTGCAGAGCACTCCCAGCTCACCTGTCACTGAGATCTGACACAGAGCACCTCAGAGCAGGACTTGAACTAACAAACAGCAGCTCCGACAGGTCTGTGACCCTGGGCATCACTCTGTGTGGCCTCCCTCCACCTGGTCTTCCAGAGACTTCCACTGCACCCGGGGCACCAGTCCTCTGTCTCCACCCACCAGCCACCCCTCCTCTCCCTGACTCCTGGGTTCCTCTCATTAGGAGAGGGTTTTCTTGAAGTTGTCTCCCACTCATGGGCCAGATAATATAATTAGAAAACAAGCCAGAGCTGCAGCCCCTTGTCTATCCTGACTCTCAGGAGCCCACACCTGTTCCTTGGACCTGGCCGATTCAGCAAGTTCCAGTTTCTGCAACTGTGAGCCCCTGAGGGGTGATTATTGGCTGGCCTGGGAAGCCCGACCGTGCCGGCCAGACCTCCCCAGGTGTGCCTGGGTTCAGATCAATATAAACACCGCTCCAGGCAGCAAGAGCCCCTGCAGCTGTGCCTGACGCCATTTTCTCTGCCCTGTCAGCAGTCTTGGGGCTGGACTGGTGGGAGGGAGTGAGAGGCCACGGCTTTGTGGGTGGCCCAGTGTGAGTGGGGCTCTGCTGGACTTTCTGCAGCAGTTGCCAAGATGCCACCTGCTAAAGAAGAGGATGTGTCACCCATACCTGCCGCTGGAATTTCTCCCTGGGCAGAGGTGAGTGAGGAAGAAAGCAGTGGGGGCCGGGACAGCAGGGGTATCTCAGGCAGGGAAATGGAAAGCTTCCAGAAGAGCACCCAGGGCCAGGACCATCCTGGCTGGCCTGCAGGCACCAAGTCGGCTGGCATGCTGTCACTCATGTGGCTCCATGGCCCTTCCTCTAGGCTTTCAAGTCCTTGTACATATTCAGGTGTTTTACCTGGGAAGGGTGGGAACATTTCAGCAGCAGCTGGCCTGGGGCTCAGCCCACGTTTACTCACAGATGCCTCGGCACGGTCCCCCAGCTTTGCAATGAGGACGCTTGTTGCGTGGGGCCTGCTGGCTGAATGGGAGATGATTCCCCACCACTGACCAACTTCAGAATTGTTTACAACTGGAGCAAGTGCCCTGATACGGTTTTCCTCTGTGTAACTGGTGGGTTCTGTTTTTTTTTCTTTTTTTCGTTTTTGGTTCAAGGTAGATTTTATTCCTCTTTTTTGTATTTACAGATATAAGCATGGAAATAATTTATTCATATAAATACCTGTATGTTAAAGGAAGAATATTTTTTCTGTTTTACTTTTTGTAATTTGAACTTTATTTTATTTTTTTATACAGCAGGTTCTTTTTGGTTATCTATTTTATACATATAAATGTATACATGCCAATCCCAATCTCTCAACTCCTCCCACCACCACCACCCAACAGCTTTCCCCCCTTGGTGTCCATACGTTTGTTGTCTACATCTGTTGCTCTATTTCTGCCTTGCAAAACGGTTCATCTGTAAAATTTGTCTAGGTTCCACATATATGCATTAATAGACAAGATTTGTTTTTCTCTTTCTGACTTACTTCACTCTGTATGACAGTCTCTAGATCCATCAACGTCTCTACAAATGACCCAATTTCATTCCTTTTTATGGCTTAGTAATATTCCATTTTATATATGTACCACTTCTTTATGCATTCGTCTGTCTGTGGGCATTTAGGTTGCTTCCATTACCTGGATATTGTAAATAGTGATGCAATGAACATTGCGGTGAATGTCTCTTTTTGATTTATGGTTTTGTCTGGGTATATGCCCAGTAGTGGGATTGCTGTATCATATGGTAATTCTATTCTTAGTTTTATAAGAAACTCCATAATCTTCTCCACAGTGACTGTATCAATTTACATTCCCAACAATAGTGGAAGAGGGTTCCTTATCTCCACACCCTTTCCAGCATTTGTTGTTTGTAGATTTTCTGATGATGCCCATTCTAACAGGTGTGAGGTGATACACCATGGATGAGTCTATTTCGTTGAGCAAAGAGTAGGTCTTGTCTATTACATATTTGGCTTATGGAACGGTATGTGTGCTAATTTCAATCTCTGGTTTTATACAGCACCCCAACTCAACTTTCCCCTTAAGCAAGCATAAGTTTTTATCTAAATGTGAGACTCTGTTCGGTTTTGGAATTCAGTTTATGTGTAGCCAAGTTTACACTCTCTCTATTAGTGATATCTTATGATAATTATCTTTCTCTGTGTGACCTATTTCTCTTAGAATCTCCATACTTAAATCCACTCAATTTGCTGCTACAGGCCTGATGACATTGATTTCATTGCTGAGTGATATTCCGTTGTACGTAAGTAGCACAACTCCTTTATCCATTTTTTTCTTTCTGGGATATTTAATTTGTACTGGACTCAAGGTTCTTGTAAACACAGCAGCCCTAAATTTTGTGTTGGCTGTGTCTTGTTGATTTTAATATTCCGAAGCTATAGGGCCAAAAGTGGAAGTGCCCTAGGGTCTGTAGCTTTGTTTTTCAGATGTTTCAGGATACACCATAAACATCTCCAGAGTGTCTGTTGGCAATTTACATCCCGCCCATCAGCATAACAAGGCTCCCTGTTCTCCATGGCCTGTCCTGTGTTTCTGGTTTTTACACTTTTTTCAGATGGCCCTTTTGACGAATGGGAAATGAGACTTCATTGTAGTGCGGATTTCCATTTCTCGAGTGCTTGGTTGGCCAAAAAGGGCATATGTGTTTTTTCCTGAATATATTCAGGAAAAAATGTTTACGCACTTTTGTCCAAGTGCATCACTGTCAAAGATCTGCCGCTTTTCACATGCTTTAAATGCAATTCCAATCTACCTCCTGAAATATGATTCCTGCAATTCTGCCTCGTTTTCAAGTCCTCTTTGCAGACTTACTTCCATATATTTTTGCCAATAGCTGTCATTTATAACACTGCAGGTTTGTGAATTACAGTGCCCGTGATTTCCTTTCTTAACTTGTTTCCTTGAAAACTGGCCACAGAACCGCAGGTTTCCTTCAGGCAGTAATCAGGGTCCGGCACGGCACTCTGAGACTTTGGTTCATTCCACTTCCTGGTGGGAAATTAGAGTTAAATGTGCCCCTCCAGACACCTGCCTCACTCCTAGCCCCTTGGTGATGTGTGTCCTGTGGTTTGAGGCCACATGTGCTGGGCTCCTCACCTTTGGCTGATGTGGCCCCACTGGTGTGAGGACACTCCTGCCTGGTTCCCATCCCCTTGGTGATGTGGGCCCTCCGGTGAGAGTCTGATCCTGGTTGGGGTCCTCACACTTCTGTGAGGTGGGCCCTCTTCTCTGAGGTCACTCCTGCCTGGCTGGCACACCCCGCCTTGGCGACGTCGGCCCTCTGGTGGGATTTGGTGCCTGCTGGGTGTCTCCTCCCCTCGGTAATGAGGGCCCTCTGGCGTCAGGCCCTAACTCCTGGGCTCCCAATATTTTCTGATATGCGCCCTGTGGTTCGAGTACACTCCTGCCAGGTTCCCAACCCCATGGGAATGTGGGCCTTCTGCTCTGAGGTCCCAACCGTGGGTTGCTCAGTTTCATGATGAGGGCCCTCTGCTGCGAGTCCTCAACGGCCTGGATCCCATAGCCTCGCTGCTCCTGGCCACCTGCTGGGAGGTTACAACTGCGGGATTCCTCACCTTTTTTCTTCTATGGGCCCTCTGTTTTGAGACTCCTCCTGCCTGCCTCACTCCCAGCCCCTTGGTGATGTGTGTCCTCTGGTTTGAGGCCACGTATGCTGGGTCCCTCGCCTTTCGATGATGTGGCCCCACTGGTGTGAGGACACTCCTGCCTGGTTCCTATCCCCTTGATGATGTGGGCCCTCTGGTGAGAGTCTGATCCTGGCTGGGTTCCTCACCCTTCTGTGAGGGGGGCCCTCTGCTGTGAGGTCACTCCTGCCTGGCTGGCACACCCCACCTGGGCAACATCGGCCCTCTTGTGGCAGTTGGAACATGCTGGGAACCTCCCCTCGGTGATGGGGGCCCTCTTGCCTCAGGCCCTAACTGCTGGGTACCCACATTTTCTGATACGTGCTAAGTTGTGCGAGGACACTCGTGCCATGTTCCCAACCCCATGGAGATGTGGGCCTTCTGCTCTGAGGTCCAAACGGCTGGGTTGCTCACAGTTTCATGATGTGGGCCCTCTGCTGTGAGTTCACTGTGGCCTGGATCGCATAGACTCGGTGCTCTGGGCCGCCTGCTGGGAAGTTCCCACTGCAGGATTCCTCAGCTTTTTTATTCTATTCGCCCTGTGTTGTGAGGCTACTCATGCCTGCCTCACTCCGAACCCCTTGGAGATCTGGGTCCTCTGGTTTAGGCCACATGTGCTGGGTTCCTCACCTTTCTATGATGTGGCCACCCTGGTGTGAAGACAGTCCTGCCTGGTTCTGATGCCCTTGGTGATGTGGGCCCTCTGGTGAGAGTCTTACCCTGGCTTTGTTCCTCACCATTCTGTGAGGTAGGCCCTCAGCTGTGAGGTCACTCCTGCCTGGTTGTTGCATGTCCCCTTGGCGACATGGTCCCTCCGTAGGGAGTTGGTGCCTGCTTGGGGTCTCCTCCCCTTGGTAATGAGGGCCCTCTGGCATCAGGCCCTAATTTCTGGGTTCCCAAAATTCTCTGATGTGCGCCCTGTGGTGCGAGTACACTTCTGCCAAGTTCCCAACCACATGGGAATGTGGGCCTTCTGCTCTAAGGTCCCAACGGCTGGGTTGCTCACAGTTTCATGATGAGGGCCCTCTGTTTTGAGTTCAGTCAGGCCTGGATCCCATAGCCTGGCTGCTCCTGGCCGCCTGCTGGGAGGTTCCAACTGCGGGATTCCTCACCTTTTTTACGCAATGGGCCCTCTGTTTTGAGGCTCCTCCTGCCTGCCCCACTCCCAGCCCCTTGGTGATGTGTGTCCTGTAGTTTGAGGCCACTTGTGCTGGGTCCGTCACATTTCGGTGATGTGGCCCCACTGGTGTGAGGACACTCCTGCCTGGTTTCCATTCCCTTGGTGATGTGGGCCCTCTGGTGAGAGTCTGATCCTCTTTGGGTTCCTCACACTTTTGTGTGGTTGGCCCTCTGCTCTGAGGTCACTCCTGCCTGGCTGGCACACCCCGCATTGGCGACGTCGGCCCTCTGGTAGCAGTTGGAGCTTGCTGGTAGCCTCCTCTCCTCAGTGATGAGGGCCCTCTGGCGTCCGGCCCTAACTGCTGGGCTCCCCACCTTTTCTGTTGTGTGCCCACTGGTGCGATGACACTCCTGCTTGTTTCCCTTCCCCATGGGGATGTGGGCCTTGTGCTCTGAGGTCACAACGGCTGGGTTGCTTACAGTATCACGATGAGGGCCCTCTGTTGTGAGTTCATCACTGCCTGGATCCCATAGCCTCGGTGGTCTTGGCCGCCTGCTGGGATGTTCCAACTGCTGGATTCCTCACCTTTTTATACAATGGGCCATGTGTTGTGAGGTTAATCCTGCCTGCCTCGCTCTGAGACCCATGGTGATGTGGGTCTTCTGGTTTGAGGCCACATGTGCTGGGTACCTCAACTTTCGATGATGTGGCCCCACGGGTGTGAGGACACTCGTGCCTGATTCCCAGCGCCTTGCTTATGTGGGCACTCTGGTGAGAGTCTGATCTTGACTGGGTTCCTTACCCTTCTGTGAGGTGGGCGCTCTGATGTGAGGTCACTCCTGCCTGGATGGCTCATGTCGCCTTGGCGACGTATGCCCTCTGTTGGCCACTGAAGCATGCTGGGAGCCTCCTACCCTCTTTAATGAGGGCCCTGGAAGAAACGCATATACCCTTTTTGACCAAGTGCATCATTGTCGAAGTTCTGCCTCTTCTCCTATACTTTCAGAGGACTTCCCGTCTACCTCCTGAAATCGTATTCCTGGAATTCTGCCCCGCGTTCAAGTCCTCTTTGCAGCCTTACTTCAATATATTTTTGGACGATAGCTGTCATTTATAACTGTGCAGGTTTGTGAATTACAGTGCCCCTGAGCTCCATTCTTCAGCTCGCTTTCTTGTGAGCTGGCCGCAAAACCGCAGGATTGCTTCAGGCCCTAATCTGGTTCCGGCACGGCATGTTGAGCCTTTGGCTAATTCCTCTTCCTGATGGGAAATGAGCGTTAAATTTGCTCGTGCAGACACCTACAGCTAATCTCTCATTGGTTCTCCCTATTCCTGTTCATCTTGCGCAGAAATTCCAAACTGTGCCAAACAGGAGGTTAAAGGCACTGACTCTCCAATTGGGGAAAGAGTTAGTAAAGCGTCTGGAATTGTAAAACCGAGTATGAGGGGACGAAAACTGAGATGCATTTACAAAGGTTTCCCGGTCACACGGTGGACCATATTCTGGGTTTCTCATGCGTGTTTTACCTGAAGGAAGAATCTCTTAAACCTGGAGAGGTGGTACCCATGGAATGGGTGCCATGCAGTATGACTTGAAAGGGCCTGCATTTTCTCACCGAACCTCACCAATGCTATCAGCCCAAAGTGTCGAACCTTATGTCTCACTCAGCTCTAGGTGTAGATGTGGTAAATCCAGGTTGCATCACAAGACCTGAATGAATTATTTAAGAATTGCTCTCTATTTCACTGTCATTGTGTTTGTTTTTGTAGTTTATTTTGATAATGGGATTTATCGGATTTTCTCTGCTGCGTTCATGCAGCTGTACACACACTTGATTCTCTTACGGAGACATATAAATCCATGGGTTTGAAGATTCTTACTAGTCATGTGTAATCCTAGGAGTTGAATATGGTGTGTTTAGTCCATTTCGTTGAGCAAGGGCTAGGTCTTGACTATTACATATTTGGCTTATGGAAAGGTATGTGTGCTAATTTCTATCTCTGGTTTTATGCAGCACCCCACCTCACCTTTCCGCATAAGCAAGCATAAGTTGGTTTTCTAAATTTGAGACCCTGTTCTGTTTTGTAATTCAGTTCATGTGTAGCCATGTTTACATTCCGTTTATTAGTGATATCTTATGATGTTTCATTTTCTGTGTGACTTATTTCACGTAGAATCATCGTACCTGGATCCACTCAATATGCCGCGAAGGGCCTGATGACATAGATTTTATTGCTGAGTGATATTCCATTGTATGTACGTACCACAACATCTTTAACCATTTTTCACATTCTGGGATATTTAACTTGTACCGTAGACGAGGTTCTTGTAAACAGAGCCGTCCCAAACTTTGGGGTGGCTGTGTGTTTTTGATTTTAATTTCCCTAAGGTATCCGACCATAAGTGGAAGTGCCATAGGCTGTGTTGCTCTGTTTCCTAAGTGTTTCAGGAAACACCATACATTTCTCCAGAGTGGCTGTTGGCAATTTACATCTCGCCCATCAGCATAACAAATCTCCCTGTTCTCCATGACCTGTCCTGCCTTCTGGATTTTACACTTTTTTCAGATGGCCCTTTTGACCGGGGGGCAGTGAGACTTCATTGTAGTGCAGATTTCCTTGACACGCTTGCTTGGTTGGCCAAAAAGGGCGTATGCGTTTTTTCCTGAATATATTCAGGAAAAAACGCATACGCCCTTTTTGGCCAAGTGCATCATTGTCGACATTCTGCCTCTTTTCCTATGCTTTAAGTGCAATTCCAGTCTACCCCCTGAAATCGTTTTCCTGAACTTCTGCCCTGCTTTCAAGTCCTCTTCGAAGACTTACTTCAGTATATTTTTGGACGATAGCTGTCATTCATAACTCTGCAGGTTTGTGAATTACAGTGCCCCTGAGCTCCTTTCTTCAACTCGCTTTCTGTGAGCTGGCCGCAAAAACTCAGGATTGCTTCAGGCCCTAATCTGTTTCCGGCAGGGAATGCTGAGCCTTTGGTTAATTCCTCTTCCTGGTGGGAAATGAGCGTTCCATTTGCCCGTGCAGACACCTACAGCTAGTCTCTCATTGGTTCTCCCTATTCCTGTTCATCTTGCGCAGAAATTGCAAACTGTGCCAAACAGGAGGATAAAGGCACTGACTCTCCAAGTGGGGAGAGTGTTAGTAAAGCGTCTGGAATGGTGAACCCGAGTACCAGGGTTCGAAAACTGAGATGCATTTGAAAAAATTTCCCAATCACACGGTGGACCATAAACTGGGTTTCCCATGCATGTTTTAGCTGAAGGAAGAATCCCTTAAACCTGGAGAGTTGGGACCCATGGAATGGGTACCATGCAATATGACTTCAAAGGGTCTGCGTTTGCTCACCGAACCTCAACAATGCTATCAGCCTGAAGTGTGCAGCCTTATGTCTCACCCAGCTCTGGATGTAGATGTGGTAAATCCAGGTTGCATCACAAGCCCTGAATGAATTATTTAAGAATTGCTCTCTATTTCACTGTCATTGTGTTTTGTTTTTGAAATATATTTTGATAATGGGATTTATCGGATTTTCACTGCTGCATTTAGGCCGCTGTACACACGCTTGATTTCCTTATGGAGACATATAAATCCATGGGTTTTAAGATTCTTCCCTGTCAGGTATCTTCCCAGGCGTTGAATATGGTGTGTTGAGTCCATTTCGTTGAGCACGGAGTAGGTCTTGTCTATTATATATTTGGCTTATGGAACGGTATCTGTGCTAATTTCAATCTCTGGTTTTATGCAGCACCCCAACTCACCTTTCCCCATAAGCAAGCATAAGTTGGTTTTCTAAATTTGGGACCCTGTTCTGTTTTGTAATTCAGTTCATGTGTAGCCAAGTTTACATTCCGTGTATTAATGATATCTTATGATGTTTCTTTTTCTGTGTGACTTATTTCTCATAGAATCATCATACCTGAATCCACTCATTATGCCGCTACGGGCCTGATGACGTAGATTTCATTGCTGAGTGATATTCCATTGTACGTGCGTACCAAAACTTCTTTATGCATTTTTTGCTTTCTCGGATATTTAACTTGTACCGTAGACGAGGTTCTTGTAAACAGAGCCGTCCCAAACTTTGGGGTGGCTGTGTGTTTTTGATTTTAATTTCCCTAAGCTATAGGACCATAAGTGGAAGTGCCATAGGCTGTGTTGCTTGGTTTCCTACATGTTTCAGGAAACACCGTACACTTCTGCAGAGTGCCTGTTGGCAATTTACATCCCGCCCATCAGCATAACAAGGCTCCCTGTTCTCCATGACCTGTCCTGCCTTTCTGGATTTTACACTTTTTTCAGATGGGCCTTTTGACCGGGGGGCAGTGAGACTTCATTGTAGTGCAGATTTCCTTTACACGCTTGCTTGGTTGGTCAAAAAGGGCGAATGCGTTTTTTCCTGAATATATTCAGGAAAAAACGCATACGCCCTTTTTGGCCAAGTGCATCATTGTCGACATTCTGCCTCTTTCCCTATGCTTTAAGTGCAATTCCAGTCTACCCCCTGAAATCGTTTTCCTGAAATTCTGCCCCGCATTCAAATCCTCTTCGAAGACTTACTTCAGTACATTTTTGGACGATAGCTGTCATTCATAACTCTGCAGGTTTGTGAATTACACTGCCCCTGAGCTCCTTTCTTCAACTCGCTTTCTTGTGGGCTGGCCGCAAAACCGCAGGATTGCTTCAGGCCCTAATCTGTTTCCGGCAGGGCACGCTGAGCCTTTGGTTAATTCCTCTTCCTGGTGGGAAATGAGCGTTCCATTTGCCCGTGCAGACACCTACAGCTAGTCTCTCATTGGTTCTCCCTATTCCTGTTCATCTTGCGCAGAAATTGCAAACTGTGCCAAACAGGAGGTTAAAGGCACTGACTCTCCAAGTGGGGAGAGTGTTAGTAAAGCGTCTGGAATGGTGAACCCGAGTACCAGGGGACGAAAACTGAGATGCAGTTGAAAACGTTTCCCAATCACACAGCGGACGATAGTCTGGGTTTCCCATGCATGTTTTAGCTGAAGGAAGAATCCCTTAAACCTGGAGATTTGGGACCCATGAAATGGGTACCATGCAGTATGACTTCAAAGGGTCTGCGTTTGCTCACCGAACCTCACCAATGCTATCAGCCCGAAGTGCCCAGCCTTATGTCTCACCCAGCTCTGGGTGTAGATGTGGTAAATCCAGGTTGCATCACAAGCCCTGAATGAATTATTTAAGAATTGCTCTCTATTTCACTGTCATTGTGTTTTGTTTTTGAAATTTATTTTGATAATGGGATTTATCGGATTTTCACTGCTGCGTTTAGGCTGCTGTACACACGCTTGATTTCCTTATGGAGACATATAAATCCATGGGTTTTAAGATTCTTACTTGTCAGGTATCTTCCCAGGCGTTGAATATGGGGTGTTGAGTCCATTTCGTTGAGCAAGGAGTAGGTCTTGTCTATTATATATTTGGCTTATGGAACGGTATCTGTGCTAATTTCAATCTCTGGTTTTATGCAGCACCCCAACTCACCTTTCCCCATAAGCAAGCATAAGTTGGTTTCCTAAATTTGAGACCCTGTTCTGTTTTGTAATTCAGTTTATGTGTAGCCAAGTTTTCATTCCGTGTATTAGTGGTATCTTATGATGTTTCTTTTTTTGTGTGACTTATTTCTCGTAGAATCATCGTACCTGAATCCACTCATTATGCCGCTACGGACCTGAAGACGTAGATTTCATTGCTGAGTGATATTCCATTGTACGTGCATACCACAACTTCTTTATCCATTTTTTGCTTTTTCGGATATTTAACATGTACCGTAGACGAGGTTCTTGTAAACAGAGCCGTCCCAAACTTTGGGGTGGCTGTGTGTTTTTGATTTTAATTTCCCTAAGCTATAGGACCATAAGTGGAAGTGCCATAGGCTGTGTTGCTTTGTTTCCTTCGTGTTTCACGAAACACCATACACTTCTCCAGATTGGCTGTTGGCAATTTATATCCCGCCCATCAGCATAACAAGGCTCCCTGTTCTCCATGACCTGTCCTGCCTTTCTGGATTTTACACTTTTTTCTGATGGCCCTTTTGACCGGGGGGCAGTGAGACTTCATTGTAGTGCAGATTTCCTTTACACGCTTGCTTGGTTGGCCAAAAAGGGCGTATGCGTTTTTTCCTGAATATATTCAGGAAAAAACGCATACGCCCTTTTTGGCCAAGTGCATCATTGTCGACATTCTGCCTCTTTTCCTATGCTTTAAGTGCAATTCCAGTCTATCCCCTGAAATCGTTTCTCTGAAATTCTGCCCCGCTTTCAAGTCCTCTTGGAAGACTTACTTCAGTACATTTTTGGACGATAGCTGTCATTCATAACTCTGCAGGTTTGTGAATTACAGTGCCCCTGAGCTCCTTTCTTCAACTCGCTTTCTTGTGAGCTGGCCGCAAAACCGCAGGATTGCTTCAGGCCCTAATCTGTTTCCGGCCGGGCACGCTGAGCCTTTGGTTAATTCCTCATCCTGGTGGGAAATGAGCGTTCCATTTGCCCATGCAGGCACCTACAGCTAGTCTCTCATTGGTTCTCCCTATGCCTGTTCATCTTGCGCAGAAATTGCAAACTGTACCAAACAGGAGTTTAAAGGCACTGACTCTCCAAGTGGGAAGAGTGTTAGTAAAGCGTCTGGAATGGTGAACCCGAGTACCAGGGGACGAAACCTGAGATGCATTTCAAAATGTTTCCCAGTCACACAGTGCACTGTACTGTGGGTTTCCCATGCATGTTTTAGCTGAAGGAAGTATCCCTTAAACCTGGAGATTTGGGACCCATGGAATGGGTACCATGCAGTATGACTTCAAAGGGTCTGCGTTTGCTCACCGAACCTCACCAATGCTATCAGCCCGAAGTGTCCAGCCTTATGTCTCACCCAGCTCTGGGTGTAGATGTGGTAAATCCAGGTGGCATCACAAGCCCTGAATGAATTATTTAAGAATTGCTCTCTATTTCACTGTCATTGTGTTTTGTTTTTGAAATTCATTTTGATAATGGGATTTATCGGATGTTCACTGCTGCGTTTAGGCCGCTGTACACACGCTTGATTTCCTTATGGAGACATATAAATCCATGGGTTTTAAGATTCTTACTTGTCAGGTATCTTCCCAGGCGTTGAATATGGGGTGTTGAGTCCATTTCGTTGAGCAAGGAGTAGGTCTTGTCTATTATATATTTGGCTTATGGAACGGTATCTGTGCTAATTTCAATCTCTGGTTTTATGCAGCACCTCAACTCACTTTTCCCCATAAGCAAGCATAAGTTGGTTTTCTAAATTTGAGACCCTGTTCTGTTTTGTAATTCAGTTCATGTGTAGCCAAGGTGACATTCCGTGTATTAGTGATATCTTATGATGTTTCTTTTTCTGTGTGACTTATTTCTCGTAGAATCATCATACCTGAGTCCACTCATTATGCCGATAGGACCTGATGACGTAGATTTCATTGCTGAGTGATATTCCACTGTACGTGCGTACCACAACTTCTTTATGCATTTTTTGCTTTCTCGGATATTTAACTTGTACCGTAGACAAGGTTCTTGTAAACAGAGCCATCCCAAACTTTGGGGTGGCTGTGTGTTTTTGATTTTAATTTCCCTAAGCTATAGGACCATAAGTGGAAGTGCCATAGGCTGTGTTGCTTTGTTTCCTACGTGTTTCAGGAAACACCATACACTTCTCCAGAGTGGCTGTTGGCAATTTACATCCCGCCCATCCGCATAACAAGGCTTCCTGTTCTCCATGACCTGTCCTGCCTTTCTGGATTTTACACTTTTTTCAGATGGCCCTTTTGACCGGGGGGCAGTGAGACTTCATTGTAGTGACGATTTCATTTACACGCTTGCTTGGTTGGCCAAAAAGGGCGTTTGCGTTTTTTCCTGAATATATTCAGGAAAAAACGCATATGCCCTTTTTAGCCAAGTGCATCATTGTCGACATTCTGCCTCTGTTCCTATGCTTTAAGCGCAATTCCTGTCTACCCCCTGAAATCGTGTTCCTGAAATTCTGCCCCGCTTTCAAGTCCTCTTCGAAGACTTGCTTCAGTACATTTTGGACGATAGCTGTCATTCATAACTCTGCAGGTTTGTGAATTACAGTGCCCCTGAGCTCCTTTCTTCAACTCGCTTCCATGTGAGCTGGCCGCCAATCCGCAGTATTGCTTCAGGCCCTAATCTGTTTCCGGCAGGGCACGTTGAGCCTTTGGTTAATTCCTCTTCCTGGTGGGAAATGTGCTTCCATTTGCCCGTGCAGGCACCTACAGCTAGTCTCTCATTGGTTCTCCCTATTCCTGTTCATCTTGCGCAGAAATTGCAAACTGTGCCAAACAGGAGGTGAAAGGCACTGACTCTCCAAGTGAGGAGAGTGTTAGTAAAGCGTCTGGAATGGTGAACTTGAGTACCAGGGGACGAAAACTGAGATGCATTTGAAAACGTTTCCCAATCACACGGTTGAACATACTCTGGGTTTCCCATGGATGTTTTAACTGAAGAAGAATTCCTAAACCTGGAGAGTTGGGACCCATGGAATGGGTACCATGCAGTATGACTTCAAATGGTCTGCGTTTGCTCACCGAACTTCACCAATGCTATCAGCCCGAAGTGTCCAGCCTTATGTCTCATCCAGCTCTGGGTGTAGATGTGGTAAATCCAGGTTGCATCACAAGCCCTGAATGAATTATTTAAGAATTGCTCTCTATTTCACTGTCATTGTGTTTTGTTTTTGAAATTCATTTTGATAATGGGATTTATCGGATATTCACTGCTGCATTTAGGCCGCTCTACACACGCTTGATTTCCTTATGGAGACATATAAATCCATGGGTATTAAGATTCTTACTTGTCAGGTATCTTGCCAGGCGTTGAATATGGGGTGTTGAGTCCATTTCGTTGAGCAAGGAGTAGGTCTTGTCTATTATATATTTGGCTTATGGAACGGTATCTGTGCTAATTTCAATCTCTGGTTTTATGCAGCACCCCAACTCACCTTTCCCCATAAGCAAGCATAAGTTGGTTTTCTAAATTTGAGACCCTGTTCTGTTTTGTAATTCAGTTCATGGGTAGCCAAGTTTACATTCCGTGTATTAGTGATATCTTATGATGTTTCTTTTTCTGTGTGACTTATTTCTCGTAGAATCATCATACCTGAATCCACTCATTATGCCGCTACGGGCCTGATGACGTAGATTTCATTGCTGAGTGATATTCCATTGTACGTGCGTATCACAACTTCTTTATCAATTTTTTACTTTCTGGGATATTTTACTTGTACCGTAGACGAGGTTCTTGTAAACAGAGACGTCCCGAACTCTGGGGTGGCTGTGTGTTTTTGATTTTAATTTCCCTAAGCTATAGGACCATAAGTGGAAGTGCCATAGGCTGTGTTGTTTTGTTTCCTACGTGTTTCAGGAAACACCATACACTTTTCCAGAGTGGATGTTGGCAATTTAAATCCGCCCATCAGCATAACAAGGCTCCCTGTTCTCCATGACCTGTCCTGCCTTTCTGGATTTTACACTTTTTTCAGATGGCCCTTTTGACCGGGGGGCAGTAAGACTTCATTGTAGTGCAGATTTTCTTTACACGCTTGCTTGGTTGGCCAAAAAGGGCGTATGCGTTTTTTCCTGAATATATTAATGAAAAAACGCATACGCCCTTTTTGGCCAAGTGCATCATTGTCGACATTCTGCCTCTTTTCCTATGCTTTAAATGCAATTCCAGTCTACCCCCTGAAATCGTTTTCCTGAAATTCTGCCCCGCTTTCAAGTCCTCTTTGAAGACTTACTTCAGTACATTTTTGGACGATAGCTGTCATTCATAACTCTGCAGGTTTGTGAATTACAGTGCCCCTGAGCTCCTTTCTTCAACTCGTTTTCTTGTGAGCTGGCCGCAAAACCGCAGGATTGCTTCAGGCCCTAATCTGATTCCGGCCGGGCACGCTGAGCCTTTGGTTAATTCCTCTTCCTGGTGGGAAATGAGCGTTTAATTTGCCCGTGCAGACACCAACAGCTAGTCTCTCATTGGTTCTCCCTATGCCTGTTCATCTTGCGAAGAAATTGCAAATTGTGCGAAACAGAAGGTTAAAGGCACTGACTCTCCAAGTGGGGAGAGTGTTAGTAAAGCGTCTGGAATGGTGAACCCGAGTACCAGGGGACGAAAACTGAGATGCATTTGAAAACGATTCCCAATCACACGGCGGACGATAGTCTAGGTTTCCCATGCATGTTTTAGCTGAAGGAAGAATCCCTTAAACCTGGAGAGTTGGGACCCATGGAATGGGTACCATGCAGTATGACTTCAAAGGGTCTGCGTTTGCTCACTGAACCTCACCAATGCTATCAGCCCGAAGTGCCCAGCCTTATGTCTCACCCAGCTCTGGGTGTAGATGTGGTAAATCCAGGTGGCATCACAAGCCCTGAATGAATTATTTAAGAATTGCTCTCTATTTCACTGTCATTGTGTTTTGTTTTTGAAATTTATTTTGATAATGGGATTTATCGGATTTTCACTGCTGCGTTTAGGCCGCTCTACACACGCTTGATTTCCTTATGGAGACATATAAATCCATGGGTTTTAAGATTCTTACTTGTCAGGTATCTTGCCAGGCGTTGAATATGGGGTGTTGAGTCCATTTCGTTGAGCAAGGAGTAGGGCTTGTCTATTATATATTTGGCTTATGGAACGGTATCTGTGCTAATTTCAATCTCTGGTTTTATGCAGCACCCCAACTCACCTTTCCCCAAAAGCAAGCATAAGTTGGTTTTCTAAATTTGAGACCGTGTTCTGTTTTGTAATTCAGTTTATGTGTAGCCAAGTTTTCATTCCGTGTATTACTGATATATTATGATGTTTCTTTTTCTGTGTGACTTATTTCTCGTAGAATCATCGTACCTGAATCCACTCATTATGCCGCTACGGGCCTGAAGACGTAGATTTCATTGCTAAGTGATATTCCATTGTACGTCCGTACCAAAACTTCTTTATCCATTTTTTCCTTTCTCGGATATTTAACTTGTACCGTAGACAAGGTTCTTGTAAACAGAGCCATCCCAAACTTTGGGGTGGCTGTGTGTTTGTGATTTTAATTTCCCTAATCTATAGGACCATAAGTGGAAGTGACATAGGCTGTGTTGCTTTGTTTCCTACGTGTTTCAGGATACACCATACAATTCTCCAGAGTGGCTGTTGGCAATTTACATCCCGACCATCAGCATAACAAGGCTCCCTGTTCTCCAAGACCTGTCCTGCCTTTCTGGATTTTAAACTTTTTTCAGATGGCCCTTTTGACCGGGGGGCAGTGAGACTTCATTGTAGTGCAGATTTCCTTTACACGCTTGCTTGGTTGGCCAAAAAGGGCGTATGCGTTTTTTCCTGAATATATTCAGGAAAAAACGCATACGCCCTTTTTGGCCAAGTGCATCATTGTCGACATTCTGCCTCTTTTCCTATGCTTTAAGTGCAATTCCAGTCTACCCCCTGAAATCGTTTTCCTGAAATTCTGCCCCGCTTTCAAGTCCTCTTGGAAGACTTACTTCAGTACATTTTTGGACGATAGCTGTCATTCATAACTCTGCATGTTTGTGAATTACTGTGCCCCTGAACTCATTTCTTCAACTCGCTTTCTTGTGAGCTGGCCGCAAAACCGCAGGATTGCTTCAGGCCCTAATCTGTTTCCGGCCGGGCACGCTGAGCCTTTGGTTAATTCCTCTTCCTGGTGGGAAATGAGCGTTCATTTTGCCCGTGCAGACAGCAAAAGCTAGTCTCTCTTTGGTTCTCCCTATTCCTGTTCATCTTGCGCAGAAATTGCAAACTGTGCCAAACAAGAGGTTAAAGGCACTGACTCTCCAAGAGGGGAGAGTGTTAGTAAAGCGTCTGGAATGGTGAACCCGAGTACCAGGGGACGAAAACTGAGATGCATTTGTAAACGTTTCCCAATCACACAGCGGACGATAGTCTGGGTTTCCCATGCATGTTTTAGCTGAAGGAAGAATCCCTTAAACCTGGAGAGTTGGGACCCATGGAATGGGTACCATGCAGTATGACTTCAAAGGGTCTGCGTTTGCTCACCGAACCTCACCAATGCTATCAGCCTGAAGTGTCCAGCCTTATGTCTCACCCAGCTCTGGGTGTAGATGTGGTAAATCCAGGTTGCATCACAAGCCGTGAATGAATTATTTAAGAATTGCTCTCTATTTCACTGTCATTGTGTTTTGTTTTTGAAATTTATTTTGATAATGGGATTTATCGGATTTTCACTGCTGCGTTTAGGCTGCTGTACACACGCTTGATTTCCTTATGGAGACATATAAATCCATGGGTTTTAAGATTCTTACTTGTCAGGTATCTTCCCAGGCGTTGAATATGGGGTGTTGAGTCCATTTCGTTGAGCAAGGAGTAGGTCTTGTCTATTATATATTTGGCTTATGGAACGGTATCTGTGCTAATTTCAATCTCTGGTTTTATGCAGCACCCCAACTCACCTTTCCCCATAAGCAAGCATAAGTTGGTTTCCTAAATTTGAGACCCTGTTCTGTTTTGTAATTCAGTTTATGTGTAGCCAAGTTTTCATTCCGTGTATTAGTGGTATCTTATGATGTTTCTTTTTTTGTGTGACTTATTTCTCGTAGAATCATCGTACCTGAATCCACTCATTATGCCTCTACGGACCTGAAGACGTAGATTTCATTGCTGAGTGATATTCCATTGTACGTGCATACCACAACTTCTTTATCCATTTTTTGCTTTTTCGGATATTTAACATGTACCGTAGACGAGGTTCTTGTAAACAGAGCCGTCCCAAACTTTGGGGTGGCTGTGTGTTTTTGATTTTAATTTCCCTAAGCTATAGGACCATAAGTGGAAGTGCCATAGGCTGTGTTGCTTTGTTTCCTTCGTGTTTCACGAAACACCATACACTTCTCCAGATTGGCTGTTGGCAATTTATATCCCGCCCATCAGCATAACAAGGCTCCCTGTTCTCCATGACCTGTCCTGCCTTTCTGGATTTTACACTTTTTTCTGATGGCCCTTTTGACCGGGGGGCAGTGAGACTTCATTGTAGTGCAGATTTCCTTTACACGCTTGCTTGGTTGGCCAAAAAGGGCGTATGCGTTTTTTCCTGAATATATTCAGGAAAAAACGCATACGCCCTTTTTGGCCAAGTGCATCATTGTCGACATTCTGCCTCTTTTCCTATGCTTTAAGTGCAATTCCAGTCTATCCCCTGAAATCGTTTCTCTGAAATTCTGCCCCGCTTTCAAGTCCTCTTGGAAGACTTACTTCAGTACATTTTTGGACGATAGCTGTCATTCATAACTCTGCAGGTTTGTGAATTACAGTGCCCCTGAGCTCCTTTCTTCAACTCGCTTTCTTGTGAGCTGGCCGCAAAACCGCAGGATTGCTTCAGGCCCTAATCTGTTTCCGGCCGGGCACGCTGAGCCTTTGGTTAATTCCTCATCCTGGTGGGAAATGAGCGTTCCATTTGCCCATGCAGGCACCTACAGCTAGTCTCTCATTGGTTCTCCCTATGCCTGTTCATCTTGCGCAGAAATTGCAAACTGTACCAAACAGGAGTTTAAAGGCACTGACTCTCCAAGTGGGAAGAGTGTTAGTAAAGCGTCTGGAATGGTGAACCCGAGTACCAGGGGACGAAACCTGAGATGCATTTCAAAATGTTTCCCGGTCACACAGTGCACTGTACTGTGGGTTTCCCATGCATGTTTTAGCTGAAGGAAGTATCCCTTAAACCTGGAGATTTAGGACCCATGGAATGGGTACCATGCAGTATGACTTCAAAGGGTCTGCGTTTGCTCACCGAACCTCACCAATGCTATCAGCCCGAAGTGTCCAGCCTTATGTCTCACCCAGCTCTGGGTGTAGATGTGGTAAATCCAGGTGGCATCACAAGCCCTGAATGAATTATTTAAGAATTGCTCTCTATTTCACTGTCATTGTGTTTTGTTTTTGAAATTCATTTTGATAATGGGATTTATCGGATGTTCACTGCTGCGTTTAGGCCGCTGTACACACGCTTGATTTCCTTATGGAGACATATAAATCCATGGGTTTTAAGATTCTTACTTGCCAGGTATCTTCCCAGGCGTTGAATATGGGGTGTTGAGTCCATTTCGTTGAGCAAGGAGTAGGTCTTGTCTATTATATATTTGGCTTATGGAACGGTATCTGTGCTAATTTCAATCTCTGGTTTTATGCAGCACCTCAACTCACTTTTCCCCATAAGCAAGCATAAGTTGGTTTTCTAAATTTGAGACCCTGTTCTGTTTTGTAATTCAGTTCATGTGTAGCCAAGGTGACATTCCATGTATTAGTGATATCTTATGATGTTTCTTTTTCTGTGTGACTTATTTCTCGTAGAATCATCGTACCTGAATCCACTCATTATGCCGATAGGACCTGATGACGTAGATTTCATTGCTGAGTGATATTCCACTGTACGTGCGTACCACAACTTCTTTATGCATTTTTTGCTTTCTTGGATATTTAACTTGTACCGTAGACAAGGTTCTTGTAAACAGAGCCATCCCAGACTTTGGGGTGGCTGTGTGTTTTTGATTTTAATTTCCCTAAGCTATCCGACCATAAGTGGAAGTGCCATAGGCTGTGTTGCTTTGTTTCCTACGTGTTTCAGGAAACACCATACACTTCACCAGAGTGGCTGTTGGCAATTTACATCACGCCCATCAGCATAACAAGGCTCCCTGTTCTCCATGGCCTGTCCTGTGTTTCTGGTTTTTACACTTTTTTCAGATGGCCCTTTTGACGAATGGGAAATGAGACTTCATTGTAGTGCGGATTTCCATTGCTCGAGTGCTTGGTTGGTCAAAAAGGGCATATGTGTTTTTTCCTGAATATATTCAGGAAAAAATGTTTACGCACTTTTGTCCAAGTGCATCACTGTCAAAGATCTGCCGCTTTTCACATGCTTTAAATGCAATTCCAATCTACCTCCTGAAATATGATTCCTGCAATTCTGCCTCATTTTTAAGTCCTCTTTGCAGACTTACTTCAGTATATTTTTGCCAATAGCTGTCAGTTATAACTCTGAAGTTTTGTGAATTACAGTGCCCGTGATTTCCTTTCTTAACTCGTTTCCTTGAAAGCTGGCCACAGAACCGCAGGTTTGCTTTAGGCCATAATCAGGGTCTGGCACGGCACTCTGAGCCTTTGGTTAATTCCTCTTCCTGGTGGGAAATTAGAGTTAAATGTGCCCCTCCGGACACCTGCCTCACTCCCAGCCCCTTGGTGATGTGTGTCCTGTGGTTTGAGGCCACATGTGCTGGGTTCCTCACCTTTGGCTGATGTGGCCCCACTGGTGTGAGGACACTCCTGCCTGGTTCCCATCCCCTTGGTGATGTGGGCCATCCGGTGAGAGTCTGATCCTGGTTGGGTTCCTCACACTTCTGTGAGGTGGGCCCTCTTCTCTGACATCACTCCTGCCTGGCTGGCACACCCCGCCTTGGCGAAGTCGGCCCTCTGGTGGGATTTGGTGCCTGCTGTGTGTCTCCTGCCCTCGGTAAGGAGGGCCCTCTGCCGTCAGGCCCTAATTCCTGGGCTCCCAATATTTTCTGATATGCGCCCTGTGGTTCGAGTACACTCCTGCCAGGTTCCCAACCCCATTGGAATGTGGGCCTTCTGCTCTTAGGTCCCAACGGCTGGGTTGCTCACAGTTTCATGATGAGGGCCCTCTGTTTTGAGTTCAGTCAGGCCTGGATCCCATAGCCTCGCTGCTCCTGGCCGCCTGCTGGGAGGTTCCAACTGCGCGATTCCTCACCATTTTTACGCAATGGGCCCTCTGTTTTGAGGCTCCTCCTGCCTGCCTCACTCCCAGCCCCTTGGTGATGTGTGTTCTGTAGTTTGAGGCCACGTGTGCTGGGTCCGTCACATTTCGGTGATGTGGCCCCACTGCTGTGAGGACACTCCTGCCTGGTTTCCATTCCCTTGGTGATGTGGGCCCTCTGGTGAGAGTCTGATCCTCTTTGGGTTCCTCACACTTTTGTGTGGTTGGCCCTCTGCTCTGAGGTCACTCCTGCCTGGCTGGCCCACCCCGCATTGGCGACGTCGGCCCTCTGGTAGCAGTTGGAGCTTGCTGGGAGCCTCCTCTCCTCAGTGATGAGGGCCCTCTGGCGTCCGGCCCTAACTGCTGGGCTCCCCACATTTTCTGTTGTGTGCCCAGTGGTGCGATGACACTCCTGCTTGGTTCCCTTCCCCATGGGGATGTGGGCCTTGTGCTCTGAGGTCACAACGGCTGGGTTGCTTACAGTATCACGATGAGGGCCCTCTGTTGTGAGTTCATCACTGCCTGGATCCCATAGCCTCGGTGCTCTGGGCCGCCTGCTGGGATGTTCCAACTGTTGGATTCCTCAGCTTTTTATACAATGGGCCATGTGTTTTGAGGTTAAACCTGCCTGCCTCGCTCTGAGACCCATGGTGATGTGGGGCTTCTGGTTTGAGGCCACATGTGCTGGGTACCTCAACTTTCGATGATGTGGCCCCACGGGTGTGAGGATACTCGTGCCTGATTCCCAGCCCCTTGCTTATGTGGGCACTCTGGTGAGAGTCTGATCATGACTGGGTTCCTTACCCTTCTGTGAGGTGGGCACTCTGATGTGAGGTCACTCCTGCCTGGATGGCTCACGTCGCCTTGGAGACGTAGGCCCTCTGTTCGCCACTGAAGCATGCTGGGAGCCTCCTACCCTCTTTAATGAGGGCCCTGGAAGAAACGCATATGCCCTTTTTGACCAAGTGCATCATTGTCGAAGTTCTGCCTCTTCTCCTATACTTTCAGAGGACTTCCCGTCTACCTCCTGAAATCGTATTCCTGGAATTCTGCCCCGCGTTCAAGTCCTCTTTGCAGCCTTACTTCAATATATTTTTGGACGATAGCTGTCATTTATAACTCTGCAGGTTTGTGAATTACAGTGCCCCTGAGCTCCATTCTTCAGCTCGCTTTCTTGTGAGCTGGCCGCAAAACCGCAGGATTGCTTCAGGCCCTAATCTGGTTCCGGCACGGCATGTTGAGCCTTTGGCTAATTCCTCTTCCTGATGGGAAATGAGCGTTAAATTTGCTCGTGCAGACACCTACAGCTAATCTCTCATTGGTTCTCCCTATTCCTGTTCATCTTGCGCAGAAATTCCTAACTGTGCGAAACAGGAGGTTAAAGGCACTGACTCTCCAAGTGGGGAAAGAGTTAGTAAAGCGTCTGGAATGGTAAAACCGAGTACAAGGGGACGAAAACTGAGATGCATTTAAAAAGGTTTCCCGGTCACACGGTGGACCATATTCTGGGTTGCCCATGCATGTTTTACCTGAAGGAAGAATCCCTTCAACCTGGAGAGGTGGGACCCATGGAATGGGTACCATGCAGTATGACTTCAAAGGGTTGCCTTTGCTCACTGAACGTCACCAATGTTATCAGCCCGAAGTGTCCAGCCTTATGTCTCACTCAGCTCGGGGTGTAGATGTGGTAAATCCACGTTGCATCACAAGCCCTGAATGAATTATTTAAGAATTGCTCTCTATTTCACTGTCATTGTGTTTTGTTTTTGTAATTTATTTTGATAATGGGATTTATCGGATTTTCACTGCTGCGTTTATGCCGCTGTACACATTCTTGATTCTCTTATGGAGACATATAAATCCATGGGTTTTAAGATTCTTACTTGGGAGGTATCTTGCCAGGCGTTGAATATGGGGTGTTGAGTCCATTTCGTGGAGCAAGGAGTAGGTCCTGACTATTACATATTTGCTTATGGAAAGGTATCTGTGCTAATTTCAATCTCTGGTTTTATGCAGCACCACAACTCACCTTTCCCCTTAAGCAAGCATAAGTTGGTTTTCTAAATTTGAGACCATTTTCTGTTTTGTAATTGAGTTCATGTGCAGCCATGTTTGCATTCCGTGTATTTGAGATATCTTATGGTGTTTCTTTTTCTGTGTGACTTAGTTAACTTAGAATGATCGTACCTGAATCCACTCATTATGCCGCGACGGGCCTCATGACATAGATTTCATTGCTGAGTGATATTCCATTGTACGTACGTACAACAACTTCTTTATCCATTTTTGCTTTCTGGGATATTTCACTTATACCCTAAACGAGGTTCTTGTAAGCAGAGCCGTCCAAAATTTATGGGTGGCTGTGTCTTTTTGATTTTAATTTCCCTAAGCTATAGAACCATAAGTTGAAGTGCCGTAGGCTCCGTTGCTTAGTTTTTTAGGTGTTTGAGGAAACACCATACACTTCTCCAGAGTGGCTGTTGGCAATTTACATCCCGCCCATCAGCATAACAAGGCTCCCTGTTCTCCATGGCCTGTCCTGCCTTTCTGGATTTTTCACTTTTTTCAGATGTCCCTTTTGACAGGGGGGCAGTGAGACTTCATTGTAATGCAGATTTCTTTACAGGCTTGCTTGTTTGGCCAAAACGGGTGTATGTGTTTTTTCTTGAATATATTCAGGAAAAAACGCATATGCCCTTTTTGACCAAGTGCATCATTGTCGACTTTCTGTCTCTTTCCCTATGCTTTAAATGCAATTCCAGTCTGCCCCTGAAATCGTTTTCCTGCAATTCTGCCCCGCTTTCCAGTCCTCTTCGCAGCCTTCCTTGAATATATTTTTGGACGATAGCTGTCATTTATAACTCTGCAGGTTTGTGAATTACAGTGCCCCTGAGCTCCTTTCTTCAACTCGCTTTCTTATGAGCTGGCCGCAAACCCGCAGGAATGCTTCAGGCCCTAATCTGGTTCCGGCACGGCATGCTGAGCCTTTGGTTAATTCCTCTTCCTGGTGGGAAATGAGTGTTAAATTTGCCCGTGCAGACACCTACAGGTAGTCTCTCATTGGTTCTCCCTATTCCTGTTCATCTTGCGCAGAAATTGCAAACTGTGCCAAACAGGAGGTTAAAGGCACTGACTCTCCAAGTGGGGAGAGTGTTAGTAAAGGGTCTGGAATGGTGAACCCGAGTACCAGGGGACGAAAACTGAGATGCATTTGAAAACGTTTCCCGGTCACACAGTGCACTCTACTGTGGGTTTCCCATGCCTGTTTTAGCTGAAGGAAGAATCCCTTAAACCTGGAGAGTTGGGACCCATGGAATGAGTACCATGCAGTATGACTTCAAAGGGTCTGCATTTGCTCATCGAAGCTCACCAATGCTATCAGCCCGAAGTGTCCAGCCTTATGTCTCACTCAGCTCTGGGTGTAGATGTGGTAAATCCAGGTTGCATCACATGCCCTGAATGAATTATTTAAGAATTGCTCTCTATTTCACTGTCATTGTGTTTGTTTTTGTAATTCATTTTGATAATGGATTTTATCGGATTTTCTCTGCTGCATTCATGCCACTGTACACACACTTGAGTCTCTTATGGAGACATATAAATCCATGGGTTTGAAGATTCTTACTAGTCATGTGTAATCCTAGGCGTTGAATATGGGGTGTTTCGTCCATTTCATTGAGCAAGGGCTACGTCTTGACTATTACATATTTGGCTTATGGAAAGGTGTCTGTGCTAATTTCAATCTCTGGTTTTATGCAGCACCCCAACTCACCTTTCCCCATAAGCAAGCATAAGTTGGTTTTCTAAATTTGAGACCCTGTTCTGTTTTGTAATTCAGTTCATGTGTAGCCAAGTTGACATTCGGTGTATTAGTGATATCTTATGATGTTTCTTTTTCTGTGTGAGTTATTTCTCGTAGAATCATCGTACCTGAATCCACTCATTATGCCGCTACGGGCCTGATGACGTAGATTTCATTGCTGAGTGATATTCCATTGTACGTGCGTACCAAAACTTCTTTATCCGTTTTTTGCTTTCTCGGATATTTAACTTGTACCGTAGATGAGGTTCTTGTACACAGAGCCGTCCCGAAATTTGGGGTGGCTGTGTCTTTTTGATTTTAATTTCCCTAACCTATAGTACCATAAGTGGAAGTGCCATAGGCTGTGTTGTTTTGTTTCCTACGTGTTTCAGGAAACACCATACACTTCTCCAGAGTGGCTGTTGGCAATTTATATGCCACCCATCAGCGTAAAAAGGCTCCCTGTTCTCCATGACCTGTCTTGCCTTTCTGGATTTTACACCTTTTTCAGATGGCACATTTGACCGGGGGGCAGAGAGACTTCATTGTAGTGCAGATTTCCTTTACACGCTTGCTTGGTTGGCCAAAAAGGGCGTATGCGTTTTTTCTTGAATATATTCAGAAAAAATGCATACGCCCTTTTTGGCCAAGTGCATCATTGTCTACATTCTCCCTCTTTTCCTATGCTTTAAGTGCAATTCCAGTCTACCCCCTGAAATCGTTTTTCTGAAATTCTGCCCCGCTTTCAAGTCCTCTTCGAAGACTTACTTCAATACATTTTTGGACGATAGCTGTCATTCATAACTCTGCAGGTTTGTGAATTACAGTGCCCCTGAGCTCCTTTCTTCAACTCGCTTTCTTGTGAGCTGGCTGCAAAACCGCAGGATTGGTTCAGGCCCTAATCTGTTTCCGGCATGGCACGCTGAGCCTTTGGTTAATTCGTCTTCCTGGTGGGAAATGAGCGTTCCATTTGCCCGTGCAGACACCTACAGCTAGTCTCTCATTGGTTCTCCCTATTCCTGTTCATCTTGCGCAGAAATTGCAAACTGTGCCAAACAGGAGGTGAAAGGCACTGACTCTCCAAGTGAGGAGAGTGTTAGTAAAGCGTCTGGAATGGTGAACCCGAGTACCAGGGGACGAAAACTGAGATGCATTTGAAAACGTTTCCCAATCACACGGTTGACCATACTCTGGGTTTCCCATGCATGTTTTAACTGAAGAAGAATCCCTTAAACCTGGAGAGTTGGGACCCATGGATGGGTACCATGCAGTATGTCTTTAAAGTGTCTGCGTTTGCTCAACAAACCTCACCAATGCTATCAGCCCGAAGTGTCCAGCCTTATGTCTCACCCAGCTCTGGGTGTAGATGTGGTAAATCCAGGTTGCATCACAAGCCCTGAATGAATTATTTAAGAATTGCTCTCTATTTCACTGTCATTGTGTTTTGTTTTTGAAATTCATTTTGATAATGGGATTTATCGGATGTTCACTGCTGCGTTTACGCCGCTGTACACACGCTTGATTTCCTTATGGAGACATATAAATCCATGGGTTTTAAGATTCTTACTTGTCAGGTATCTTCCCTGGCGTTGAATATGGGGTGTTGAGTCCATTTCGTTGAGTAAGGTGTAGGTCTTGTCTATTATATATTTGGCTTATGGAACGGTATCTGTGCTAATTTCAATCTCTGGTTTTATGCAGCACCCCAACTCAAATTTCCCCATAAGCAAGCATAAGTTGGTTTTCTAAATTTGAGACCCTGTTCTGTTTTGTAATTCAGTTCATGTGTAGCCAAGGTTACATTCCGTGTATTAGTGATATCTTATGATGTTTCTTTTTCTGTGTGACTTATTTCTCGTAGAATTATCGTACCTGAATCCACTCATTATGCCGATAGGGACCTGATGATGTAGATTTCATTGCTGAGTGATATTCCATTGTACGTGCGTACCACAACTTCTTTATCCATTTTTTGCTTTCTCGGATATTTAACTTGTACAGTAGACGAGGTTCTTGTAAACAGAGCCATCCCAAATTTTGGGGTGGCTGTGTGTTTTTGATTTTAATTTCCCTAAGCTATAGGACCATAAGTGGAAGTGCCATAGGCTGTGTTGCTTTGTTTCCTACGTTTTTCTGGAAACACCATACACTTCTCCAGAGTGGTTGTTGGCAATTTACATCCCACCCATCAGCATAACAAGGCTCCCTGTTCTCCATGACCTGTCCTGCCTTTCTGGATTTTACACTTTTTTCAGATGGCCCTTTTGACCGGGGGGCAGTGAGACTTCATTGTAGTGCAGATTTCCTTTACACGCTTGCTTGGTTGGCCAAAAAGGGCGTATGCGTTTTTTCCTGAATATATTCAGGAAAAAACGCATACGCCCTTTTTGGCCAAGTGCATCATTGTCGACATTCTGCCTCTTTTCATATGCTTTAAGTGCAATTCCAGTCTACCCCCTGAAATCGTGTTCCTGAAATTCTGCCCCGCTTTCAAGTCCTCTTCGAAGACTTACTTCAATACATTTTTGGACGATAGGTGTCATTCATAACTCTGCAGTTTTCTGAATTACACTGCACCTGAGCTCCTTTCTTCCACTCGGTTTCTTGTGAGCGGCCGCAAAACCGCAGGATTGCTTCACGCCATAATCTCTTTCTGGCAGGGCACGCAGAGCCTTTGGTTAATTCTTCTTCCTGGTGGGAAATGAGCGTTCCATTTGCCCGTGCAGACACCTACATGTAGTCTCTCATTGGTTCTCCCTATTCCTGTTCATCTTGCGCAGAAATTGCAAACTGTGCCAAACAGGAGGTTAAAGGCACTGACTCTCCAAGTGGGGAGAGTGTTAGTAAAGCGTCTGGAATGGTGAACCCGAGTACCAGGGGCGAAAACTGAGATGCATTTGAAAACGTTTCCCAATCACACGGTGGACCATACTCTGGGTTTCCCATGCATGTTTTAGCTGAAGGAAGAATCCATTAAACCTGGAGAGTTGGGACCCATAGAATGGGTACCATGCAGTATGACTTCAAAGGGTCTGCGTTGCTCACCGAACCTCACCAATGCTATCAGCCCGAAGAGTCCAGCCTTATGTCTCACCCAGCTCTGGGTGTAGATGTGGTAAATCCAGGTTGCATCACAAGCCCTGAATGAATGATTTAAGAATTGCTCTCCATTTCACTGTCATTGTGTTTTGTTTTTGATATTTATTTTCATAATGGGATTTATCGGATTTTCACTGCTGCATTTAGGCCGCTGTACACATGCTTGATTTCCTTATGGAGACATATAAATCCATGGGTTTTAAGATTCTTACTTGTCAGGTATATTCCCAGGCGTTGAATATGGGGTGTTGAGTCCATTTCGTTGAGCAAGGAGTAGGTCTGGTCTATTATATATTTGGCTTATGGAACAGTATCTGTGCTAATTTCAATCTCTGGTTTTATGCAGCACCACAATTCACATTTCCCCGTAAGCAAGCATAAGTTGGTTTTCTCAATTTGAGACCCTGTTCTGTTTTGTAATTCAGTTCATGGGTAGCCAAGTTTACATTCCGTGTATTAGTGATATCTTATGATGTTTCTTTTTCTGTGTGACTTATTTCTCGTAGAATCGTCGTACCTGAATCCACTCATTATGCCGCTAGGGACCTGATGACGTAGATTTCATTGCTGAGTGATATTCCATTGTACGTGCGTACCACAACTTCTTTATCCATTTTTTGCTTTCTCGGATATTTAACTTGTACTGTAGACGAGGTTCTTGTAAACAGAGCCGTCCCAAATTTTGGGGTGGCTGTGTCTTTTTGATTTTAATTTCCCTAAGCTATAGGACCATAAGTGGAAGTGCCATAGGCTGTGTTGCTTTGTTTCCTTCGTGATTCAGGATACACCATACACTTCTCCAGATTGGCTGTTGGCAATTTATTTCCCGCCCATCAGCATAACAAGGCTCCCTGTTCTCCATGACCTGTCCTGCCTTTCTGGATCTTGCACTTTTTTCAGATGGTCCTTTTGACCGTGGGGCAGTGAGACTTCATTGTAGTGCAGATTTCCTTTACACGCATGCTTGGTTGGCCAAAAAGAGCGTATGCGTTTTTTCCTGAATATATTCAGGAAAAAACGCATACGCCCTTTTTGGCCAAGTGCATCATTGTCGACATTCTGCCTCTTTCCTATGCTTTAAGTGCAATTCCAGTCTACCCCCTGAAATCGTGTTCCTGAAATTCTGCCCCGCTTTCAAGTCCTTTTCGAAGACTTACTTCAATACATTTTTGGACGATAGCTGTCATTCATAACTCTGCAGGTTTGTGAATTGCAGTGCCCCTGAGCTCCTTTCTTCAACTCGCTTTCTTGTGAGCTGGCCGCAAAACCGCAGGATTGCTTCAGGCCATAATCTCTTTCCGGGGGGGAACGCTGAGCCTTTGTTTAATTCCTCTTCCTGGTCGGAAATGAGCGTTCCATTTGCCCGTGCAGGCACCTACAGCTAGTCTCTCATTGGTTCTCCCTATTCCTGTTCATCTTGCGCAGAAATTGCAAACTGTGCCAAACAGGAGGTTAAAGGCACTGACTCTCCAAGTGGGGATAGTATTATTAAAGCGTCTGGAATGGTGAACCCGAGTACCAGGGGACGAAAACTGAGATGCATTTGAAAACGTTTCCTGGTCACACAGTGCACTGTACTGTGGGTTTCCCATGCATGTTTTAGCTGAAGGAAGAATCCCTTAAACCTGGAGAGTTGGGAACCATGGAATGGGTACCATGCAGGATGACTTCAAAGGGTCTGCGTTTGCTCACCGAACCTCAAGAATGCTATCAGCCCGAAGTGTCCAGCGTTATGTCTCACCCTGCTCTGGGTGTAGATGTTGTAAATCCAGGTTGCATCACAAGCCCTGAATGAATTGTTTAAGAATTGCTCTCTATTTCTCTGTCATTGTGTTTTGTTTTTGAAATTTATTTTGATAATGGGATTTATCGGATTTTCACTGCTGCGTTTAGGCCGCTGTACACACGCTTGATTTCCTTATGGAGACATATAAATCCATGGGTTTTAAGATTCTTACTTGTCACGTATCTTCCCAGGAGTTGAATATGGGGTGTTGAGTCCATTTCGTTGAGCAAGGAGTAGGTCTTGTCTATTATATATTGGGCTTATGGAACGGTATCTGTGCTAATTTCAATCTCTGGTTTTATGCAGCACCCCAACTCACCTTTCTCCATAAGCAAGCATAAGATGGTTTTCTAAATTTGAGACCCTGTTCTGTTTTGTAATTCAGTTCACGTGTAGTCAAGTTTACATTCCGTGTATTAGTGATATCTTATGATGTTTCTTTTTCTGTGTGACTTATTTCTCGTAGAACCATCATAACTGAATCCACTCATTATGCCGCTATGGGCCTGATGACGTAGATTTCATTGCTGAATGATATTCCATTGTACGTGCGTACCACAACTTCTTTATCCATTTTTTGCTTTCTCGGATATTTAACTTGTACCGTAGACGAGGTTCTTGTAAACAGAGCCGTCCCAAACTTTGGGGTGGCTGTGTGTTTTTGATTTTAATTTCCCTAAGCTATAGGACCATAAGTGGAAGTGCAATAGGCTGTGTTGCTTTGTTTCCTACGTGTTTCAGGAAACACCATACACTTCTCCAGAGTGGCTGTTGGCAATTTACATCCCGCCCAGCAGCATAACAAGGCTCCCTGTTCTCCATGACCTGTCCTGCCTTTCTGGATTTTACACTTTTTTCAGATGGCCCTTTTGACCGGGGGGCAGTGAGACTCCATTGTAGTTCAGATTTCCTTTACACGCATGCTTGGTTGGCCAAAAAGGGCGTATGCGTTTTTTCCTGAATATATTCAGGAAAAAACGCATACGCCCTTTTTGTCCAAGTGCATCATTGTCGACATTCTGCCTCTTTTCCTATGCTTTAAGTGCAATTCCAGTCTACCCCCTGAAATCGTTTTCCTGAAATTCTGCCCCGCTTTCAAGTCCTCTTTGAAGACTTACTTCAGTAGATTTTTGGACGATAGCTGTCATTCATAACTCTGCAGGTTTGTGAATTACAGTGCCCCTGAGCTCCTTTCTTCAACTCCTTTTCTTGTGAGCTGGCCGCAAAATCGCAGGATTGCTTCAGGCCCTAATATGTTTCCGGCCGGGCACGCTGAGCCTTTGGTTAATTCCTCTTCCTGGTGGGAAATGATCGTTCCATTTGCCCGTGCAGACACCAACAGCTAGTCTCTCATTGCTTCTCCCTATGCCTGTTCATCTTGCGCAGAAATTGCAAACTGTGCCAAACAGGAGGTTAAAGGCACTGACTCACCAAGTGGGGAGAGTGTTAGTAAAGCGTCTGGAATGGTGAACCCGAGTACCAGGGGACGAAAACTGAGATGCATTTGAAAACGTTCCCCAATCACACGGCGGACGATAGTCTGGGTTTCCAATGCATGTTTTAGCTGAAGGAAGAATCCCTTAAACCTGGAGAGTTGGGACCCATGGAATGGGTACCATGCAGTATGACTTCAAAGGGTCTGCGTTTGCTCACCGAACCTCACCAATGCTATCAGCCCGAAGTGCCCAGCCTTATGTCTCACCCAGCTCTGGGTGTAGATGTGGTAAATCCAGGTTGCATCACAAGCCCTGAATGAATGATTTAAGAATTGCTCTCTATTTCACTATCATTTTGTTTTGTTTTTGAAATTTATTTAGATAATGGGATTTATCGGATTTTCACTGCTGCGTTTAGGCCACTGTACACATGCTTGATTTCCTTATGGAGACATATAAATCCATGGGTTTTAAGATTCTTACTTGGGAGGTATCTTGCCAGGCGTTGAATATGGGGTGTTGAGTCCATTTCGTTGAGCAAGGAGTAGGTCTGTCCTATTATATATTTGGCTTATGGAACGGTATCTGTGCTAATTTCAATCTCTGGTTTTATGCAGCACCCCAACTCACCTTTCCCCATAAGCAAGCATAAGTTGGTTTTCTAAATTTGAGACCATGTTCTGTTTTGTAATTCAGTTCATGGGTAGCCAACATTACATTCCGTGTATTAGTGATATCTTATGATGTTTCATTTTCTGTGTGACATATTTCTCGTAGAATCATCGTACCTGAATCCACTCATTATGCCGCTACGGGCCTGATGACGGAGATTTCATTGCTGAGTGATATTCCATTCTACGTGCGTACCACAACTTCTTTATCCATTTTTTGCTTTCTGGAATATTTTACTTGTACCGTAGACGAGGTTCTTGTAAACAGAGCCGTCCCAAACTCTGGGGTGGCTGTGTGTTTTTGATTTTAATTTCCCTAAGCTATAGGACCATAAGTGGAAGTGCCATAGGCTGTGTTGCTTTGTTTCCTATGTGTTTCTGGAAACACCATACACTTCTCCAGAGTGGTTGTTGGCAATTTACATCCCGCCCATCAGCATGACAAAGCTCCCTGTTCTCCATGACCTGTCTTGACTTTCTGGATTTTACATTTTTTTCAGATGGCCCTTTTGACCGGGGGGCAGTGAGACTTCATTGTAGTGCAGATTTCCATTACACGCTTGCTTCGTTGGCCAAAAAGTGCGTATGCGTTTTTTCCTGAATATATTCAGGAAAAAACTCATACGCCCTTTTTGGCCAAGTGCATCATTGTCGACATTCTGCCTCTTTTCCTATGCTTTTAGTACAATTCCAGTCTACCCCCTGAAATCGTTTTCCTGAAATTCTGCCCCGCTTTCAAGTCCTCTTCGAAGACTTACTTCAATACATTTTTGGACGATAGCTGTCATTCATAACTCTGCAGGTTTGTGAATTACAGTGCCCCTGAGCTCATTTCTTCAACTCGCTTTCTTGTGAGCTGGCCACAAAACCACAGGATTGCTTCAGGCCCTAATCTCTTTCCGGCAGGGCACGCTGAGCCTTTGGTTAATTCCTCTTCCTGGTGGGAAATGAGCGTTCCATTTGCCCGTGCAGACACCTACAGCTGGTCTCTCATTGGTTCTCCCTATTCCTGTTCATCTTGCGCAGAAAGTGCAAACTGTGCCAAACAGGAGGTTAAAGGCACTGACTCTCCAAGTGGGGAGAGTGTTAGTAAAGCGTCTGGAATGGTGAACCCGAGTACCAGGGGACGAAAACTGAGATGCATTTGAAAACGTTTCCCAATCACACGGCGGACGATAGTCTGGGTTTCCCATGCATGTTTTAGCTGAAGGAAGAATCCCTTAAACCTGGAGAGTTGGGACCCATGGAATGGGTACCATGCAGTATGACTTCAAAGGTTCTGCGTTTGCTCACCGAACCTCACCAATGCTATCAGCACGAAGTGTCCAGCCTTATGTCTCTCCCAGCTCTGGGTGTAGATGTGGGAAATCCAGGTTGCATCACAAGCCCTGAATGAATGATTTAAGAATTGCTCTCTATTTCACTGTCATTGTGTTTTGTTTTTGAAATTTATATTGATAATGGGATTTATCGGATTTTCACTGTTCCGTTTAGGCTGCTGTACACACGCTTGTATTCCTTATGGAGACATATAAATCCATGGTTTTTAAGATTCTTCCTGTCAGGTATCTTCCCATGCGTTGAATATGTGGTGTTGAGTCCATTTCGTTGAGCAAGGGGTAGTGCTTGTCTATTATATATTTGGCTTATGGAACGGTATCTGTGCTAATTTCAATCTCTGGTTTTATGCAGCACCCCAACTCACCTTTCCCCATAAGCAAGCATAAGTTGGTTTTCTAAATTTGAGACCCTGTTCTGTTTTGTAATTCAGTTCATGTATAGCCAAGGTTACATTCCGTGTATTAGTGATATCTTATGATGTTTCTTTTTCTGTGTGACTTATTTCTCGTAGAATCATCGTACCTGAATCCACTCATTATGCCGCTACGGGCCTGATGACGTAGATTTCATTGCTGACTGATATTCCATTGTACGTGCGTAACACAACTTCTTTATCCATTTTTTGCTTTCTGGGATATTTTACTTGTACCGTAGACGAGGTTCTTGTAAACATAGCCGTCCCAAACTCTGGGGTGGCTGTGTGTTTTTGATTTTAATTTCCCTAAGCTACAGGACCATAAGTGGAAGTGCCATAGGCTGTGTTGCTTTGTTTCCTACGTGTTTCTGGAAACACCATACACTTCTCCAGAGTGGTTGTTGGCAATTTACATCCCGCCCATCAGCATGACAAGGCTCCCTGTTCTCCATGACCTGTCCTGACTTTCTGGATTTTACAATTTTTTCAGATGGCCCTTTTGACCGGGGGGCAGTGAGACTTCATTGTAGTGCAGATTTCCATTACACGCTTGCTTGGTTGGCCAAAAAGGGCGTATGCGTTTTTTCCTGAATATATTCAGGAAAAAACGCATACGCCCTTTTTGGCCAAGTGCATCACTGTTGACATTCTGCCTCTTTTCCTATGCTTTAAGTACAATTCCAGTCTACCCCCTGAAATCGTTTCTCTGAAATTCTGCCCCGCTTTCAAGTCCTCTTGGAAGACTTACTTCAGTACATTTTTGGACGATAGCTGTCATTCATAACTCTGCAGGTTTGTGAATTACAGTGCCCCTGAGCTCCTTTCTTCAACTCGCTTTCTTGTGAGCTGGCCGCAAAACCGCAGGATTGCTTCAGGCCCTAATCTCTTTCCGGCAGGGCACGCTGAGCCTTTGGATAATTCCTCTTCCTGGTGGGAAATGAGCGTTCAATTGGCCCGTGCAAACACCTACAGCTAGTCTCTCATTGCTTCTCCCTATTCCTGTTCATCTTGCGCAGAAATTGCAAAGTGTGCCAAACAGGAGGTTAAATGCACTGACTCTCCAAGTGGGGAGAGTGTTAGTAAAGCGTCTGGAATGGTGAACCCGAGTACCAGGGGACGGAAACTGAGATGCATTTGAAAACGTTTCCCAATCACACGGTGGACCATACTCTGGGTTTCCCATGCATGTTTTAGCTGAAGGAAGAATCCCTTAAACCTGGAAATTTGGGACCCATGGAATGGGTACCATGCAGTATGACTTCAAAGGGTCTGCGTTTGCTCACCGAACCTCACCAATGCTATCAGCCCGAAGTGTCCAGCCTTATGTCTCACCCAGCTCTGGATGTAGATGTGGTAAATCCAGGTTGCATCACAAGCCCTGAATGAATTATTTAAGAATTGCTCTCTATTTCACTGTCTTTGTGTTTTGTTTTTGAAATTCATTTTGATAATGGGATTTATCGGATGTTCACTGCTGTGTTTAGGCCGCTGTACAGACGCTTGATTTCCTTATGGAGACATATAAATCCATGGGTTTTAAGATTCTTACTTGTCAGGTATCTTCCCAGGCGTTGAATATGGGGTGTTGAGTCCATTTCGTTGAGCAAGGAGTAGGTCTTGTCTATTATATATTTGGCTTATGGAACGGTATCTGTGCTAATTTCAATCTCTGGTTTTATGCAGCACCCCAACTCACCTTTCCCCATAAGCAGGCATAAGTTGGTTTTCTAAATTTGAGACCCTGTTCTGTTTTGTAATTCAATTCATGTGTAGCCAAGTTTACATTCCGTGTATTAGTGATATCTTATGATATTTCTTTTTCTGTGTGACTTATTTCTCGTAGAATCATCGTACCTGAATCCACTCATTATGCTGCTACGGGCCTGATGACGTAGATTTCATTGCTGAGTGATATTCCATTGTACGTGCGTACCACAACATCTTTATCCATTTTTTGCTTTCTCGGATATTTAACTTGTACCGTAGACGAGGTTCTTGTAAACAGAGCCATCCTAAACTTTGGGGTGGCTGTGTGTTTTTGATTTTAATTTCCATAAGCTATAGGACCATAAGTGGATGTGCCATAGGCTGTGTTGCTTTGTTTCCTACGTGTTTCAGGATACACCATACATTTCTCCAGAGTGGCTGTTGGCAATTTACATCCCGCCCATCAGCATAACAAGGCTCCCTGTTCTCCATGACCTGTCCTTCCCTTCTGGATTTTACACATTTTTCAGATGGCCCTTTTGACCGGGGGGCAGTGAAACTTCATTGTAGTGCAGATTTCCTTTACACGCTTGCTTGGTTGACCAAAAAGTGCGTATGCGTTTTTTCCTGAATATATTCAGGAAAAAACACATACGCCCTTTTTGGCCAAGTGCATCATTGTCGACATTCTGCCTCATTTCCTATGCTTTAAGTGCAATTCCAGTCTACCCCCTGAAATCGTTTTCCAGAAATTCTGCCCCGCTTTCAAGTCCGCTTCGAAGACTTACTTCAATACATTTTTGGACGATAGCTGTCATTCATAACTCTGCAAGTTTGTGAATTTCAGTGGCCCTGAGCTCCTTTCTTCAACTCACTTTCTTGTGAGCTGGCTGCAAAACCGCAGGATTGCTTCAGGCCCTAATCTGTTTCCGGCAGGGCACGCTGAGCCTTTGGTTAATTCGTCTTCCTGGTGGGAAATGAGCGTTCCATTTGCCCGTGCAGACACCTACAACTAGTCTCTCATTGGTTCTCCCTATTCCTGTTCATCTTGCCAAGAAATTGCAAACTGTGCCAAACAGGAGTTTAAAGGCACTGACTCTCCAAGTGGGGAGAGTGTTAGTAAACCGTCTGGAATGGTGAACCCGAGTACCAGCGTTTGAAAACTGTGATACATTTGAAAACGTTTCCCAATCACACGGTGGACCATACTCTGGGTTTCCCATGCATGTTTTAGCTGAAGGAAGAATCCCTTAAACCTGGAAAGTTGGGACCCATGGAATGGGTACCAGGCAGTATGACTTCAAAGGGTCTGCGTTTGCTCACCGAACCTCACCAATGCTATCAGCCTGAAGTGTCCAGCCTTATGTCTCACACAGCTCTGGGTGTAGATGTGGTAAATCCAGGTTGCATCACAAGCCCTGAATGAATTATTTAAGTATTGCTCTCTATTTCACTCTCATTGTGTTTTGTTTTCGAAATTTATCTTGATAATGGGATTTATCTGATTTTCACTGCTGCGTTTAGGCCGCTGTACACATGCTTGATTTCCTTATGGAGACATATAAATCCATGGGTTTTAAGATTCTTACTTGTCAGGTATGCTCCCAGGCGTTGAATATGGGCTGTTGAGTCCATTTCACAGAGCAAGGTGTAGGTCTTGTCTATTATATATTTGGCTTATGGAATGGTATCTGTGCTAATTTCAATCTCTGGTTTTATACAGCACCCAAATTCACCTTTCCCCATAAGCAAGCATAAGTTGGTTTTCTAAATTTGAGACCCTGTTCTGTTTTGTAATTCAGTTCATGTGTAGTCAAGTTAACATTCCGTGTATTAGTGATATCTTATGATGTTTCTTATTCTGTGTGACTTATTTACCGCAGAATCATCGTACTTGGGTCCACTCATTATGCCGCTACGGGCCTGATGACGGAGATTTCATTGCTGACTGATATTCCATTGTACGTGCGTACCACAACTTCTTTATCCATTTTTTGCTTTCTCGGATATTTAACTTGTACCGTAGATGAGGTTTTTGTAAACATAGCCGTCCCAAACTTTGGGGTGGCTGTGTGATTTTGATTTTAATTTCCCTAAGCTATAGGACCATAAGTGGAAGTGACATAGGCTGTGTTGCTTTGTTTCCTACGTGTTTCAGGAAACACCATACACTTCTCCAGAGTGGCTGTTGGCAATTTACATCCTGCCCAGCAGCATAACAAGGCTCCCTGTTCTCCATGACCTGTCCTGCCTTTCTGGATTTTACACTTTTTTCAGATGGCCCTTTTGACCGGGGGGCAGTGAGACTTCATTGTAATGCAGATTTCTTTACAGGCTTGCTTGTTTGGCCAAAAAGGGCGTATGTGTTTTTTCTTGAATATATTCAGGAAAACATGCATATGCCCTTTTTGACCAAGTGCATCATTGTCGACTTTCTGTCTCTTTCCTTATGCTTTAAATGCAATTCCAGTCTGCCCCTGAACTCCTTTTCCTGCAATTCTGCCCCGCTTTCAAGTCCTCTACGCAGCCTTACTTCAATACATTTTTGGACAATAGCTGACATTTATAACTCTGCAGGTTTGTGAATGACAGTGCACCTGAGCTCCTTTCTTCTACTCGCTTTCTTGTGAGCTGGCCGCAAACCCGCAGGATTGCTTCAGGCCCTAATCTGGTTCCGGCACAGCATGCTGATCCTTTGGTAAATTCCTCTTCCTGGTGGGAAATGAGTGTTATATTTGAACGTGCAGACACCTAGAGCTAGTCTCTCATTGGTTCTCCCTATTCTTGTTCATCTTGCGCAGAAATTGCAAACTGTGCCAAACAGGAGGTTAAAGGCACTGACTCTCTAAGTGGGGAGAGTATTAGTAAAGGGTCTTCAATCGTGAACCCGAGTAAAAGGGGACGAAAACTGAGATGCATTTGAAAAGGTTTCCCGGTCACACGGTGCACCATACTGTGGCTTTCCCATGCATGTTTTAGCTGAAGGAAGAATCCCTTAAACCTGGAGAGTTGGGACCCATGGAATGGGTACCATGCAGTATGACTTCAAAGGGCCTGCATTTTCTCAACGAACCGCACCAATGATATCAGGCCGAAGTGTACAGCCTTATGTCTCACTCAGCTCTGGTTGTAGATGTGGTAAATCCAGGTTGCATCACAAGCCCTGAATGAATTATTTAAGAATTGCTCTCTATTTCACTGTCATTGTGTTTGTTTTTGTAATTCATTTTGATAATGGGATTTATCGGATTTTCTCTGCTGCATTCATGCCTCTGTACACACACTTGAGTCTCTTACGGAGACATATAAATCCATGGGTTTGAAGATACTTACTAGTCAGGTGTATTCCTAGGCGTTGAATATGGGGTGTTTAGTCCATTTCGTTGAGCAAGGGCTAGGTCTTGACTATTACATATTTGGCTTATGGAAAGGTATCTGTGCTAATTTCTATCTCTGGTTTTATGCAGCACCCCAACTCACTTTTCCCCTTAAGCAAGCATAAGGTGGTTTTCTAAATTTGAGACCCTGTTCTGTTTTGTAATTCAGTTCATGTGTAGCCAAGTTTACATTCCGTGTATTAGTGATATCTTATGATGTTTCATTTTCTGTGTGACTTATTTCACTTAGAATCATCGTACCTGAATCCACTCATTATGCCGCGACAGGCCTGATGACATAGATTTCATTGCTGAGTGAGATTCCATTTTACGTACGTACCACAACTTCTTTATCCATTTTTCACATTCTGGGATATTTAACTTGTACCGTAGACGAGGTTCTTGTAAACAGAGCCGTCCAAAATTTTGGGGTGGCTGTGTGTTTTTGATGTTAATTTCCCTAATCTATAGGACCATAAGTGGCAGTGCTATAGGCTCCGTTGCTTTGTTTTTTAGGTTTTTGAGGAAACACCATACACTTCTCCAGAGTGGCTGTTGGCAATTTACATCTCGCCCATCAGCATAACAAGGCTCCATGTTCTCGATGGCCTGTGCTGTCTTTCTGGATTTTACACTTTTTTCAGATTGCGCTTTTGACCGGGGGGCAGTGAGACTTCATTATAGTGCAGATTTCTTTAACATGCTTGCTTGGTTGGCCAAAAAGGGCGTATGCGTTTTTTCCTGAATATATTCAAGGAAAATCGCATACGCCCTTTTTGGCCAACTGAATCATTGTCGACGTTCTGCCTCTTTTCCTATGCTTTAAATGCAATTCCAGTCTACCCCCTGAAATCGTTTTCCTGTAATTCTGCCCCGCTTTCAAGTCCTCTTCACAGCCTTCCTTCAATATATTTTTGGACGATAGCTGTCATTTATAACTCTGCAGGTTTGTGAATTACAGTGCCCCTGAGCTCCTTTCTTCAACTTGCTTTCTTGTGAGCTGGCCGCAAACCCGCAGGATTGCTTCAGGCCCTAATCAGGTTCCGGCACGGCATGCTGAGCCATTGGTTAATTCCTCTTCCTGGTGGGAAATGAGCATTAAATTTCCAGTGCAGACACCTACAGCTAGTCTCTCATTGGTTCTCCCTATTCCTGTTCATCTTGCGCAGAAATTGCAAACTGTGCCAAACAGGAGGTTAAAGGCACTGACTCTCAAAATGGGGAGAGTGTTAGTAAAGGTCTGGAATGGTGAACCCGAGTAAAAGGGGACGAAAACTGAGATGCATTTGAAAACGTTTCCTGGTCACACGGTGCACCATACTGTGGGTTTCCCATGCACGTTTTAGCTGAAGGAAGAATCCCTTAAAACAGGAGAGTTGGGACCCATGGAATGGGTACCATGCAGTATGACTTCAAAGGGTCTGCATTTGCTCATCGAACCTCACCAATGCTATCAGCCTGAAGTGTCTAACCTTATGTCTCACTCAGCTCTGGGTGTAGATGTGGTAAATCCAGGTTGCATCACATGCCCTGAATGAATTATTTAAGAATTGCTCTCTATTCCACTGTCATTGTGTTTTTTTTTTGTAATTCATTTTGATAATGGGATGTATTGGATTTTCTCTGCTGCGTTCATGCAGCTGTGCACACGCTTGATTGTCTTATGGAGACATATAAATCCATGGGTTTGAAGATTCTTACTAGTCAGGTGTATTCCTAGGTGTTGAATATGAGGTGTTTAGTCCATTTCGTTGAGCAAGGGGTAGGTCTTGACTATTACATATTTGGCTTATGGAAAGGTATCTGTGCTAATTTCTATCTCTGCTTTTATGCAGCACCCCAACTCACTTTTCCCCTTAAGCAAGCATAAGGTGGTTTTCTAAATTTGAGACCCTGTTCTGTTTTGTAATTGAGTTCATGTGTAGCCAAGTTTACATTCCGTGTATTAGTGATAACTTATGATGTTTCATTTTCTGTGTGACTTATTTCACTTAGAATCATCGTACCTGAATCCACTCATTATGCCGCGACGGGCCTGATGAAATAGATTTCATTGGTGAGTGATATTCCTTTGTACGTACATACCACACTTCTTTATCCATTTTTCGCTTTCTGGGATATTTAACTTGTACCGTAGACGAGGTTCTTGTAAACAGAGCCGTAAACAGAAACTTTGGGGTGGCTGTGTGTTTTGATTTTAATTTCCCTAAGCTATAGGAAAATAAGTGGTAATGCCGAAGGCTCCGTTGCTTTGTTTTTTAGGTTTTTGAGGAAACACCATACACATCTCCAGAGTGGCTGTTGGCAATTTACATCCCACCCATCAGCATAACAAGGCTCCCTGTTCTCCATGGCCTGTGCTGCCTTTCTGGATTTTACACTTTTTTCAGATGGCCCTTTTGAACGGGGGGCAGTGAGACTTCATTGTAGTGCAGATTTCTTTAACATGCTTGCTTGGTTGGCCAAAAAGGGCGTATGCGTTTTTTCCTGAATATATTCAGGAAAAAACGCATACGCCCTTTTTGGCCAAGTGCATCATTGTCGACGTTCTGCCTCTTTTCCTATGCTTTAAATGCAATTCCAGTCTACCCCCTGAAATCGTTTTCTTGCCATTCTGCCCCGCTTTCAAATCCTCTTCGCATCATTCCTCCAATATATTTTTGGGTGATAGCTGTCATTTATAACTCTGCAGGTTTGTGAATTACAGTGTCCCTGAGCTCCTTTCTTCAACTCGCTTTCTTGTGAGCTGGCCGCAAACCCGCAGGATTGCTTCAGGCCCTAATCTGGTTCCGGCACGGCATGCTGAGCCTTTGGTTAATTCCTCTTCCTGCTGGGAAATGAGCGTTAAATTTGCCCGTGCAGACACCTTCACACGAGTCGTCATGGTGCCACTTTGCCCCGGTTATCTCTATGGAGGTTGGAGTTGGAGGGCCTCCTCGCTCAAGGTCAGTGTGCCCATGGAGCCAACCCTGCAACTTCAGGGCATGGTTGGGTGTTAGGATCACCACGTGGGGTCCTTTTCCCTTAGGAGGGAGGTGGCCTTTTGGGCTGCTGATTTCCAGGTTTTCAGATACTGCCAGTATCTTGGCCAGATATGGCGGTGGGCCAAGCCCCTTGGTGACCGAAGTTTATCCTACCTGGATCGCATTCTTGCATTGTTCCATTTCAAGTGGTCCCAGGTTTTGCACTAATACTCCAATGGCGATTCACTGTTCACCAGGAATGTAAAGGTCAAAGGGTTTAGCTAAATTAGGGAGTTCCAGGGCAAGGGTCTGAATTGACTGCTCTTTCCATTCTTGAAAGGCCACTTCTGCATTCTATTCAAAAGGATCATCATCTTTTCCTTTCAGTGTTTCATATAGAGGCCCAGCTAGTAGACTGTAGTTAGGGATCCAGAAGCAGCAAACCCTGGCCTCCCCAGGAACCCCTAAGCTGTCTTCTAGTTTTAGAAATGGGTAAGGCTGTAAATTGTTTCTTCCCTTTCCTGGGATGGGCTTCTCCGACCTTCTGTGAGAATGAAGCCCAGGCAGGTCACCGTAGTCTGTGATATTTGAGCTTTTTCTTGGACAACTTGTATCCTTTATTGGCTTGGTAGTTCAGAGGTCTCCTTAGTAGGGCTGGCGATCAGAATGTCGTCTGCATATTGAAGGAGTGTTTCCTTTTCCAGAGGTAGAACTTTTAGTTCTTTAGCTGAGCTTTCCCCAAAGATGGTGTGGGAATTTTTGAACCCTTGGGGCAACACGGCCCGGAAGTATTGTTTTAGTTGTATGTTGAGTCCTGCCACTCACAAGCCAAAATTTCTTGTGACTCTGGGACTAATAGAATACAAAAGAAGGCATCATTGAAGACTAATACAGAATACCATGTCCTGGTGGTTGGTAGAATGACCAGCAGGGTGTAGGATTTAGGAACTACTGGAGGTATATCCTCGGTGGCTTCACTGACTGTCCTGACATCCTTTACCAGGACTCCAGCAGCCCATGGGGCTCTCGAGGTCAGGCCAATCCCAGGATATGGAGCTCACCTGGGCAGGTACCCCACCCCCACCCCAGCCCATGGGGCTCTCGTGTTCAGGCCCCTCCCAGGATATGGGGTTCCCTGGGCAGGTTCCCCTGCAGCCCATGGGGCTCTCGTGGTCAGGCCCCTCCCAGGATACAGAGCTACCCTTGCAGGTACCATGGCAGGGCTGGGAACACAGGAACCGTGCATATCGCCCTCATTGCAGAGCACTCCCAGCTCACCTGTCACTGAGATCTGACACAGAGCACCTCAGAGCAGGACTTGAACTAACAAACAGCAGCTCCGACAGGTCTGTGACCCTGGGCATCACTCTGTGTGGCCTCCCTCCACCTGGTCTTCCAGAGACTTCCACTGCACCCGGGGCACCAGGCCTCTGTCTCCACCCACCAGCCACCCCTCCTCTCCCTGACTCCTGGGTTCCTCTCATTAGGAGAGGGTTTTCTTGAAGTTGTCTCCCACTCATGGGCCAGATAATATAATTAGAAAACAAGCCAGAGCTGCAGCCCCTTGTCTATCCTGACTCTCAGGAGCCCACACCTGTTCCTTGGACCTGGCCGATTCAGCAAGTTCCAGTTTCTGCAACTGTGAGCCCCTGAGGGGTGATTATTGGCTGGCCTGGGAAGCCCGACCGTGCCGGCCGGCCCTCCCCAGGTGTGCCTGGGTTCAGATCAATATAAACACCGCTCCAGGCAGCAAGAGCCCCTGCAGCTGTGCCTGACGCCATTTTCTCTGCCCTGTCAGCAGTCTTGGGGCTGGACTGGTGGGAGGGAGTGAAAGGCCACGGCTTTGTGGGTGGCCCAGTGTGAGTGGGGCTCTGCTGGACTTTCTGCAGCAGTTGCCAAGATGCCACCTGCTAAAGAGGATGTGTCACCCATACCTGCCGCTGGAATTTCTCCCTGGGCAGAGGTGAGTGAGGAAGAAAGCAGTGGGGGCCGGGACAGCAGGGGTATCTCAGGCAGGGAAATGGAAAGCTTCCAGAAGAGCACCCAGGGCCAGGACCATCCTGGCTGGCCTGCAGGCACCAAGTCGGCTGGCATGCTGTCACTCATGTGGCTCCATGGCCCTTCCTCTAGGCTTTCAAGTCCTTGTACATATTCAGGTGTTTTACCTGGGAAGGGTGGGAACATTTCAGCAGCAGCTGGCCTGGGGCTCAGCCCACGTTTACTCACAGATGCCTCGGCACGGTCCCCCAGCTTTGCAATGAGGACGCTTGTTGCGTGGGGCCTGCTGGCTGAATGGGAGATGATTCCCCACCACTGACCAACTTCAGAATTGTTTACAACTGGAGCAAGTGCCCTGATACGGTTTTCCTCTGTGTAACTGGTGGGTTCTGTTTTTTTTTCTTTTTTTCGTTTTTGGTTCAAGGTAGATTTTATTCCTCTTTTTTGTATTTACAGATATAAGCATGGAAATAATTTATTCATATAAATACATGTATGTGAAGGGAAGAATATTTTTTCTGTTTTACTTTTTGTAATTTGAACTTTATTTTATTTTTTTATACAGCAGGTTCTTTTTGGTTATCTATTTTATACATATAAATGTATACATGCCAATCCCAATCTCTCAACTCCTCCCACCACCACCCCCCAACAGCTTTCCCCCCTTGGTGTCCATACGTTTGTTGTCTACATCTGTTGCTCTATTTCTGCCTTGCAAAACGGTTCATCTGTACAATTTGTCTAGGTTCCACATATATGCATTAATAGACAAGATTTGTTTTTCTCTTTCTGACTTACTTCACTCTGTATGACAGTCTCTAGATCCATCAACGTCTCTACAAATGACCCAATTTCATTCCTTTTTATGGCTTAGTAATATTCCATTTTATATATGTACCACTTCTTTATGCATTCGTCTGTCTGTGGGCATTTAGGTTGCTTCCATTACCTGGATATTGTAAATAGTGATGCAATGAAAATTGCGGTGAATGTCTCTTTTTGATTTATGGTTTTGTCTGGGTATATGCCTAGTAGTGGGATTGCTGTATCACATGGTAATTCTATTCTTAGTTTTATAAGAAACTCCATAATGTTCTCCACAGTGACTGTATCAATTTACATTCCCAACAATAGTGGAAGAGGGTTCCTTATCTCCACACCCTTTCCAGCATTTGTTGTTTGTAGATTTTCTGATGATGCCCATTCTAACAGGTGTGAGGTGATACACCATGGATGAGTCTATTTCGTTGAGCAAAGAGTAGGTCTTGTCTATTACATATTTGGCTTATGGAACGGTATGTGTGCTAATTTCAATCTCTGGTTTTATACAGCACCCCAACTCAACTTTCCCCTTAAGCAAGCATAAGTTTTTATCTAAATGTGAGACTCTGTTCGGTTTTGGAATTCAGTTTATGTGTAGCCAAGTTTACACTCTCTCTATTAGTGATATCTTATGATAATTATCTTTCTCTGTGTGACCTATTTCTCTTAGAATCTCCATACTTAAATCCACTCAATTTGCTGCTACAGGCCTGATGACATTGATTTCATTGCTGAGTGATATTCCGTTGTACGTAAGTAGCACAACTCCTTTATCCATTTTTTTCTTTCTGGGATATTTAATTTGTACTGGACTCAAGGTTCTTGTAAACACAGCAGCCCTAAATTTTGTGTTGGCTGTGTCTTGTTGATTTTAATATTCCGAAGCTATAGGGCCAAAAGTGGAAGTGCCCTAGGGTCTGTAGCTTTGTTTTTCAGATGTTTCAGGATACACCATAAACATCTCCAGAGTGTCTGTTGGCAATTTACATCCCGCCCATCAGCATAACAAGGCTCCCTGTTCTCCATGGCCTGTCCTGTGTTTCTGGTTTTTACACTTTTTTCAGATGGCCCTTTTGACGAATGGGAAATGAGACTTCATTGTAGTGCGGATTTCCATTTCTCGAGTGCTTGGTTGGCCAAAAAGGGCATATGTGTTTTTTCCTGAATATATTCAGGAAAAAATGTTTACGCACTTTTGTCCAAGTGCATCACTGTCAAAGATCTGCCGCTTTTCACATGCTTTAAATGCAATTCCAATCTACCTCCTGAAATATGATTCCTGCAATTCTGCCTCGTTTTCAAGTCCTCTTTGCAGACTTACTTCCATATATTTTTGCCAATAGCTGTCATTTATAACACTGCAGGTTTGTGAATTACAGTGCCCGTGATTTCCTTTCTTAACTTGTTTCCTTGAAAACTGGCCACAGAACCGCAGGTTTCCTTCAGGCAGTAATCAGGGTCCGGCACGGCACTCTGAGACTTTGGTTCATTCCACTTCCTGGTGGGAAATTAGAGTTAAATGTGCCCCTCCAGACACCTGCCTCACTCCTAGCCCCTTGGTGATGTGTGTTATGTGGTTTGAGGCCACATGTGCTGGGCTCCTCACCTTTGGCTGATGTGGTCCCACTGGTGTGAGGACACTCCTGCCTTGTTCCGATCCCCTTGGTGATGTGGGCCCTCTGGTGAGAGTCTTATCCTGGCTGGGTACCTCACCCTTCTGTGAGGTGGGCCCTCTTCTCTGAAGTCACTCCTGCCTGGCTGGCACACGTCAACTTGGCGACGTGGGCCCTCAGTTGGGAGTTGGTGCCTGCTGGGAGTCTCTTCCCCTCGGTAATGAGGGCCCTCTGGCGTCAGACCCTAACTCCTGGGCTCCCAAAATTTTCTGATGTGCGCCCTGTGGTGCGAGTACACTCCTGCCAGGATCCCAACCCCATGGGAATGTGGGTCTTCTGCTCTGAGGTCCCAATGGTACGTTGCTCAGTTTCATGATGAGGGCCCTCTGGTGTGAGTTCACTCCGGCATGGACCCCATAGCCTCGCTGCTCCTGGCCATCTGCGGGAAGGTTCCAACTGCGGGATTACTCACCTTTTTCCTTCTATGGGCCCTCTGTTTTGAGACTCCTCCTGCCTGCCTCACTCCCAGCCCCTTGGTGATGTGTGTCCTCTGGTTTGAGGCCACGTGTGCTGGGTCCCTCACCTTTCGATGATGTGGCCCCACTGGTGTGAGGACTCTCCTGCCTGGTTCCTATCCCCTTGATGATGTGGGCCCTCTGGTGAGAGTCTGATCCTGGCTGGGTTCCTCACCCTTCTGTGAGGGGGGCCCTCTGCTGTGAGGTCACTCCTGTCTGGCTGGCACACCCCACCTGGGCAACATAGGCCCTCTTGTGGCAGTTGGAGCCTGCTGGGAACCTCCCCTCGGTGATGGGGGCCCTCTTGCCTCAGGCCCTAACTGCTGGGTACCCACATTTTCTGATTCGTGCTAAGTGGTGCGAGGACACTCCTGCGAGGTTCCCATCCCCATGGGCATGTGGGCCTTCTGCTCTAAGGTCCCAACACCTGTGTTGTTCACCGTTTCATGATGTTGGCTCTCTGGTGTTAGTTCACCCAGGCCTAGATCCCATAGACTCTGTGCTCTGAGCGGCCTGCTGGGAGGTTCCTACTGCTGGATTCCTTACCTTTTTTATTCTTTGGGTCCTGTGTTTTCATGCTCCTACTTCCTGACTCACTCCCAGCCCATTTGTGATGTAGGTCCTCTGGTTTAAGGCCACATGTACCGGTTTCCTCACCTTTATTGATGTGGCCCCACTGGTGTGAGGACACTCCTGCCTGGTTCCCATCCCCTTGGTGATGGGGGCTCTCTGGTGAGAGTCTGATCCTGTCTGGATTCCTCACACTTCTGGGAGGTGGGTCCTCTGCTGTGAGGTCACTCCTGCCTGGCTGGCACACGTCACCTTGGCGATGTGGGCCCTCAGTTGGGAGTTGGTGCCTGCTGGGAGTCTCCTCCCCTCGGTAATGAGGGCCCTCTGGCGTCAGGCCCTAACTCATGGGCTCCCAAAATTTTCTGATGTGCGCCCTGTCGTGCGAGTACACTCCAGCCAGGGTCCCATCCCCATGGGGATGTGGGCTTTCTGCTCTGAGGTCCCAACGGCTGGGTTGCTCACAGTGTCAGAATGTGGGCCCTCTGCTGTGAGTTCACTCCGGCATGGATCCCATAGCCTCGGTGCTCTGGGCCACCTGCTTGGAGCTTCCAACTGCGGGGTTCCTCACCTTTTTTATTCTATGGGCGCTCTGTTGTGAGTCTCCTCCTGCATGCCTCACTCCCAGCCCTTTCGTGATGTGTGTCCCCTTGTTTGAGGCCACATGTGCTGTGTTCCTCACCTTTCGCTGATGTGGCCCCACTGGTGTGAGGACACTCCTGCCTGGTTTCCATCCCCTTGGTGATGTGGGCGCTCTGGTTAGAGTCTGATCCTGTTTGGGCTCCTCACACTTCTGTGAGGTGGGCCCTCTGCTGTGAGGTCACTCCTGCCTGGCTTGCTCCCATTGCCTTGGTGACGTCGGCCCTCTGGTGGCATTTGGAGCCTGCTGGTAGCCTCCTCTCCTCCTTGATGAGGGCCCTCTGGCGTCAGGCCATAACTGCTGGGTTCCCACATTTTCTGATACGTGCTAAGTTGTGCGAGGACACTCCTGCGAGGTTCCCATCCCCATGGGGATGTGGGCCTTCTGCTCTGAGGTCCCACTGGCTGGGTTGCTCACAGTTTCATGATGTGGGCCCTCTGCTGTGAGTTCACTGTGGCCTGGATCCCATAGACTCCATGCTCTGGGCCACCTGCTGGGAGGTTCAAACTGCTGGATTCCTCACATTTTTTATTCTGTGGGCCCTGTGTTGTTAGGCTACTCCTGCCTGCCTCACTCGGAGCACCTTGGAAATGTGGGTCCTCTGGTTTAGGCCACATGTGCTGGGTTCCTCACCTTTCTATAATGTGGCCACACTGGTGTGAGGACACTCCTGCCTTGTTCCGATCCCCTTGGTGATGTGGGCCCTCTGGTGAGAGTCTTATCCTGGCTGGGTTCCTCACCCTTCTGTGAGGTAGGCCCTCTGCTGTGAGGTCACTCCTGCCTGGCTGGCACACGTCAATGTGGCGACGTGAGCCCTCAGTTGGGAGTTGGTGCCTGCTGGGAGTCTCCTCCCCTCGGTAATGAGGGCCCTCTGGCGTCAGACCCTAACTCCTGAGCTCCCAAAATTTTCTGATGTGTGCCCTGTGGTGCGAGTACACTCCTGCCAGGATCCCAACCCCATGGGAATGTGGGCCTTCTGCTCTAAGGCCCAACGGCTGGGTTGCTCACAGTTTCATAATGAGGGCCCTCTATTTTGAGTTCAGTCAGGCCTGGATCCCATAGCCTCGCTGCTCCTGGCCACCTGCTGGGAGGTTCCAACTGTGGGATTCCTCAGCTTTTTTACGCTATGGACCCTCTGTTTGGAGGCTCCTCCTGCCTGCCTCACTCCCAGCCCCTTGGTGATGTGTGTCCTGTAGTTTGAGGCCACGTGTGCTGGGTCCGTCACATTTCGGTGATGTGGCCCCACTGGTGTGAGGACACTCCTGCCTGGTTTCCATTCCCTTGGTGATGTGGGCCCTCCGGTGAGAGTCTGATCCTCTTTGGGTTCCTCACACTTTTGTGTGGTTGGCCCTCTGCTCTGAGGTCACTCCTGCCTGGCTGGCACACCCCGCATTGGAGACGTCGGCCTTCTGGTAGCAGTTGGAGCTTGCTGGGAGCCTCCTCTCCTCAGTGATGAGGGCCCTCTGGCGTCCGGTCCTAACTGCTGGTCTCCCCACCTTTTCTGATGTGTGCCCACTGGTGCGATGACACTCCTGCTTGGTTCCCTTCCACATGGGGATGTGGGCCTTGTGCTCTGAGGTTACAACGGCTGGGTTGCTTACAGTATCACGATGAGGGCCCTCTGTTGTGAGTTCATCACTGCCTGGATCCCATAGCCTCGGTGGTCTTGGCCGCCTGCTGGGATGTTCCAACTGCTGGATTCCTCACCTTTTTTATACAATGGGCCATGTGTTTTGAGGTTAATCCTGCCTGCCTCGCTCCGAGACCCATGGTGATGTGGGTCCTCTGGTTTGAGGCCACATGTGCTGGGTACCTCAACTTTCGATGATGTGGCCCCACGGGTGTGAGGACACTCCTGCCTGGTTCCCAGCCCCTTGCTTATGTGGGCACTCTGGTGAGAGTCTGATCCTGACTGGGTTCCTTACCCTTCTGTGAGGTGGGCCCTCTGATGTGAGGTCACTCCTGCCTGGATGTCTCATGTCGCCTTGGCGACGTAGGCCCTCTGTTGGCCACTGAAGCATGCTGGGAGCCTCCTACCCTCTTTAATAAGGGCCCTGGAAGAAACGCATATGCCCTTTTTGACCAAGTGCATCATTGTCGAGGTTCTACCTCTTCTCCTATACTTTCAGAGGACTTCCCGTCTACCTCCTGAAATCGTATTCCTGGAATTCTGCCCCGCGTTCAAGTCCTCTTTGCAGCCTTACTTCAATATATTTTTGGACGATAGCTGTCATTTATAACTCTGCAGGTTTGTGAATTACAGTGCCCCTGAGCTCCTTTCTTCACCTCGCTTTCTTGTGAGCTGGCCGCAAAACCGCAGGATTGCTTCAGGCCCTAATCTGGTTCCGGCACGGCATGCTGAGCCTTTGGCTAATTCCTCTTCCTCGTGGGAAATGAGCGTTAAATTTGTTCGTGCAGACACCTACAGCTAATCTCTCATTGGTTCTCCTTATTCCTGTTTATCTTGCGCAGAAATTCCAAACTGTGCCAAACAGGAGGTTAAAGGCACTGACTCTCCAAGTGGGGAGAGTGTTAGTAAAGCGTCTGGAATGGTAAAACCGAGTACAAGGGGACGAAAACTGAGACGCATTTAAAAAGGTTTCCCGGTCACACGGTGGACCATATTCTGGGTTGCCCATGCATGTTTTACCTGAAGGAAGAATCCCTTAAACCTGGAGGGTTGGGACCCATGGAATGGGTACCACGCAGTATGACTTCAAAGGGTTGCCTTTGCTCACCGAACATCACCAATGCTATCAGCCCGAAGTGTCCAGCCTTATGTCTCACTCAGCTCGGGGTGTAGATGTGGTAAATCCACGTTGCATCACAAGCCCTGAATGAATTATTTAAGAATTGCTCTCTATTTCACTGTCATTGTGTTTTGTTTTTGTAATTTATTTTGATAATGGGATTTATCGGATTTTCACTGTTGCGTTTATGCCGCTGTACACATGCTTGATTCTCTTATGGAGACATATAAATCCATGGGTTTTCAGATTCTTACTAGTCAGGTATATTCCTAGGCATTGAATATGGGGTGTTGTGTCCATTTCGTGGAGCAAGGAGTAGGTCCTGACTATTACATATTTGCTTATGGAAAGGTATCTGTGCTAATTTCAATCTCTGGTTTTATGCAGCACCACAACTCACCTTTCCCCTTAAGCAAGCATAAGTTGGTTTTCTAAATTTGAGACCCTTTTCTGTTTTGTAATTGAGTTCATGTGCAGCCATGTTTGCATTCCGTGTATTTGAGATATCTTATGGTGTTTCTTTTTCTGTGTGACTTAGTTAACTTAGAATGATCGTACCTGAATCCACTCATTATGCCGCGACGGGCCTCATGACATAGATTTCATTGCTGAGTGATATTCCATTGTACGTACGTACAACAACTTTTTTATCCATTTTTTCTTTCTGGGATATTTCACTTGTACCGTAAATGAGGTTCTTGTAAGCAGAGCCGTCCAAAATTTATGGGTGGCTGTGTCTTTTTGATTTTAATTTCCCTAAGCTATAGAACCATAAGTTGAAGTGACATAGGCTCCGTTGCTTAGTTTTTTAGGTGTTTGAGGAAACACCATACACTTCTCCAGAGTGGCTGTTGGCAATTTACATCCCGCCCATCAGCATAACAAGGCTCCCTGTTCTCCATGGCCTGTCCTGCCTTTCTGGATTTTTCACTTTTTTCAGATGTCCCTTTTGACAGGGGGGCAGTGAGACTTCATTGTAATGCAGATTTCTTTACAGGCTTGCTTGTTTGGCCAAAAAGGGCGTATGTGTTTTTTCTTGAATATATTCAGGAAAAAACGCATACGACCTTTTTGACCAAGTGCATCATTGTCGACTTTCTGTCTCTTTCCTTATGCTTTAAATGCAATTCCAGTCTGCCCCTGAACTCGTTTTCCTGCAATTCTGTCCCGCTTTCAAGTCCTCTACACAGCCTTACTTCAATACATTTTTGGACAATAGCTGACATTTATATCTCTGCAGGTTTGTGAATGACAGTGCGCCTGAGCTCCTTTCTTCTACTCGCTTTCTTGTGAGCTGGCCGCAAACCCGCAGGATTGTTTCATGCCCTAATCTGGTTCCGGCACAGCATGCTGATCCTTTGGTAAATTCCTCTTCCTGGTGGGAAATGAGTGTTATATTTGAACGTGCAGACACCTAGAGCTAGTCTCTCATTGGTTCTCCCTATTCTTGTTCATCTTGCGCAGAAATTGCAAACTGTGCCAAACAGGAGGTTAAAGGCACTGACTCTCTAAGTGGGGAGAGTATTAGTAAAGGGTCTTCAATCGTGAACCCGAGTAAAAGGGGACGAAAACTGAGATGCATTTGAAAAGGTTTCCCGGTCACACGGTGCACCATACTGTGGCTTTCCCATGCATGTTTTAGCTGAAGGAAGAATCCCTTAAACCTGGAGAGTTGGGACCCATGGAATGGGTACCATGCAGTATGACTTCAAAGGGCCTGCATTTTCTCAACGAACCTCACCAATGCTATCAGGCCGAAGTGTACAGCCTTATGTCTCACTCAGCTCTGGTTGTAGATGTGGTAAATCCAGGTTGCATCACAAGCCCTGAATGAATTATTTAAGAATTGCTCTCTATTTCACTGTCATTGTGTTTGTTTTTGTAATTCATTTTGATAATGGGATTTATCGGATTTTCTCTGCTGCATTCATGCCGCTGTACACACACTTGAGTCTCTTATGGAGACATATAAATCCATGGGTTTGAAGATACTTACTAGTCAGGTGTATTCCTAGGCGTTGAATATGGGGTGTTTAGTCCATTTCGTTGAGCAAGGGCTAGGTCTTGACTATTACATATTTGGCTTATGGAAAGGTATCTGTGCTAATTTCTATCTCGGGTTTTATGCAGCACCCCAACTCACTTTTCCCCTTAAGCAAGCATAAGGTGGTTTTCTAAATTTGAGACCCTGTTCTGTTTTGTAATTCAGTTCATGTGTAGCCAAGTTTACATTCCGTGTATTAGTGATATCTTATGATGTTTCATTTTCTGTGTGACTTATTTCACTTAGAATCATCGTACCTGAATCCACTCATAATGCTACGATGGGCCTGATGACATAGATTTCATTGCTGAGTGATATTCCATTGAATGTGTGTACCACAACTTCTTTATCCATTTTTCACATTCTGGGATATTTAACTTGTACCGTAGACCAGATTCCTGTAAACAGAGCCGTCTGAAACTTTGGGGTGGCTGTCTGTTTTTGATTTTAATTTCCGTGATCTATAAGACCATAAGTGGAAGTGCCGTAGTCTCCGTTGCTTTGTTTCTTAGGTGTTTCAGGAAACACCATACACTTCTCCAGAGTGGCTGTTGGCAATTTACATCCCACCCATCAGCATAACAAGGCTCCCTGTTCTCCTTGGCCTGTGCTGTCTTTCTGGATTTTACACTTTTTTCAGATGGCCCTTTTGACCTGGGGGCAGTGAGACTTCTTTGTAGTGCAGATTTCCTTTACACGCTTGCTTGGTTGGCCAAAAAGGGCGTATGCATTTTTTCCTGAATATATTCAGGAAAAAACGCATACGCCCTTTTTGGCCAAGTGCATCATTGTCGACGTTCTGCCTCTTTTCCTATGCTTTAAATGCAATTCCAGTCTACCCCCTGAAATCGTTTTCTTGCCATTCTGCCCCGCTTTCAAATCCTCTTCGCATCCTTCCTTCAATATATTTTTGGGTGATAGCTGTCATTTATAACTCTGCAGGTTTGTGAATTACAGTGTCCCTGAGCTCCTTCCTTCAACTCGCTTTCTTGTGAGCTGGCCGCAAACCCACAGGATTGCTTCAGGCCCTAATCTGGTTCCGGCACGGCATGCTGAGCCTTTGGTTAATTCCTCTTCCTGGTGGGAAATGAGCGTTAAATTTGCATGTGCAGACACCTTCACAGGAGTCGTCATGGTGCCACTTTGCCCCGGTTATCTCTATGGAGGTTGGAGTTGGAGGGCCTCCTCGCTCAACGTCAGTGTGCCCATGGAGCCAACCCTGCAACTTCAGGGCATGGTTGGGTGTTAGGATCACCACGTGGGGTCCTTTTCCCTTAGGAGGGAGGTGGCCTTTTGGGCTGCTGATTTCCAGGTTTTCAGATACTGTCAGTATCTTGGCCAGATGTGGCGGTGGGCCAAGCCCCTTGGTGACCGTAGTTTATCCTACCTGGATCGCATTCTTGCATTGTTCCATTTCAAGTGGTCCCAGGTTTTGCACTAATACTCCAATGGCGATTCACCGTTCACCAGGAATGTAAAGGTCAAAGGGTTTAGCTAAATTAGGGAGTTCCAGGGCAAGGGTCTGAATTGACTGCTCTTTCCATTCTTGAAAGGCCACTTCTGCATTCTATTCAAAAGGATCATCATCTTTTCCTTTCAGTGTTTCATATAGAGGCCCAGCTAGTAGACTGTAGTTAGGGATCCAGAAGCAGCAAACCCTGGCGTCCCCAGGAACCCCTAAGCTGTCTTCTAGTTTCAGAAATGGGTAAGGCTGTAAATTGTTTCTTTCCTGTCCTGGGATGGGCTTCTCCGACCTTCTGTGAGAATGAAGCCCAGGCAGGTCACCGTAGTCTGTGATATTTGAGCTTTTTCTTGGACAACTTGTATCTTTTATTGGCTTGGTAGTTCAGAGGTCTCCTTAGTAGGGCTGGCGATCAGAATGTCGTCTGCATATTGAAGGAGTGTTTCCTTTTCCAGAGGTAGAACTTTTAGTTCTTTAGCTGAGCTTTCCCCAAAGATGGTGTGGGAATTTTTGAACCCTTGGGGCAACACGGCCCGGAAGTATTGTTTTAGTTGTATGTTGAGTCCTGCCACTCACAAGCCAAAATTTCTTGTGACTCTGGGACTAATAGAATACAAAAGAAGGCATCATTGAAGACTAATACAGAATACCATGTCCTGGTGGTTGGTAGAATGACCAGCAGGGTGTAGGATTTAGGAACTACTGGAGGTATATCCTCGGTGGCTTCACTGACTGTCCTGACATCCTTTACCAGGACTCCAGCAGCCCATGGGGCTCTCGAGGTCAGGTCAATCCCAGGATATGGAGCTCACCTGGGCAGGTACCCCACCCCCACCCCAGCCCATGGGGCTCTCGTGTTCAGGCCCCTCCCAGGATATGGGGTTCCCTGGGCAGGTCCCCCTGCAGCCCATGGGGCTCTCGTGGTCAGGCCCCTCCCAGGATACAGAGCTACCCTTGCAGGTACCATGGCAGGGCTGGGAACACAGGAACCATGCATATCGCCCTCATTGCAGAGCACTCCCAGCTCACCTGTCACTGAGATCTGACACAGAGCACCTCAGAGCAGGACTTGAACTAACAAACAGCAGCTCCGACAGGTCTGTGACCCTGGGCATCACTCTGTGTGGCCTCCCTCCACCTGGTCTTCCAGAGACTTCCACTGCACCCGGGGCACCAGGCCTCTGTCTCCACCCACCAGCCACCCCTCCTCTCCCTGACTCCTGGGTTCCTCTCATTAGGAGAGGGTTTTCTTGAAGTTGTCTCCCACTCATGGGCCAGATAATATAATTAGAAAACAAGCCAGAGCTGCAGCCCCTTGTCTATCCTGACTCTCAGGAGCCCACACCTGTTCCTTGGACCTGGCCGATTCAGCAAGTTCCAGTTTCTGCAACTGTGAGCCCCTGAGGGGTGATTATTGGCTGGCCTGGGAAGCCCGACCCTGCCGGCCAGACCTCCCCAGGTGTGCCTGGGTTCAGATCAATATAAACACGGCTCCAGGCAGCAAGAGCCCCTGCAGCTGTGCCTGACGCCATTTTCTCTGCCCTGTCAGCAGTCTTGGGGCTGGACTGGTGGGAGGGAGTGAGAGGCCACGGCTTTGTGGGTGGCCCAGTGTGAGTGGGGCTCTGCTGGACTTTCTGCAGCAGTTGCCAAGATGCCACCTGCTAAAGAAGAGGATGTGTCACCCATACCTGCCGCTGGAATTTCTCCCTGGGCAGAGGTGAGTGAGGAAGAAAGCAGTGGGGGCCGGGACAGCAGGGGTATCTCAGGCAGGGAAATGGAAAGCTTCCAGAAGAGCACCCAGGGCCAGGACCATCCTGGCTGGCCTGCAGGCACCAAGTCGGCTGGCATGCTGTCACTCATGTGGCTCCCTGGCCCTTCCTCTAGGCTTTCAAGTCCTTGTACATATTCAGGTGTTTTACCTGGGAAGGGTGGGAACATTTCAGCAGCAGCTGGCCTGGGGCTCAGCCCACGTTTACTCACAGATGCCTCGGCACGGTCCCCCAGCTTTGCAATGAGGACGCTTGTTGCGTGGGGCCTGCTGGCTGAATGGGAGATGATTCCCCACCACTGACCAACTTCAGAATTGTTTACAACTGGAGCAAGTGCCCTGATACGGTTTTCCTCTGTGTAACTGGTGGGTTCTGTTTTTTTTTCTTTTTTTCGTTTTTGGTTCAAGGTAGATTTTATTCCTCTTTTTTGTATTTACAGATATAAGCATGGAAATAATTTATTCATATAAATACTTGTATGTTAAAGGAAGAATATTTTTTCTGTTTTACTTTTTGTAATTTGAACTTTATTTTATTTTTTTATACAGCAGGTTCTTTTTGGTTATCTATTTTATACATATAAATGTATACATGCCAATCCCAATCTCTCAACTCCTCCCACCACCACCACCCAACAGCTTTCCCCCCTTGGTGTCCATACGTTTGTTGTCTACATCTGTTGCTCTATTTCTGCCTTGCAAAACGGTTCATCTGTAAAATTTGTCTAGGTTCCACATATATGCATTAATAGACAAGATTTGTTTTTCTCTTTCTGACTTACTTCACTCTGTATGACAGTCTCTAGATCCATCAACGTCTCTACAAATGACCCAATTTCATTCCTTTTTATGGCTTAGTAATATTCCATTTTATATATGTACCACTTCTTTATGCATTCGTCTGTCTGTGGGCATTTAGGTTGCTTCCATTACCTGGATATTGTAAATAGTGATGCAATGAACATTGCGGTGAATGTCTCTTTTTGATTTATGGTTTTGTCTGGGTATATGCCCAGTAGTGGGATTGCTGTATCATATGGTAATTCTATTCTTAGTTTTATAAGAAACTCCATAATGTTCTCCACAGTGACTGTATCAATTTACATTCCCAACAATAGTGGAAGAGGGTTCCTTATCTCCACACCCTTTCCAGCATTTGTTGTTTGTAGATTTTCTGATGATGCCCATTCTAACAGGTGTGAGGTGATACACCATGGATGAGTCTATTTCGTTGAGCAAAGAGTAGGTCTTGTCTATTACATATTTGGCTTATGGAACGGTATGTGTGCTAATTTCAATCTCTGGTTTTATACAGCACCCCAACTCAACTTTCCCCTTAAGCAAGCATAAGTTTTTATCTAAATGTGAGACTCTGTTCGGTTTTGGAATTCAGTTTATGTGTAGCCAAGTTTACACTCTCTCTATTAGTGATATCTTATGATAATTATCTTTCTCTGTGTGACCTATTTCTCTTAGAATCTCCATACTTAAATCCACTCAATTTGCTGCTACAGGCCTGATGACATTGATTTCATTGCTGAGTGATATTCCGTTGTACGTAAGTAGCACAACTCCTTTATCCATTTTTTTCTTTCTGGGATATTTAATTTGTACTGGACTCAAGGTTCTTGTAAACACAGCAGCCCTAAATTTTGTGTTGGCTGTGTCTTGTTGATTTTAATATTCCGAAGCTATAGGGCCAAAAGTGGAAGTGCCCTAGGGTCTGTAGCTTTGTTTTTCAGATGTTTCAGGATACACCATAAACATCTCCAGAGTGTCTGTTGGCAATTTACATCCCGCCCATCAGCATAACAAGGCTCCCTGTTCTCCATGGCCTGTCCTGTGTTTCTGGTTTTTACACTTTTTTCAGATGGCCCTTTTGACGAATGGGAAATGAGACTTCATTGTAGTGCGGATTTCCATTTCTCGAGTGCTTGGTTGGCCAAAAAGGGCATATGTGTTTTTTCCTGAATATATTCAGGAAAAAATGTTTACGCACTTTTGTCCAAGTGCATCACTGTCAAAGATCTGCCGCTTTTCACATGCTTTAAATGCAATTCCAATCTACCTCCTGAAATATGATTCCTGCAATTCTGCCTCGTTTTCAAGTCCTCTTTGCAGACTTACTTCCATATATTTTTGCCAATAGCTGTCATTTATAACACTGCAGGTTTGTGAATTACAGTGCCCGTGATTTCCTTTCTTAACTTGTTTCCTTGAAAACTGGCCACAGAACCGCAGGTTTCCTTCAGGCAGTAATCAGGGTCCGGCACGGCACTCTGAGACTTTGGTTCATTCCACTTCCTGGTGGGAAATTAGAGTTAAATGTGCCCCTCCAGACACCTGCCTCACTCCTAGCCCCTTGGTGATGTGTGTCCTGTGGTTTGAGGCCACATGTGCTGGGCTCCTCACCTTTGGCTGATGTGGCCCCACTGGTGTGAGGACACTCCTGCCTGGTTCCCATCCCCTTGGTGATGTGGGCCCTCCGGTGAGAGTCTGATCCTGGTTGGGGTCCTCACACTTCTGTGAGGTGGGCCCTCTTCTCTGAGGTCACTCCTGCCTGGCTGGCACACCCCGCCTTGGCGACGTCGGCCCTCTGGTGGGATTTGGTGCCTGCTGGGTGTCTCCTCCCCTCGGTAATGAGGGCCCTCTGGCGTCAGGCCCTAACTCCTGGGCTCCCAATATTTTCTGATATGCGCCCTGTGGTTCGAGTACACTCCTGCCAGGTTCCCAACCCCATGGGAATGTGGGCCTTCTGCTCTGAGGTCCCAACCGTGGGTTGCTCAGTTTCATGATGAGGGCCCTCTGCTGCGAGTCCTCAACGGCCTGGATCCCATAGCCTCGCTGCTCCTGGCCACCTGCTGGGAGGTTACAACTGCGGGATTCCTCACCTTTTTTCTTCTATGGGCCCTCTGTTTTGAGACTCCTCCTGCCTGCCTCACTCCCAGCCCCTTGGTGATGTGTGTCCTCTGGTTTGAGGCCACGTATGCTGGGTCCCTCGCCTTTCGATGATGTGGCCCCACTGGTGTGAGGACACTCCTGCCTGGTTCCTATCCCCTTGATGATGTGGGCCCTCTGGTGAGAGTCTGATCCTGGCTGGGTTCCTCACCCTTCTGTGAGGGGGGCCCTCTGCTGTGAGGTCACTCCTGCCTGGCTGGCACACCCCACCTGGGCAACATCGGCCCTCTTGTGGCAGTTGGAACATGCTGGGAACCTCCCCTCGGTGATGGGGGCCCTCTTGCCTCAGGCCCTAACTGCTGGGTACCCACATTTTCTGATACGTGCTAAGTTGTGCGAGGACACTCGTGCCATGTTCCCAACCCCATGGAGATGTGGGCCTTCTGCTCTGAGGTCCAAACGGCTGGGTTGCTCACAGTTTCATGATGTGGGCCCTCTGCTGTGAGTTCACTGTGGCCTGGATCGCATAGACTCGGTGCTCTGGGCCGCCTGCTGGGAAGTTCCCACTGCAGGATTCCTCAGCTTTTTTATTCTATTCGCCCTGTGTTGTGAGGCTACTCATGCCTGCCTCACTCCGAACCCCTTGGAGATCTGGGTCCTCTGGTTTAGGCCACATGTGCTGGGTTCCTCACCTTTCTATGATGTGGCCACCCTGGTGTGAAGACAGTCCTGCCTGGTTCTGATGCCCTTGGTGATGTGGGCCCTCTGGTGAGAGTCTTACCCTGGCTTTGTTCCTCACCATTCTGTGAGGTAGGCCCTCAGCTGTGAGGTCACTCCTGCCTGGTTGTTGCATGTCCCCTTGGCGACATGGTCCCTCCGTAGGGAGTTGGTGCCTGCTTGGGGTCTCCTCCCCTTGGTAATGAGGGCCCTCTGGCATCAGGCCCTAATTTCTGGGTTCCCAAAATTCTCTGATGTGCGCCCTGTGGTGCGAGTACACTTCTGCCAAGTTCCCAACCACATGGGAATGTGGGCCTTCTGCTCTAAGGTCCCAACGGCTGGGTTGCTCACAGTTTCATGATGAGGGCCCTCTGTTTTGAGTTCAGTCAGGCCTGGATCCCATAGCCTGGCTGCTCCTGGCCGCCTGCTGGGAGGTTCCAACTGCGGGATTCCTCACCTTTTTTACGCAATGGGCCCTCTGTTTTGAGGCTCCTCCTGCCTGCCCCACTCCCAGCCCCTTGGTGATGTGTGTCCTGTAGTTTGAGGCCACTTGTGCTGGGTCCGTCACATTTCGGTGATGTGGCCCCACTGGTGTGAGGACACTCCTGCCTGGTTTCCATTCCCTTGGTGATGTGGGCCCTCTGGTGAGAGTCTGATCCTCTTTGGGTTCCTCACACTTTTGTGTGGTTGGCCCTCTGCTCTGAGGTCACTCCTGCCTGGCTGGCACAGCCCGCATTGGCGACGTCGGGCCTCTGGTAGCAGTTGGAGCTTGCTGGTAGCCTCCTCTCCTCAGTGATGAGGGCCCTCTGGCGTCCGGCCCTAACTGCTGGGCTCCCCACCTTTTCTGTTGTGTGCCCACTGGTGCGATGACACTCCTGCTTGTTTCCCTTCCCCATGGGGATGTGGGCCTTGTGCTCTGAGGTCACAACGGCTGGGTTGCTTACAGTATCACGATGAGGGCCCTCTGTTGTGAGTTCATCACTGCCTGGATCCCATAGCCTCGGTGGTCTTGGCCGCCTGCTGGGATGTTCCAACTGCTGGATTCCTCACCTTTTTATACAATGGGCCATGTGTTGTGAGGTTAATCCTGCCTGCCTCGCTCTGAGACCCATGGTGATGTGGGTCTTCTGGTTTGAGACCACATGTGCTGGGTACCTCAACTTTCGATGATGTGGCCCCACGGGTGTGAGGACACTCGTGCCTGATTCCCAGCGCCTTGCTTATGTGGGCACTCTGGTGAGAGTCTGATCTTGACTGGGTTCCTTACCCTTCTGTGAGGTGGGCGCTCTGATGTGAGGTCACTCCTGCCTGGATGGCTCATGTCGCCTTGGCGACGTATGCCCTCTGTTGGCCACTGAAGCATGCTGGGAGCCTCCTACCCTCTTTAATGAGGGCCCTGGAAGAAACGCATATACCCTTTTTGACCAAGTGCATCATTGTCGAAGTTCTGCCTCTTCTCCTATACTTTCAGAGGACTTCCCGTCTACCTCCTGAAATCGTATTCCTGGAATTCTGCCCCGCGTTCAAGTCCTCTTTGCAGCCTTACTTCAATATATTTTTGGACGATAGCTGTCATTTATAACTGTGCAGGTTTGTGAATTACAGTGCCCCTGAGCTCCATTCTTCAACTCGCTTTCTTGTGAGCTGGCCGCAAAACCGCAGGATTGCTTCAGGCCCTAATCTGGTTCCGGCACGGCATGTTGAGCCTTTGGCTAATTCCTCTTCCTGATGGGAAATGAGCGTTAAATTTGCTCGTGCAGACACCTACAGCTAATCTCTCATTGGTTCTCCCTATTCCTGTTCATCTTGCGCAGAAATTCCAAACTGTGCCAAACAGGAGGTTAAAGGCACTGACTCTCCAATTGGGGAAAGAGTTAGTAAAGCGTCTGGAATTGTAAAACCGAGTATGAGGGGACGAAAACTGAGATGCATTTACAAAGGTTTCCCGGTCACACGGTGGACCATATTCTGGGTTTCTCATGCGTGTTTTACCTGAAGGAAGAATCTCTTAAACCTGGAGAGGTGGTACCCATGGAATGGGTGCCATGCAGTATGACTTGAAAGGGCCTGCATTTTCTCACCGAACCTCACCAATGCTATCAGCCCAAAGTGTCGAACCTTATGTCTCACTCAGCTCTAGGTGTAGATGTGGTAAATCCAGGTTGCATCACAAGACCTGAATGAATTATTTAAGAATTGCTCTCTATTTCACTGTCATTGTGTTTGTTTTTGTAGTTTATTTTGATAATGGGATTTATCGGATTTTCTCTGCTGCGTTCATGCAGCTGTACACACACTTGATTCTCTTACGGAGACATATAAATCCATGGGTTTGAAGATTCTTACTAGTCATGTGTAATCCTAGGAGTTGAATATGGTGTGTTTAGTCCATTTCGTTGAGCAAGGGCTAGGTCTTGACTATTACATATTTGGCTTATGGAAAGGTATGTGTGCTAATTTCTATCTCTGGTTTTATGCAGCACCCCACCTCACCTTTCCGCATAAGCAAGCATAAGTTGGTTTTCTAAATTTGAGACCCTGTTCTGTTTTGTAATTCAGTTCATGTGTAGCCATGTTTACATTCCGTTTATTAGTGATATCTTATGATGTTTCATTTTCTGTGTGACTTATTTCACGTAGAATCATCGTACCTGGATCCACTCAATATGCCGCGAAGGGCCTGATGACATAGATTTTATTGCTGAGTGATATTCCATTGTATGTACGTACCACAACATCTTTAACCATTTTTCACATTCTGGGATATTTAACTTGTACCGTAGACGAGGTTCTTGTAAACAGAGCCGTCCCAAACTTTGGGGTGGCTGTGTGTTTTTGATTTTAATTTCCCTAAGGTATCCGACCATAAGTGGAAGTGCCATAGGCTGTGTTGCTCTGTTTCCTAAGTGTTTCAGGAAACACCATACATTTCTCCAGAGTGGCTGTTGGCAATTTACATCTCGCCCATCAGCATAACAAATCTCCCTGTTCTCCATGACCTGTCCTGCCTTCTGGATTTTACACTTTTTTCAGATGGCCCTTTTGACCGGGGGGCAGTGAGACTTCATTGTAGTGCAGATTTCCTTGACACGCTTGCTTGGTTGGCCAAAAAGGGCGTATGCGTTTTTTCCTGAATATATTCAGGAAAAAACGCATACGCCCTTTTTGGCCAAGTGCATCATTGTCGACATTCTGCCTCTTTTCCTATGCTTTAAGTGCAATTCCAGTCTACCCCCTGAAATCGTTTTCCTGAACTTCTGCCCTGCTTTCAAGTCCTCTTCGAAGACTTACTTCAGTATATTTTTGGACGATAGCTGTCATTCATAACTCTGCAGGTTTGTGAATTACAGTGCCCCTGAGCTCCTTTCTTCAACTCGCTTTCTGTGAGCTGGCCGCAAAAACTCAGGATTGCTTCAGGCCCTAATCTGTTTCCGGCAGGGAATGCTGAGCCTTTGGTTAATTCCTCTTCCTGGTGGGAAATGAGCGTTCCATTTGCCCGTGCAGACACCTACAGCTAGTCTCTCATTGGTTCTCCCTATTCCTGTTCATCTTGCGCAGAAAGTGCAAACTGTGCCAAACAGGAGGATAAAGGCACTGACTCTCCAAGTGGGGAGAGTGTTAGTAAAGCGTCTGGAATGGTGAACCCGAGTACCAGGGTTCGAAAACTGAGATGCATTTGAAAAAATTTCCCAATCACACGGTGGACCATAAACTGGGTTTCCCATGCATGTTTTAGCTGAAGGAAGAATCCATAAAACCAGGAGAGTTGGGACCCATGGAATGAGTACCATGCAGTATGACTTCAAAGGGTCTGCGTTTGCTCACTGAACCTCACCAATGCTATCAGCTTGAAGTGCCCAGCCTTATGTCTCACCCAGCTCTGGGTGTAGATGTGGTAAATCCAGGTTGCATCACAAGCCCTGAATCAATTATTTAAGAATTGCTCTCTATTTCACTGTCATTGTGTTTTGTTTTTGAAATTTATTTTGATAATGGGATTTATCGGATTTTCACTGCTGCGTTTAGGCCGATGTACAGACATTTGACTTCCTTATGGAGACATATAAATCCATGGGTTTTAAGATTCTTACTTGTCAGGTATATTCCCAGGCGTTGAATATGGGGTGTTGAGTCTATTTCGCTGAGCAAGGAGTAGGTCTTCTCTATTATATATTTGGCTTATGGAACGGTATCTGTGCTAATTTCAATCTCTGTTTTTATGCAGCACCCCAACTCACCTTTCCCCATAAGCAAGCATAAGTTGGTTGTCTCAATTTGAGACCCTTTTCTGTTTTGTTATTCAGTTCATGTGTAGCCAAGTTTACATTCCGTGTATTAGTCATATCTTATGATATTTCTTTTTCTGTGTGACTTGTTTCTCGTAGAATCATCGTACCTGAATCCACTCATTATGGCGCTACGGGCCTGATGACGTAGATTTCATTGCTGTGTGATATTCCATTGTACGTACGTAGCACTACTTCTTTATCCATTTTTTGCTTTCTCGGATATTTAACTTGTACCGTAGACGAGGTTCCTGTAAACGGAGCCGTCCCAAACTTTGGGGTGGCTGTGTGTTTTTGATTTTAATTTCCCTAAGCTATAGATCCATAAGTGGAAGTGCCATAGGCTGTGTTGTTTTGTTTCCTACGTGTTTCAGGAAACACCATACACTTCTCCAGAGTGGCTGTTGGCAATTTACATCCTCCCCATCAGCATAACAAGGCTCCCTGTTCTCCATGACCTGTCCTGCCTTTCTGGATTTTACACTTTTTTCAGATGCCCCTTTTGACCGGGGGGCAGTGAGACTTCATTGTAGTGCAGATTTCCTTTACACGCTTGCTTGGTTGTCCAAAAAGTGCGTATGCGTTTTTTCCTGAATATATTCAGGAAAAAACACATACGCCCTTTTTGGCCAAGTGCATCATTGTCCACATTCTGCCTCATTTCCTATGCTTTAAGTGCAATTCCAGTCTACCCCCTGAAATCGTTTTCCAGAAATTCTGCCCCGCTTTCAAGTCCTCTTCGAAGACTTACTTCAATACATTTTTGGACGATAGCTGTCATTCATAACTCTGCAGGTTTGTGAATTTCAGTGGCCCTGAGCTCCTTTCTTCAACACACTTTCTTATGAGCTGGCTGCAAAACCGCAGGATTGCTTCAGGCCCTAATCTGTTTCCGGCAGGGCACGCTGAGCCTTTGGTTAATTCGTCTTCCTGGTGGGAAATGAGCGTTCCATTTGCCCGTGCAGACACCTACAGCTAGTCTCTCATTGGTTCTCCCTATTCCTGTTCATCTTGCGCAGAAATTGCAAACTGTGCCAAACAGGAGTTTAAAGGCACTGACTCTCCAAGTGGGGAGACTGTTAGTAAAGCGTCTGGAATGGTGAACCCGAGTACCAGCGTTTGAAACCTGAGATGCATTTGAAAACGTTTCCCAGTCACACGGTGGACCATACTCTGGGTTTCCCATGCATGTTTTAGCTGAAGGAAGAATCCCTTAAACCTGGAGAGTTGGGAACCATGGAATGGGTACCATGCAGGATGACTTCAAAGGGTCTGCGTTTGCTCACCGAACCTCAACAAAGCTATCAGCCCGAAGTGTCCAGCCTTATGTCTCACCCAGCTCTGGGTGTAGATGTGGTAAATCCAGGTTTCATCACAAGCCCTGAATGAATTATTTAAGAATTGCTCTCTATTTCACTGTCATTGTGTTTTGTTTTTGAAATTTATTTTGATAATGGGATTTATCGGATTTTCACTGCTGCGTTTATGCCGCTGTACACACGCTTGTTTTCCTTGTGGAGACATATAAATCCATGGGTTTTACGATTCTTACTTGTCAGGTATATTCCCAGGCGTTGAATATGGAGTGTTGAGTCCATTTCGTTGAGCAAGGAGTAGGTATTTTCTATTATATATTTGTCTTATGGAAAGGTATCTGTGCTAATTTCAATCTATGGTTTTATGCAGCACCCCGACTCACCTTTCCCCATAAGCAAACATAAGTTGGTTTTCTAAATTTGATACCATGTTCTGTTTTGTAATTCAGTTCATGTGTAGTCAAATTTACATTCCGTGTATTAGTGATATCTTATGAGGTTTCTCTTTCTGTGTGACTTATTTCTCGTAGAATCATCGTACCTGAACCCACTCATTATGCCGATACGGGCCTGATGACGTAGATTTCATTGCTGAGTGATATTCCATTGTACGTGCATACCACAACTTCTTTATCCATTTTTTGCTTTCTCGGATATTTAACTTGTACCGTAGACGAGGTTCTTGTAAACAGAGACGTCCCAAACTTTGGGGTGGCTGTGTGTTTTTGATTTTAATTTCCCTAAGCTATAGGACCATAAGTGGAGGTGCCATAGGCTGTGTTGCTTTGTTTCCTATGTGTTTCAGGAAACACCATACACTTCTCCAGAGTGGCTGTTGGCAATTTACATCCCGCCCATCAGCATAACAAGGCTTCCTGTTCTCCATGACCTGTCCTGCCTTTCTGGATTTTACACTTTTTTCAGATGGCCCTTTTGACCGGGGGGCAGTGAGACTTCATTGTAGTGCAGATTTCCTTTACACGCCTGCTTGGTTGGCCAAAAAGGGCGTATGCGTTTTTTCCTGAATATATTCAGGAAAAAACGCATACGCCCTTTTTGGCCAAGTGCATCATTGTCGACATTCTGCCTCTTTTCCTATGCTTTAAGTGCAATTCCTGTCTACCCCCTGAAATTGTTTTCCTGAAATTCTGCCCCACTTTCAAGTCCTCTTCGAAGACTTACTTCAGTACATTTTTGGACGATAGCTGTCATTCATAACTCTGCAGGTTTGTGAATTACAGTGCCCCTGAGCTCCTTTCCTCAACTCGCTTTCTCGTGAGCTGGCTGCAAAACCGCAGGATTGCTTCAGGCCCTAATCTGTTTCTGGCAGGGCACGCTGAGCCTTTGGTTAATTCGTCTTCCTGGTGGGAAATGAGCGTTCCATTTGCCCGTGCAGACACCTACAGCTAGTCTCTCATTGGTTCTCCCTATTCCTGTTCATCTTGCGCAGAAATTGCAAACTGTGCCAAACAGGAGGTTAAAGGCACTGACTCTCCAAGTGGGGAGAATGTTAGTAAAGCGTCTGGAATGGTGAACCCGAGTACCAGGGTTCGAAAACTGAGATGCATTTGAAAACGTTTCCCAATCACACGGTGGACCATACTCTGGGTTTCCCATGCATGATTTAGCTGAAGGACGAATCCCTTAAACCTGGAAAGTTGGGACCCATGGAATGGGTACCAGGCAGTATGACTTTAAAGGGTCTGCGTTTGCTCACCGAACCTCACCAATGCTATCAGCCTGAAGTGTCCAGCCTTATGTCTCACACAGCTCTGGGTGTAGTTGTGGTAAATCCAGGTTGCATCACAAGCCCTGAATGAATTATTTAAGAATTGCTCTCTATTTCACTCTCATTGTGTTTTGTTTTCGAAATTTATCTTGATAATGGGATTTATCTGATTTTCACTGCTGCGTTCAGGCCGCTGTACACATGCTTGATTTCCTTATGGAGACATATAAATCCATGGGTTTTAAGATTCTTACTTGTCAGGTATGTTCCCAGGCGTTGAATATGGGCTGTTGAGTCCATTTCGCTGAGCAAGGAGTAGGTCTTGTCTATTATATATTTGGCTTATGGAATGGTATCTGTGCTAATTTCAATCTCTGGTTTTATACAGCACCCAAATTCACCTTTCCCCATAAGCAAGCATAAGTTGGTTTTCTAAATTTGAGACCCTGTTCTGTTTTGTAATTCAGTTCATGTGTAGTCAGTTTACATTCCGTGTATTAGTGATATCTTATGATGTTTCTTATTCTGTGTGACTTATTTCCCGTAGAATCATCGTACTTGGATCCACTCATTATGCCGCTACGGGCCTGATGACGGAGATTTCATTGCTGAGTGATATTCCATTGTACGTGCGTACCACAACTTCTTTATCCATTTTTTGCTTTCTTGGATATTTAACTTGTACCGTAGATGAGGTTCTTGTAAACAGAGCCGTCCCAAACTTTGGGGTGGCTGTGTGTTTTTGATTTTAATTTCCCTAAGCTATAGGACCATAAGTGGAAGTGCAATAGGCTGTGTTGCTTTGTTTCCTACGTGTTTCAGGAAACACCATACACTTCTCCAGAGTGGCTGTTGGCAATTGACATCCTGCCCAGCAGCATAACAAGGCTCCCTGTTCTCCATGACCTGTCCTGCCTTTCTGGATTTTACACTTTTTTCAGATGGCCCTTTTGACCGGGGGGCAGTGAGACTCCATTGTAGTGCAGATTTCCTTTACACGCATGCTTGGTTGGCCAAAAAGGGCGTATGCATTTTTTCCTGAATATATTCAGGAAAAAACGCATATACCCTTTTTGGCCAAGTGCATCATTGTCGACATTCTGCCTCTTTTCCTATGCTTTAAGTGCAATTCCAGTCTACCCCCTGAAATCGTTTTCCTGAAATTCTGCCCCGCTTTCAAGTCCTCTTCGAAGACTTACTTCAATACATTTTTGGACGATAGCTGTCATTCATAACTCTGCAGGTTTGTGAATTACAGTGCCCCAGAACTCCTTTCCTCAACTCGCTTTCATGTGAACTGGCCGCAAAACCGCAGGATTGTTTCAGGCCCTAATCTGTTTCCGGCATGGCACGCTGAGCCTTTGGTTAATTCCTCTTCCTGGTGGGAAATGTGCATTCCATTTTCCCGTGCAGACACCTACAGGTAGTCTCTCATTGGTTCTCCCTATTCCTGTTCATCTTGCGCAGAAATTGCAAACTGTGCCAAACAGGAGGTTAAAAGCACTGACTCTCCAAGTGGGGAGAGTTTTAGTAAAGCGTCTGGAATGGTGAACCCGAGTACCAGGTTCGAAAACTGAGATGCATTTGAAAACGTTTCCCAATCACACGGTGGACCATACTCTGGGTTTCCCATGCATGTTTTAGCTGAAGGAAGAATCCCTTAAACCTGGAGAGTTGGGACCCATGGAATGGGTACCATGCAGTATGACTTCAAAGGGTCTGCGTTTGCTCACCGAACCTCACCAAAGCTATCAGCCCGAAGTGTCCAGCCTTATGTCTCACCCAGCTCTGGGTGTAGATGTGGTAAATCCAGGTTTCATCACAAGCCCTGAATGAATTATTTAAGAATTGCTCTCTATTTCACTGTCATTGTGTTTTGTTTTTGAAATTTATTTTGATAATGGGATTTATCGGATTTTCACTGCTGCGTTTATGCCGCTGTACACACGCTTGTTTTCCTTGTGGAGACATATAAATCCATGGGTTTTACGATTCTTACTTGTCAGGTATATTCCCAGGCGTTGAATATGGAGTGTTGAGTCCATTTCGTTGAGCAAGGAGTAGGTATTTTCTATTATATATTTGTCTTATGGAAAGGTATCTGTGCTAATTTCAATCTCTGTTTTTATGCAGCACCCCGACTCACCTTTCCCCATAAGCAAACATAAGTTGGTTTTCGAAATTTGATACCATGTTCTGTTTTGTAATTCAGTTCATGTGTAGTCAAATTTACATTCCGTGTATTAGTGATATCTTATGAGGTTTCTCTTTCTGTGTGACTTATTTCTCATAGAATCATCGTACCTGAACCCACTCATTATGCCGATACGGGCCTGATGACGTAGATTTCATTGCTGAGTGATATTCCATTGTACGTGCATACCACAACTTCTTTATCCATTTTTTGCTTTCTCGGATATTTAACTTGTACCGTAGACGAGGTTCTTGTAAACAGAGACGTCCCAAACATTGGGGTGGCTGCGTGTTTTTGATTTTAATTTCCATAAGCTATAGGACCATAAGTGGAAGTGCCATAGGCTGTGTTGCTTTGTTTCCTACGTGTTTCAGGAAACACCATACACTTCTCCAGAGTGGCTGTTGGCAATTTACATCCCGCCCATCAGCATAACAAGGCTTCCTGTTCTCCATGACCTGTCCTGCCTTTCTGGATTTTACACTTTTTTCAGATGGCCCTTTTGACCGGGGGGCAGTGAGACTTCATTGTAGTGCAGATTTCCTTTACACGCCTGCTTGGTTGGCCAAAAAGGGCGTATGCGTTTTTTCCTGAATATATTCAGGAAAAAACGCATACGCCCTTTTTGGCCAAGTGCATCATTGTCGACATTCTGCCTCTTTTCCTATGCTTTAAGTGCAATTCCAGTCTACCCCTTGAAATTGTTTTCCTGAAATTCTGCCCCACTTTCAAGTCCTCTTCGAAGACTTACTTCAGTACATTTTTGGACGATAGCTGTCATTCATAACTCTGCAGGTTTGTGAATTACAGTGCCCCTGAGCTCCTTTCCTCAACTCGCTTTCTCGTGAGCTGGCTGCAAAACCGCAGGATTGCTTCAGGCCCTAATCTGTTTCTGGCAGGGCACGCTGAGCCTTTGCTTAATTCGTCTTCCTGGTGGGAAATGAGCGTTCCATTTGCCCGTGCAGACACCTACAGCTAGTCTCTCATTGGTTCTCCCTATTCCTGTTTATCTTGCGCATAAATTGCCAGCTGTGCCAAACAGGAGGTTAAAGGCACTGACTCTCCAAGTGGGGAGAGTGTTAGTAAAGCGTCTGGAATGGTGAACCCGAGTGCCAGGGGACGAAAACTGAGATGCATTTGAAAACGTTTCCCAATCACACGGTGGACCATACTCTGGGTTTCCCATGCATGTTTTAGCTGAAGGTAGAATCCCTTAAACCTGGAGAGTTGGGACCCTTGGAATGGGTACCATGCAGTATGACTTCAAAGGGTCTGCATTTGCTCACCGAACCTCACCAATGCTATCAGCCCGAAGTGTCCAGCCTTATGTCTCACCCAGCTCTGGGTGTAGATGTGGTAAATCCAGGTTTCATGACAAGCCCTGAATGAATTATTTAAGAATTGCTCTCTATTTCACTGTCATTGTGTTTTGTTTATGAAATTTATGTTGATAATGGGATTTATCAGATTTTCACTGCTGCGTTGAGGCCACTGTACACACGCTTGATTTCCTTATGGAGACATATAAATCCATGGGTTTGAAAATACTTACTAGTCAGGTGTATTCCTAGGCGTTGAATATGGGGTGTTTAGTCCATTTCGTTGAGCAAGTAGTAGGTCTTTACTATTACATATTTGGCTTATGGAAAGGTATCTGTGCTAATTTCTATCTCTTGTTTCATGCAGCACCCCAACTCACTTTTCTCGTTAAGCAAGCATAAGGTGGTTTTCTAAATTTGAGACCCTGTTCTGTTTTGTAATTCAGTTCATGTGTAGCCAAGTTTACATTCCGTGTATTAGTGATATCTTATGATGTTTCATTTTCTGTGTGACATATTTCACTTAGAATCATCGTACCTGAATCCACTCATTATGTCACGACGGGCCTGATGAAATAGATTTCATTAGTGTGTGATATTCCATTGTACGTATGTACCACACTTCTTTATCCATTTTTCGCTTTCTGGGATATTTAACTTGTACCATAGACGAGGTTCTTGTAACAGAGCCGTAAACAGAAATTTTGGGGTGGCTGTCTGTTTTTGATTTTAATTTCCGTGATCTATAAGACCATAAGTGGTAATGCCATAGGCTCCGTTGCTTTGTTTTTTAGGTTTTTGAGGAAACACCATACACTTCTCCAGAGTGGCTGTTGGCAATTTACATCCCGCCCATCAGCATAACAAGGCTCCCTGTTCTCCATGGCCTGTGCTGTGTTTCTGGTTTTCACACTTTTTTCAGATGGCCCTTTTGACGAATGGGAAATGAGACTTCATTGTAGTGCGGATTTCCATTGCTGGAGTGCTTGGTTGGCCAAAAAGGGCATATGCGTTTTTTCCTGAATATATTCAGGAAAAAATGTTTACGCACTTTTGTCCAAGTGCATCAGTGTCAAAGATCTGCCGCTTTTCACATGCTTTAAATGCAATTCCAATCTACCTCCTGAAATATGATTCCTGCAATTCTGCCTCGTTTTCAAGTCCTCTTTGCAGACTTACTTCAATATATTTTTGCCAATAGCTGTCATTTATATCTCTGCAGGTTTGTGAATTACAGTGCCCGTGATTTCCTTTCTTAACTCGTTTCCTTGAAAGCTGGCCACAGAGCCGCAGGTTTGCTTTAGGCCATAATCAGGGTCCGACACGGCACTCTGAGCCTTTGGTTAATTCCTCTTCCTGGTGGGAAATTAGAGTTAAATGTGCCCCTCCGGACAGCTGCCTCACTCCCAGCCCCTTGGTTATGTGTGTCCTGTAGTTTGAGGCCACATATGCTGGGTTCCTCACCTTTGGCTGATGTGGCCCCACTGGTGTGAGGACACTCCTGCCTGGTTCCCATCCCCTTGGTGATGTGGACACTCCGGTGAGAGTCTGATCCTGGCTGGGTTCCTCACACTTCTGAGAGGTGGGCCCTCTTCTCTGAGGTCACTCCTGCCTGGCTGTCCCACCCCGCCTTGACGACGTCGGCTGTCTCGTGGGAGTTGGTGCCTGCTGCGAGTCTCCTCCCCTTGGTAATGAGGGCCCTCTGGCGTCAGGCCCTAACTCCTGGCCTCCCAAAATTTTCTGATGTGCGCCCTGTGGTGCGAGTACACTCCTGCCACGTTCCCAACACCATGGGAATGTGGGCCTTCTGCTCTGAGGTCCCAACGGTGGGTTGCTCAGTTTCATGATGAGGGCCCTCTGGTGTGAGTTCACTCCGGCCTGGATCCCATAGCCTCGCTGCTCCTGGCCACCTGCGGGGAGGTTACAACTGCGGGATTCCTCACCTTTTTTCTTCTATGGGCCCTCTGTTTTGAGACTCCTCCTGCCTGCCTCACTCCCAGCCCCTTGGTGATGTGTGTCCTCTGGTTTGAGGCCACGTGTGCTGGGTCCCTCACCTTTCGATGATGTGGCCCCACTGGTGTGAGGACACTCTTGCCTGGTTCCTATCCCCTTGAAGATGTGGGCTCTCTGGTGAGAGTCTGATCCTGGCTGTGTTCCTCACCCTTCTGTGAGGTGGACCCTCTGCTGTGAGGTCACTCCTGCCTGGCTGGCACACCCCGCCTGGGCAACATCGGCACTCTTGTGGCAGTTGGAGCATGCTGGGAGCCTCCTCCCCTCGATGATGAGGGCCCTCTTGCGTCAGGCCCTAACTGCTGGGTACCCACATTTTCTGATACGTGCTAAGTGGTGCGAGGACACTCCTGCGAGGTTCCCATCCCCATGGGGATGTGGGCCTTCTGCTCTGAGGTCCCAATGGCTGGGTTGCTCACAGTTTCATGATGTGGGCCCTCTGCTGTGAGTTCACTGCAGCCTGGATCACATAGACTCGGTGCTCTGGGCCGCCTGCTGGGAGGTTCCCACTGCAGGATTCCTCACCTTTTTTATTCTATTGGCCCTGTGTTGTGAGGCTACTCATGCCTGCCTCAATCCGAGCCCCTTGGAGATGTGGGTCCTCTGGTTTAGGCCTCATGTGCTGGTTTCCTCACCTTTCTATGATGTGGTCACCCTGGTGTGAAGACAGTCCTGCCTGACTCTGATGCCCTTGGTGATGTGGGCCCTCTGGTGAGAGTCTTACCCTGGCTGGGTTCCTCACCCTTCTGTGAGGTAGGCCCTCTGCTGTGAGGTCACTCCTGCCTGGCTGTCACACGTCACCTTGTCGACATGGGCCCTCAGTTGGGAGTTGGTGCCTGCTTGGAGTCTCCTCCCCTTGGTAATGAGGGCCCTCTGGCGTCAGACCCTAACTTCTGGGCTCCCAAAATTCTCTGATGTGTGCCCTGAGGTGCGAGTACACTTATGCCATGTTCCCAACCACATAGGAATGTGGGCCTTCTGCTCTGAGGTCCCAAAGCCTGGGTTGCTCACAGTTTCATGATGAGGGCCCTCTGTTTTGAGTTCAGTCAGGTCTGGATCCCATAGCCTCGCTGCTCCTGGCCGCCTGCTGGGAGGTTCCAACTGCGGGATTCCTCACCTTTTTTCTTCTATGGGCCCTCTGTTTTGAGACTCCTCCTGCCTGCCTCACTCCCAGCCCCTTGGTGATGTGTGTCCTCTGGTTTGAGGCCACGTGTGCTGGGTCACTCACATTTCGTTGATGAGGTCCCACTGGTGTGAGGACACTCCAGCCTGGTTCCCATTCTCTTGGTGATGTGGGCCCTCTGCTGAGAGTCTGATCCTCCTTGGGTTCCTCACACTTTTGTGAGGTGGGCCCTCTGCTCTGAGGTCACTCTTGCCTGGCTGGCACACTCCGCATTGGCGACGGCGGCCCACTGGTAGCAGTTGGAGCCTGCTGGGAGCCTCCTCTCCTCGGTGATGAGAGCCCTCTGGTGTCAGGCCCTAACTGCTGGGCTCCCCACATTTTCTGATGTGTGCCCACTGGTGCGATGACACTCCTACTTGGTTCCCTTCCCCATGGGGATGTGGGCCTTGTGCTCTGAGGTCACAACGGCTGGTTTGCTCACAGTTTCATGATGAGGGCCCTCTGTTGTGAGTTCATCACTGCCTGGATCCCATAGCCTCGGTGCTCTGGGCCGCCTGCTGGGATGTTCCAACTGCTGGATTCCTCACCTTTTTTATACAATGGGCCATGTGTTGTGAGGTTAATCCTGCCTGCCTCGCTCCAAGACCCATGGTGATGTGGGTCCTCTGGTTTGAGGCCACATTTTCTTGTTACCTCAACTTTTGATGATATGGCCCCACGGGTGTGATGACACTCCTGCCTGGTTCACAGCCCCTTGCTGATGTGGGCACTCTGGTGAGAGTCTGATCCTGGCTGGGTTCCTTACCCTTCTGTGAGGTGGGCCCTCTGATGTGAGGTCACTCCTGCCTGGCTGGCTCACGTCGCCTTGATGATGTGGGCCCTCTGTTGGCCACTAAAGCATTCTGGGAGCCTCCTACCCTCTTTAATGAGGGCCCTGGAAAAAACGCATATGCACATTTTGACCAAGTGCATCATTGTCCAGGATCTGCCTCTTCTCCTATGCTTTCAGAGCACTTCCCGTCTACGTCCTGAAATCATATTCCAGGAATACTGCCCCGCTTTCAAGTCCTCCTCGCAGCCTTACTTCAATATATTTTTGTATGATACCTGTCATTAATAACTCTGCAGGTTTGTTAAATACAGTGTCCCTGAGCTCCTTTCTTCAACACGCTTTCTTGTGAGCTGGCCGCAAAACCGCAGGATTGCTTCAGGCCGTAATCTGGTTTCGGCACGGCACGCTGAGCCTTTGGTAAATTCCTCTTTCTGGTGAGAAATGAGCATTCAATTTGCCCGTGGAGACACCTACAGCTAGTCTCTCATTGGTTCTCCCTATTCCTGTTCATCTTGTGCAGAAATTGCAAACTTTGCCAAACAGGAGGTTAAAGGCACTGACTCTCCAAGTGGGTAGAGGGTTAGTAAAGCATCTGGAATGGTGAACCCGAGTACCAGGGAACGAAACCTGAGAGCCATTTAAAATGGTTTCCCAGTCTCACAGTGGACAATACTCTGGGTTTCCCATGCATGTTTTAGCTGAAGGAAGAATTCCTTAAACCTGGAGATTATTGACCCATGGAATGGGTACCATGCAGTATGACTAAAAAGGGTCTGAATTTGCTCACCGAACCTCACCAATGCTATCAGTTCGAAGTGTCCAGCCTTATGCCTCACCCTGCTCTGGGTGTAGATGTGGTAAATCCAGGTTTCATCACAAGCCCTGAATCAATTATTTAAGAATTGCTGTCTCTTTCACTGTCATTGTGTTTTGTTTCCGAAACTTTGGGGTGGCTGTGTGTTTTTGATTTTAATTTCACTAAGCTATAGGACCATAAGTGGAAGTGCTGTAGGCTCCGTTGCTTGGTTTTTTAGGTGTTTGAGGAAACACCATACACTTCTCCAGAGTGGCTGTTGGCAAATTACATCCCGCCCATCAGCATAACAAGGCTCCCTGTTCTCCATGGTCTGTGCTGCCTTTCTGGATTTTACACTTTTTTCAGATGGCCCTTTTGACCGGGGGGCAGTGAAACTTCATTGTAGTGCAGATTTCCTTTACACGCTTGCTTGGTTGGCCAAAAAGGGCGTATGCCCTTTTTCCTGAATATATTCAGGAAAAAACGCATACGCCCTTTTTGGCCAAGTGCATCATTGTCGTCGTTCTGCCTCTTTTCCTATGCTTTAAATGCAATTCCAGTCTACCCCCTGAAATCGTTTTCCTGAAATTCTGCCCCACTTTCAAGTCCTCTTCGCAGCCTTCCTTCAATATATTTTTAGACCATAGCTGTCATTTATAACTCTGCAGGTTTGTGAATTACAGTGCCCGTGATTTTCTTTCTTAATTCGTTTCCTTGAAAACTGGTCACAGAACCGCAGGGTTGCTTTAGGCCATAATCAGTGTCCGGCACGGAACTCTGAGACTTTGCTTCATTCCACTTCCTGGTGGGAAATTAGAGTTAAGTGTGCCCCTCCAGACACCTGCCTCATTCCTAGCCCCTTGGTGATGTGTGTCCTCTGGTTTGAGGCCACATGTGCTGGGTTCCTCACCTTTGGCTGATGTGGCCCCACTGGTGTGAGGACACTCCTGCCTGCTTCCCATCCCCTTGGTGATGTGGGCCCTCCGGTGAGAGTCTGATCCTGGTTGGGTTCCTCACACTTCTGTGAGGTGGGCCCTCTTCTCTGAGGTCAATCCTGCCTGGCTGGCACACCCCGCCTTGGCGACGTGGGCCCTCATTTGGGAGTTGGTGCCTGCTGGGAGTCTCCTCCCCTCGGTAATGTGGGCCCTCTGACGTCAGGCCCTAACTCCTGGGCTCCCATACTTTTCTGATGTGTGCCCTCTGGTGGGAGTACACTCCTGCCAGGTTCCCAACCCCATGGGAATGTGGGCCTTCTTCTCTGTGGTCCCAACCGCTGGGTTGTTCACAGTTTCGTGATGAGGGCCTTCTGTTGTGAGTTCACACCGGCCGGGATCCCATAGCCTCGCTGCTCCTTGCCGCCTGCTGGGAGGTTCCAACTGCGGGTTACCTCACCTTTTTTATTTTATGGCCCTCTGTTTGAGACACCTCCTGTCTGCCTCACTCTGAGCCCCTTGTTGATGTGGGTCCTCTGGTTTAGGCCATATGTTCTGGGTTCCTCACTTTTCTACGATTTGGCCACACTGGTGTGAGGCCACTCCTGCCTGGTTCTGATCCCCTTGGTGATGTGGGCCCTCTGGTGAGAGTCTTATCCTGGCTGGGTTCCTCCCCCTTCTGTGACATAGGCCCTCTGCTGTGAGGTCACTCCTGCCTGGCTAACGCACATCACCTTGGAGACGTGGGCCCTCAGGTGGGAGTTGGTGCCTTCTAGGAGTCTGCTCCCCTCGGTAATTAGGGCCGTCTGGCGTCAGGCCCTAACTCCTGGGCTCCCAAAATTTTCTGATGTGTGCCCTGTGGTGCGAGTACACTCCTGCCAGGTTCCCAACCCCATGGGAATGTGGGCCTTCTGTTCTGTGGTCCCAACAGCTGTGTTGTTCACAGTTTCATGATGAGGGTCCTCTGTTGTGAGTTCACAACGGCCGGGACCCCATAGCCTCGCTGCTCCTTGCTGCATGCTAGGAGGTTCCAACTGCGGGATTCCTCACCTTTTTTATTCTATGGGTCCTCTGTTTTGAGGCTCCTCCTGCCTGCCTCACTCCGAGCCCCTTGGAGATGTGGGTCCTCTTGTTTAGGCCACATGTTCTGGGTTCCTCACCTTTCTATGATTTGGCCACACTGGTGTGAGGCCACTCCTGCCTGGATCAGATCCCCTTGGTGATGTGGGCCCTCTGGTGAGAGTCTGATCCTGGCTGGGTTCCTCACTCTTCTGTGAGGTGGGCCCTCTGCTGTGAGGTAACTCCTGCCTGGCTTGCTCCCGTTGCCCTGGTGACGTCGGACTTCTGGTGGCAGTTGGAGCCTTCTTGTACCCTCCTCTCCAAGGTGATGAGGGCCCTCTTGCGTCAGGCTCTAACTGCTGGGCTCCCCACGATTTCTGATGTGAGCCCAGTGATGCCAGGACACTCCTGTAAGGTTCCAATACTCATGGGGATGTGTGCCTTCTGCTCTGTGGTCGCAACGCCTGGGTTGCTCACAGTTTCGTTATGTTGGCACTCCGGTGTTAGTTCACTCAGGCCTAGATCCCATAGCCTCTGTGCTCTGGGCCGCCTGCTGGGAGGTTCCAACTGCTGGATTCCTCACCTTTCTTATACTTTGGGCCCTGTGTGGTGAAGCTCCTCCTGCCTGCCTCACACCGAGCCCCTTGGTGATGTAGGTCTTCTGGTTTGAGACCACGTGTGCCGTTTGTCTCACCTTTTAGGGATGTGGCCCTACTGGTGTGAGGACACTCCTGACTGGTTCCCATCCCCTTGTTGATGTGGGCCCTCTGGTGAGAGTCTGATCCTGGCTTGATTCCTCACACTTCTGTGAGGCGGGCCCTCTGCTGTGAGGTCACACCTGCCTGGCTGGCACACGACGCCTTGGCCACATGGGCCCTCTGGTTGCAGTTGGAGCGTGCTGGGAACCTCCTCCCATCGGTGATGAGGGCCCTCTGGCGTCCGGCCCTAACTGCTGGGCTCACCACATTTTCTGATGTGCGCCCACTTGTGCGATGACACTCCTGCCAGGTTCCCATCCCCATGCAGATTTGGGCCTTCTGTTCTGAGGTGCCAACGGCTGGCTTGCTCACAGTGTCAGGATGTGGGCCCTCTGCTGTGAGTTCACTCCGGCATGCATCCCATAGCCTCGGTGCTCTGGGCCACCTGCTTGGAGCTTCCAACTGCAGGATTCCTTACCTTTTTTCTTCTATGGGCCGTGTGTTGTGAGACACTTCCTGCCTGCCTCACTCTGAGCCCCTTGTTGATGTGGGTCTTCTGGTTTGAGGCCACATGTGGTGGGTTCCTTGCCTTTCAATGATGTGGCCCCACTGGTGTGAGCACACTCCTGCCTGGTTCGCATCCCCTTGGTGATGTGGGCCCTCTGGTGAGAATCTGATCCGGGTTGGGTTCCTCACACTTCCGTGAGCTTGGCCCTCAGCTCTGAGGTCACTCCTGCCTGGCTGGCACACCCCGCCTTGGCGACGTCGGCCCTCTGGTGGCAGTTGGAGCCTGCTGGGAGCCTCCTCCCCTCAGTGATGAGAGCCCTTTGGCGTCAGGCCCTAACTGCTGGGTACCCACATTTTCTAATACGTACTAAGTGGTGCGAGGATACGCCTGCCACGTTCCCATCCCCATGGGGATGTGGGCGTTCTGCTCTGAGGTCCCAACGGCTGGGTTGTTCACAGTTTCATGATGTGGGCCCTCTGCTGTGAGTTCACTTTGGCCTGGATCCCATAGACTCGGTGCTCTGGGCCTCCTGCTGTGAGGTTCCAAATGCTGGATTCCTCATATTTTTTAATCTATGGGCCCTGTGTTGTTAGGCTAGTCCTGCCTGCCTCACTCCGAGCCCCTTGGAGATGTGGTTCCTCTGGTTTAGGCCACATGTTCTGGGTCCCTCACCTTTCCATTATTTGGCCACACTGGTGTGAGTATACTTCTGCCTGGTTCCGATCCCCTTGGTGATGCGGGCCCTCTGGTGAGAGTCTTATCCTGGCTGGGTTCCTCACCCTTCTGTGACGTATGCCCTCTGCTGTGATGTCGCTCCTGCCTGGCTGGCGCACGTCACCTTGGCGACGTGGGCCCTCAGTTGGGATTTGGTGTCTGCTGGGAGTTTCCTCCCTTCGGTAATGAGGGCCCTCTGGCGTCAGGCCTTAAATCCTGGGCTCCGAAACTTTTCTGATGTGTGCCCTGTGGTGCGAGTACACTCCTGCCAGGTTCCCAACCCCATGGCAATGTGGGCCTTCTGCTCTGTGGACCCAATGGCTGGGCTATTCACAGTTTCATGATGAGGGCCCTCTTTTGTGAGTTCACACCAGCCGGGATCCCATAGCCTCGTTGTTCCTTGCCGCCTGCTGGGATGTTCCAACTGCGGGATTCCTCACCTTTTTTATTCTTTGGCCCTCTGTTTTGAGACTACTCCTGCCTGCCTCCCTCCCAGCCCCTTGGTGATGTGTGTCCTCTGGTTTGAGGCCACATGTGGTGGTTTCCTCGCCTTTCAATGATGTGGCCCCACTGGACTGAGAACACTCCTGCCTGGTTCCCATCCTCTTGGTGATGTGGGCCCTCTGGTGAGAGTCTGATCCTGGTTGGGTTCCTCACACTTCCGTGAACTTGGCCCTCTGCTCTGAGGTCACTCCTGCCTGGCTGGCACACCCCGCCTTGGTGACGTCGGCCCTCTGGTGGCAGTTGGAGCGTGCTGGGAGCCTCCTTCCCTCAGTAATGAGGGCCCTTTGGCGTCAGGCCCTAACTGCTGTGTACCCACATTTTCTAATACGTACTAAGTGGTGCGAGGACACTCCTGCCAGGTTCCCATCCCCGTGGGGATGTGGGACTTCTGCTCTGATGTCCAAACGGCTGGGTTGCTCAAAGTTTCATGATGTGGGCCCTCTGCTGTGAGTGCACTGCGGCCTGGATCCCATAGACTGGGTGCTCTGGGCCACCTGCTGGGAGGTTCGAACTGTTGGATTCCTCACATTTTTTATTCTATGGGCCCTGCGTTGTGAGGCTAGTCCTGCCTGCCTCACTCTGAACCCCTTGGAGATGTGGATCCTCTGGTTTAGGCCACGTGTTCTGGGTTCCTCACCTTTCTATGATTTGGCCACACTGGTGTGAGGCCACTCTTGCCTGGATCCGATCCCCTTGGTGATGCGGGCCCTCTGGTGAGACTCTTATCCTGGCTGGGTGCCTCACCCTTCTGGGACGTATGCCCTCTGCTGTGAGGTCACTCCTGCCTGGCTGGCGCACGTCACCTTGGCGACGTGGGCCCTCAGTTGGGAGTTGGTGCCTGCTGGGAGTCTCCTCCCCTCGGTAATGAGGGCCCTCTGACGTCAGGCCCTAACTCCTGGGCTCCCATACTTTTCTGATGTGTGCCCTCTGGTGGGAGTACACTCCTGCCAGGTTCCCAACCCCATGGGAATGTGGGCCTTCTTCTCTGTGGTCCCAACCGCTGGGTTGTTCACAGTTTCGTGATGAGGGCCTTCTGTTGTGAGTTCACACCGGCCGGGATCCCATAGCCTCGCTGCTCCTTGCCGCCTGCTGGGAGGTTCCAACTGCGGGTTACCTCACCTTTTTTATTTTATGGCCCTCTGTTTGAGACACCTCCTGCCTGCCTCACTCTGAGCCCCTTGTTGATGTGGGTCCTCTGGTTTAGGCCATATGTTCTGGGTTCCTCACTTTTCTACGATTTGGCCACACTGGTGTGAGGCCACTCCTGCCTGGTTCTGATCCCCTTGGTGATGTGGGCCCTCTGGTGAGAGTCTTATCCTGGCTGGGTTCCTCCCCCTTCTGTGACATAGGCCCTCTGCTGTGAGGTCACTCCTGCCTGGCTAACGCACATCACCTTGGAGACGTGGGCCCTCAGGTGGGAGTTGGTGCCTTCTAGGAGTCTGCTCCCCTCGGTAATTAGGGCCGTCTGGCGTCAGGCCCTAACTCCTGGGCTCCCAAAATTTTCTGATGTGTGCCCTGTGGTGCGAGTACACTCCTGCCAGGTTCCCAACCCCATGGGAATGTGGGCCTTCTGTTCTGTGGTCCCAACAGCTGTGTTGTTCACAGTTTCATGATGAGGGTCCTCTGTTGTGAGTTCACAACGGCCAGGACCCCATAGCCTCGCTGCTCCTTGCTGCATGCTAGGAGGTTCCAACTGCGGGATTCCTCACCTTTTTTATTCTATGGGTCCTCTGTTTTGAGGCTCCTCCTGCCTGCCTCACTCCGAGCCCCTTGGAGATGTGGGTCCTCTTGTTTAGGCCACATGTTCTGGGTTCCTCACCTTTCTATGATTTGGCCACACTGGTGTGAGGCCACTCCTGCCTGGATCAGATCCCCTTGGTGATGTGGGCCCTCTGGTGAGAGTCTGATCCTGGCTGGGTTCCTCACTCTTCTGTGAGGTGGGCCCTCTGCTGTGAGGTAACTCCTGCCTGGCTTGCTCCCGTTGCCCTGGTGACGTCGGACTTCTGGTGGCAGTTGGAGCCTTCTTGTACCCTCCTCTCCAAGGTGATGAGGGCCCTCTTGCGTCAGGCTCTAACTGCTGGGCTCCCCACGATTTCTGATGTGAGCCCAGTGATGCCAGGACACTCCTGTAAGGTTCCAATACTCATGGGGATGTGTGCCTTCTGCTCTGTGGTCGCAACGCCTGGGTTGCTCACAGTTTCGTTATGTTGGCACTCCGGTGTTAGTTCACTCAGGCCTAGATCCCATAGCCTCTGTGCTCTGGGCCGCCTGCTGGGAGGTTCCAACTGCTGGATTCCTCACCTTTCTTATACTTTGGGCCCTGTGTGGTGAAGCTCCTCCTGCCTGCCTCACACCGAGCCCCTTGGTGATGTAGGTCTTCTGGTTTGAGACCACGTGTGCCGTTTGTCTCACCTTTTAGGGATGTGGCCCTACTGGTGTGAGGACACTCCTGACTGGTTCCCATCCCCTTGTTGATGTGGGCCCTCTGGTGAGAGTCTGATCCTGGCTTGATTCCTCACACTTCTGTGAGGCGGGCCCTCTGCTGTGAGGTCACACCTGCCTGGCTGGCACACGACGCCTTGGCCACATGGGCCCTCTGGTTGCAGTTGGAGCGTGCTGGGAACCTCCTCCCATCGGTGATGAGGGCCCTCTGGCGTCCGGCCCTAACTGCTGGGCTCACCACATTTTCTGATGTGCGCCCACTTGTGCGATGACACTCCTGCCAGGTTCCCATCCCCATGCAGATTTGGGCCTTCTGTTCTGAGGTGCCAACGGCTGGCTTGCTCACAGTGTCAGGATGTGGGCCCTCTGCTGTGAGTTCACTCCGGCATGCATCCCATAGCCTCGGTGCTCTGGGCCACCTGCTTGGAGCTTCCAACTGCAGGATTCCTTACCTTTTTTCTTCTATGGGCCGTGTGTTGTGAGACACTTCCTGCCTGCCTCACTCTGAGCCCCTTGTTGATGTGGGTCTTCTGGTTTGAGGCCACATGTGGTGGGTTCCTTGCCTTTCAATGATGTGGCCCCACTGGTGTGAGCACACTCCTGCCTGGTTCGCATCCCCTTGGTGATGTGGGCCCTCTGGTGAGAATCTGATCTGGGTTGGGTTCCTCACACTTCCGTGAGCTTGGCCCTCAGCTCTGAGGTCACTCCTGCCTGGCTGGCACACCCCGCCTTGGCGACGTCGGCCCTCTGGTGGCAGTTGGAGCCTGCTGGGAGCCTCCTCCCCTCAGTGATGAGAGCCCTTTGGCGTCAGGCCCTAACTGCTGGGTACCCACATTTTCTAATACGTACTAAGTGGTGCGAGGATACGCCTGCCACGTTCCCATCCCCATGGGGATGTGGGCGTTCTGCTCTGAGGTCCCAACGGCTGGGTTGTTCACAGTTTCATGATGTGGGCCCTCTGCTGTGAGTTCACTTTGGCCTGGATCCCATAGACTCGGTGCTCTGGGCCTCCTGCTGCGAGGTTCCAACTGCTGGATTCCTCACATTTTTTAATCTATGGGCCCTGTGTTGTTAGGCTAGTCCTGCCTGCCTCACTCCGAGCCCCTTGGAGATGTGGTTCCTCTGGTTTAGGCCACATGTTCTGGGTCCCTCACCTTTCCATTATTTGGCCACACTGGTGTGAGTATACTTCTGCCTGGTTCCGATCCCCTTGGTGATGCGGGCCCTCTGGTGAGAGTCTTATCCTGGCTGGGTTCCTCACCCTTCTGTGACGTATGCCCTCTGCTGTGATGTCGCTCCTGCCTGGCTGGCGCACGTCACCTTGGCGACGTGGGCCCTCAGTTGGGATTTGGTGTCTGCTGGGAGTTTCCTCCCTTCGGTAATGAGGGCCCTCTGGCGTCAGGCCTTAAATCCTGGGCTCCCAAACTTTTCTGATGTGTGCCCTGTGGTGCGAGTACACTCCTGCCAGGTTCCCAACCCCATGGCAATGTGGGCCTTCTGCTCTGTGGACCCAATGGCTGGGCTATTCACAGTTTCATGATGAGGGCCCTCTTTTGTGAGTTCACACCGGCCGGGATCCCATAGCCTCGTTGTTCCTTGCCGCCTGCTGGGATGTTCCAACTGCGGGATTCCTCACCTTTTTTATTCTATGGGCCCTCTTCTTTTGAGACTACTCCTGCCTGCCTCCCTCCCAGCCCCTTGGTGATGTGTGTCCTCTGGTTTGAGGCCACATGTGGTGGTTTCCTCGCCTTTCAATGATGTGGCCCCACTGGACTGAGAACACTCCTGCCTGGTTCCCATCCTCTTGGTGATGTGGGCCCTCTGGTGAGAGTCTGATCCTGGTTGGGTTCCTCACACTTCCGTGAGCTTGGCCCTCTGCTCTGAGGTCACTCCTGCCTGGCTGGCACACCCCGCCTTGGTGACGTCGGCCCTCTGGTGGCAGTTGGAGCGTGCTGGGAGCCTCCTTCCCTCAGTAATGAGGGCCCTTTGGCGTCAGGCCCTAACTGCTGTGTACCCACATTTTCTAATACGTACTAAGTGGTGCGAGGACACTCCTGCCAGGTTCCCATCCCCGTGGGGATGTGGGACTTCTGCTCTGATGTCCAAACGGCTGGGTTGCTCAAAGTTTCATGATGTGGGCCCTCTGCTGTGAGTGCACTGCGGCCTGGATCCCATAGACTGGGTGCTCTGGGCCACCTGCTGGGAGGTTCGAACTGTTGGATTCCTCACATTTTTTATTCTATGGGCCCTGCGTTGTGAGGCTAGTCCTGCCTGCCTCACTCTGAACCCCTTGGAGATGTGGATCCTCTGGTTTAGGCCACGTGTTCTGGGTTCCTCACCTTTCTATGATTTGGCCACACTGGTGTGAGGCCACTCTTGCCTGGATCCGATCCCCTTGGTGATGCGGGCCCTCTGGTGAGACTCTTATCCTGGCTGGGTGCCTCACCCTTCTGGGACGTATGCCCTCTGCTGTGAGGTCACTCCTGCCTGGCTGGCGCACGTCACCTTGGCGACGTGGGCCCTCAGTTGGGAGTTGGTGCCTGCTGGGAGTCTCCTCCCCTCGGTAATGAGGGCCCTCTGACGTCAGGCCCTAACTCCTGGGCTCCCATACTTTTCTGATGTGTGCCCTCTGGTGGGAGTACACTCCTGCCAGGTTCCCAACCCCATGGGAATGTGGGCCTTCTTCTCTGTGGTCCCAACCGCTGGGTTGTTCACAGTTTCGTGATGAGGGCCTTCTGTTGTGAGTTCACACCGGCCGGGATCCCATAGCCTCGCTGCTCCTTGCCGCCTGCTGGGAGGTTCCAACTGCGGGTTACCTCACCTTTTTTATTTTATGGCCCTCTGTTTGAGACACCTCCTGCCTGCCTCACTCTGAGCCCCTTGTTGATGTGGGTCCTCTGGTTTAGGCCATATGTTCTGGGTTCCTCACTTTTCTACGATTTGGCCACACTGGTGTGAGGCCACTCCTGCCTGGTTCTGATCCCCTTGGTGATGTGGGCCCTCTGGTGAGAGTCTTATCCTGGCTGGGTTCCTCCCCCTTCTGTGACATAGGCCCTCTGCTGTGAGGTCACTCCTGCCTGGCTAACGCACATCACCTTGGAGACGTGGGCCCTCAGGTGGGAGTTGGTGCCTTCTAGGAGTCTGCTCCCCTCGGTAATTAGGGCCGTCTGGCGTCAGGCCCTAACTCCTGGGCTCCCAAAATTTTCTGATGTGTGCCCTGTGGTGCGAGTACACTCCTGCCAGGTTCCCAACCCCATGGGAATGTGGGCCTTCTGTTCTGTGGTCCCAACAGCTGTGTTGTTCACAGTTTCATGATGAGGGTCCTCTGTTGTGAGTTCACAACGGCCGGGACCCCATAGCCTCGCTGCTCCTTGCTGCATGCTAGGAGGTTCCAACTGCGGGATTCCTCACCTTTTTTATTCTATGGGTCCTCTGTTTTGAGGCTCCTCCTGCCTGCCTCACTCCGAGCCCCTTGGAGATGTGGGTCCTCTTGTTTAGGCCACATGTTCTGGGTTCCTCACCTTTCTATGATTTGGCCACACTGGTGTGAGGCCACTCCTGCCTGGATCAGATCCCCTTGGTGATGTGGGCCCTCTGGTGAGAGTCTGATCCTGGCTGGGTTCCTCACTCTTCTGTGAGGTGGGCCCTCTGCTGTGAGGTAACTCCTGCCTGGCTTGCTCCCGTTGCCCTGGTGACGTCGGACTTCTGGTGGCAGTTGGAGCCTTCTTGTACCCTCCTCTCCAAGGTGATGAGGGCCCTCTTGCGTCAGGCTCTAACTGCTGGGCTCCCCACGATTTCTGATGTGAGCCCAGTGATGCCAGGACACTCCTGTAAGGTTCCAATACTCATGGGGATGTGTGCCTTCTGCTCTGTGGTCGCAACGCCTGGGTTGCTCACAGTTTCGTTATGTTGGCACTCCGGTGTTAGTTCACTCAGGCCTAGATCCCATAGCCTCTGTGCTCTGGGCCGCCTGCTGGGAGGTTCCAACTGCTGGATTCCTCACCTTTCTTATACTTTGGGCCCTGTGTGGTGAAGCTCCTCCTGCCTGCCTCACACCGAGCCCCTTGGTGATGTAGGTCTTCTGGTTTGAGACCACGTGTGCCGTTTGTCTCACCTTTTAGGGATGTGGCCCTACTGGTGTGAGGACACTCCTGACTGGTTCCCATCCCCTTGTTGATGTGGGCCCTCTGGTGAGAGTCTGATCCTGGCTTGATTCCTCACACTTCTGTGAGGCGGGCCCTCTGCTGTGAGGTCACACCTGCCTGGCTGGCACACGACGCCTTGGCCACATGGGCCCTCTGGTTGCAGTTGGAGCGTGCTGGGAACCTCCTCCCATCGGTGATGAGGGCCCTCTGGCGTCCGGCCCTAACTGCTGGGCTCACCACATTTTCTGATGTGCGCTCACTTGTGCGATGACACTCCTGCCAGGTTCCCATCCCCATGCAGATTTGGGCCTTCTGTTCTGAGGTGCCAACGGCTGGCTTGCTCACAGTGTCAGGATGTGGGCCCTCTGCTGTGAGTTCACTCCGGCATGCATCCCATAGCCTCGGTGCTCTGGGCCACCTGCTTGGAGCTTCCAACTGCAGGATTCCTTACCTTTTTTCTTCTATGGGCCGTGTGTTGTGAGACACTTCCTGCCTGCCTCACTCTGAGCCCCTTGTTGATGTGGGTCTTCTGGTTTGAGGCCACATGTGGTGGGTTCCTTGCCTTTCAATGATGTGGCCCCACTGGTGTGAGCACACTCCTGCCTGGTTCGCATCCCCTTGGTGATGTGGGCCCTCTGGTGAGAATCTGATCTGGGTTGGGTTCCTCACACTTCCGTGAGCTTGGCCCTCAGCTCTGAGGTCACTCCTGCCTGGCTGGCACACCCCGCCTTGGCGACGTCGGCCCTCTGGTGGCAGTTGGAGCCTGCTGGGAGCCTCCTCCCCTCAGTGATGAGAGCCCTTTGGCGTCAGGCCCTAACTGCTGGGTACCCACATTTTCTAATACGTACTAAGTGGTGCGAGGATACGCCTGCCACGTTCCCATCCCCATGGGGATGTGGGCGTTCTGCTCTGAGGTCCCAACGGCTGGGTTGTTCACAGTTTCATGATGTGGGCCCTCTGCTGTGAGTTCACTTTGGCCTGGATCCCATAGACTCGGTGCTCTGGGCCTCCTGCTGCGAGGTTCCAACTGCTGGATTCCTCACATTTTTTAATCTATGGGCCCTGTGTTGTTAGGCTAGTCCTGCCTGCCTCACTCCGAGCCCCTTGGAGATGTGGTTCCTCTGGTTTAGGCCACATGTTCTGGGTCCCTCACCTTTCCATTATTTGGCCACACTGGTGTGAGTATACTTCTGCCTGGTTCCGATCCCCTTGGTGATGCGGGCCCTCTGGTGAGAGTCTTATCCTGGCTGGGTTCCTCACCCTTCTGTGACGTATGCCCTCTGCTGTGATGTCGCTCCTGCCTGGCTGGCGCACGTCACCTTGGCGACGTGGGCCCTCAGTTGGGATTTGGTGTCTGCTGGGAGTTTCCTCCCTTCGGTAATGAGGGCCCTCTGGCGTCAGGCCTTAAATCCTGGGCTCCCAAACTTTTCTGATGTGTGCCCTGTGGTGCGAGTACACTCCTGCCAGGTTCCCAACCCCATGGCAATGTGGGCCTTCTGCTCTGTGGACCCAATGGCTGGGCTATTCACAGTTTCATGATGAGGGCCCTCTTTTGTGAGTTCACACCGGCCGGGATCCCATAGCCTCGTTGTTCCTTGCCGCCTGCTGGGATGTTCCAACTGCGGGATTCCTCACCTTTTTTATTCTATGGGCCCTCTTCTTTTGAGACTACTCCTGCCTGCCTCCCTCCCAGCCCCTTGGTGATGTGTGTCCTCTGGTTTGAGGCCACATGTGGTGGTTTCCTCGCCTTTCAATGATGTGGCCCCACTGGACTGAGAACACTCCTGCCTGGTTCCCATCCTCTTGGTGATGTGGGCCCTCTGGTGAGAGTCTGATCCTGGTTGGGTTCCTCACACTTCCGTGAGCTTGGCCCTCTGCTCTGAGGTCACTCCTGCCTGGCTGGCACACCCCGCCTTGGTGACGTCGGCCCTCTGGTGGCAGTTGGAGCGTGCTGGGAGCCTCCTTCCCTCAGTAATGAGGGCCCTTTGGCGTCAGGCCCTAACTGCTGTGTACCCACATTTTCTAATACGTACTAAGTGGTGCGAGGACACTCCTGCCAGGTTCCCATCCCCGTGGGGATGTGGGACTTCTGCTCTGATGTCCAAACGGCTGGGTTGCTCAAAGTTTCATGATGTGGGCCCTCTGCTGTGAGTGCACTGCGGCCTGGATCCCATAGACTGGGTGCTCTGGGCCACCTGCTGGGAGGTTCGAACTGTTGGATTCCTCACATTTTTTATTCTATGGGCCCTGCGTTGTGAGGCTAGTCCTGCCTGCCTCACTCTGAACCCCTTGGAGATGTGGATCCTCTGGTTTAGGCCACGTGTTCTGGGTTCCTCACCTTTCTATGATTTGGCCACACTGGTGTGAGGCCACTCTTGCCTGGATCCGATCCCCTTGGTGATGCGGGCCCTCTGGTGAGACTCTTATCCTGGCTGGGTGCCTCACCCTTCTGGGACGTATGCCCTCTGCTGTGAGGTCACTCCTGCCTGGCTGGCGCACGTCACCTTGGCGACGTGGGCCCTCAGTTGGGAGTTGGTGCCTGCTGGGAGTCTCCTCCCCTCGGTAATGAGGGCCCTCTGACGTCAGGCCCTAACTCCTGGGCTCCCATACTTTTCTGATGTGTGCCCTCTGGTGGGAGTACACTCCTGCCAGGTTCCCAACCCCATGGGAATGTGGGCCTTCTTCTCTGTGGTCCCAACCGCTGGGTTGTTCACAGTTTCGTGATGAGGGCCTTCTGTTGTGAGTTCACACCGGCCGGGATCCCATAGCCTCGCTGCTCCTTGCCGCCTGCTGGGAGGTTCCAACTGCGGGTTACCTCACCTTTTTTATTTTATGGCCCTCTGTTTGAGACACCTCCTGCCTGCCTCACTCTGAGCCCCTTGTTGATGTGGGTCCTCTGGTTTAGGCCATATGTTCTGGGTTCCTCACTTTTCTACGATTTGGCCACACTGGTGTGAGGCCACTCCTGCCTGGTTCTGATCCCCTTGGTGATGTGGGCCCTCTGGTGAGAGTCTTATCCTGGCTGGGTTCCTCCCCCTTCTGTGACATAGGCCCTCTGCTGTGAGGTCACTCCTGCCTGGCTAACGCACATCACCTTGGAGACGTGGGCCCTCAGGTGGGAGTTGGTGCCTTCTAGGAGTCTGCTCCCCTCGGTAATTAGGGCCGTCTGGCGTCAGGCCCTAACTCCTGGGCTCCCAAAATTTTCTGATGTGTGCCCTGTGGTGCGAGTACACTCCTGCCAGGTTCCCAACCCCATGGGAATGTGGGCCTTCTGTTCTGTGGTCCCAACAGCTGTGTTGTTCACAGTTTCATGATGAGGGTCCTCTGTTGTGAGTTCACAACGGCCGGGACCCCATAGCCTCGCTGCTCCTTGCTGCATGCTAGGAGGTTCCAACTGCGGGATTCCTCACCTTTTTTATTCTATGGGTCCTCTGTTTTGAGGCTCCTCCTGCCTGCCTCACTCCGAGCCCCTTGGAGATGTGGGTCCTCTTGTTTAGGCCACATGTTCTGGGTTCCTCACCTTTCTATGATTTGGCCACACTGGTGTGAGGCCACTCCTGCCTGGATCAGATCCCCTTGGTGATGTGGGCCCTCTGGTGAGAGTCTGATCCTGGCTGGGTTCCTCACTCTTCTGTGAGGTGGGCCCTCTGCTGTGAGGTAACTCCTGCCTGGCTTGCTCCCGTTGCCCTGGTGACGTCGGACTTCTGGTGGCAGTTGGAGCCTTCTTGTACCCTCCTCTCCAAGGTGATGAGGGCCCTCTTGCGTCAGGCTCTAACTGCTGGGCTCCCCACGATTTCTGATGTGAGCCCAGTGATGCCAGGACACTCCTGTAAGGTTCCAATACTCATGGGGATGTGTGCCTTCTGCTCTGTGGTCGCAACGCCTGGGTTGCTCACAGTTTCGTTATGTTGGCACTCCGGTGTTAGTTCACTCAGGCCTAGATCCCATAGCCTCTGTGCTCTGGGCCGCCTGCTGGGAGGTTCCAACTGCTGGATTCCTCACCTTTCTTATACTTTGGGCCCTGTGTGGTGAAGCTCCTCCTGCCTGCCTCACACCGAGCCCCTTGGTGATGTAGGTCTTCTGGTTTGAGACCACGTGTGCCGTTTGTCTCACCTTTTAGGGATGTGGCCCTACTGGTGTGAGGACACTCCTGACTGGTTCCCATCCCCTTGTTGATGTGGGCCCTCTGGTGAGAGTCTGATCCTGGCTTGATTCCTCACACTTCTGTGAGGCGGGCCCTCTGCTGTGAGGTCACACCTGCCTGGCTGGCACACGACGCCTTGGCCACATGGGCCCTCTGGTTGCAGTTGGAGCGTGCTGGGAACCTCCTCCCATCGGTGATGAGGGCCCTCTGGCGTCCGGCCCTAACTGCTGGGCTCACCACATTTTCTGATGTGCGCCCACTTGTGCGATGACACTCCTGCCAGGTTCCCATCCCCATGCAGATTTGGGCCTTCTGTTCTGAGGTGCCAACGGCTGGCTTGCTCACAGTGTCAGGATGTGGGCCCTCTGCTGTGAGTTCACTCCGGCATGCATCCCATAGCCTCGGTGCTCTGGGCCACCTGCTTGGAGCTTCCAACTGCAGGATTCCTTACCTTTTTTCTTCTATGGGCCGTGTGTTGTGAGACACTTCCTGCCTGCCTCACTCTGAGCCCCTTGTTGATGTGGGTCTTCTGGTTTGAGGCCACATGTGGTGGGTTCCTTGCCTTTCAATGATGTGGCCCCACTGGTGTGAGCACACTCCTGCCTGGTTCGCATCCCCTTGGTGATGTGGGCCCTCTGGTGAGAATCTGATCCGGGTTGGGTTCCTCACACTTCCGTGAGCTTGGCCCTCAGCTCTGAGGTCACTCCTGCCTGGCTGGCACACCCCGCCTTGGCGACGTCGGCCCTCTGGTGGCAGTTGGAGCCTGCTGGGAGCCTCCTCCCCTCAGTGATGAGAGCCCTTTGGCGTCAGGCCCTAACTGCTGGGTACCCACATTTTCTAATACGTACTAAGTGGTGCGAGGATACGCCTGCCACGTTCCCATCCCCATGGGGATGTGGGCGTTCTGCTCTGAGGTCCCAACGGCTGGGTTGTTCACAGTTTCATGATGTGGGCCCTCTGCTGTGAGTTCACTTTGGCCTGGATCCCATAGACTCGGTGCTCTGGGCCTCCTGCTGCGAGGTTCCAACTGCTGGATTCCTCACATTTTTTAATCTATGGGCCCTGTGTTGTTAGGCTAGTCCTGCCTGCCTCACTCCGAGCCCCTTGGAGATGTGGTTCCTCTGGTTTAGGCCACATGTTCTGGGTCCCTCACCTTTCCATTATTTGGCCACACTGGTGTGAGTATACTTCTGCCTGGTTCCGATCCCCTTGGTGATGCGGGCCCTCTGGTGAGAGTCTTATCCTGGCTGGGTTCCTCACCCTTCTGTGACGTATGCCCTCTGCTGTGATGTCGCTCCTGCCTGGCTGGCGCACGTCACCTTGGCGACGTGGGCCCTCAGTTGGGATTTGGTGTCTGCTGGGAGTTTCCTCCCTTCGGTAATGAGGGCCCTCTGGCGTCAGGCCTTAAATCCTGGGCTCCCAAACTTTTCTGATGTGTGCCCTGTGGTGCGAGTACACTCCTGCCAGGTTCCCAACCCCATGGCAATGTGGGCCTTCTGCTCTGTGGACCCAATGGCTGGGCTATTCACAGTTTCATGATGAGGGCCCTCTTTTGTGAGTTCACACCGGCCGGGATCCCATAGCCTCGTTGTTCCTTGCCGCCTGCTGGGATGTTCCAACTGCGGGATTCCTCACCTTTTTTATTCTATGGGCCCTCTGTTTTGAGACTACTCCTGCCTGCCTCCCTCCCAGCCCCTTGGTGATGTGTGTCCTCTGGTTTGAGGCCACATGTGGTGGTTTCCTCGCCTTTCAATGATGTGGCCCCACTGGACTGAGAACACTCCTGCCTGGTTCCCATCCTCTTGGTGATGTGGGCCCTCTGGTGAGAGTCTGATCCTGGTTGGGTTCCTCACACTTCCGTGAACTTGGCCCTCTGCTCTGAGGTCACTCCTGCCTGGCTGGCACACCCCGCCTTGGTGACGTCGGCCCTCTGGTGGCAGTTGGAGCGTGCTGGGAGCCTCCTTCCCTCAGTAATGAGGGCCCTTTGGCGTCAGGCCCTAACTGCTGTGTACCCACATTTTCTAATACGTACTAAGTGGTGCGAGGACACTCCTGCCAGGTTCCCATCCCCGTGGGGATGTGGGACTTCTGCTCTGATGTCCAAACGGCTGGGTTGCTCAAAGTTTCATGATGTGGGCCCTCTGCTGTGAGTGCACTGCGGCCTGGATCCCATAGACTGGGTGCTCTGGGCCACCTGCTGGGAGGTTCGAACTGTTGGATTCTTCACATTTTTTATTCTATGGGCCCTGCGTTGGGAGGCTAGTCCTGCCTGCCTCACTCTGAACCCCTTGGAGATGTGGATCCTCTGGTTTAGGCCACGTGTTCTGGGTTCCTCACCTTTCTATGATTTGGCCACACTGGTGTGAGGCCACTCTTGCCTGGATCCGATCCCCTTGGTGATGCGGGCCCTCTGGTGAGACTCTTATCCTGGCTGGGTGCCTCACCCTTCTGGGACGTATGCCCTCTGCTGTGAGGTCACTCCTGCCTGGCTGGCGCACGTCACCTTGGCGACGTGGGCCCTCAGTTGGGAGTTGGTGCCTGCTGGGAGTCTCCTCCCCTCGGTAATGAGGGCCCTCTGACGTCAGGCCCTAACTCCTGGGCTCCCATACTTTTCTGATGTGTGCCCTCTGGTGGGAGTACACTCCTGCCAGGTTCCCAACCCCATGGGAATGTGGGCCTTCTTCTCTGTGGTCCCAACCGCTGGGTTGTTCACAGTTTCGTGATGAGGGCCTTCTGTTGTGAGTTCACACCGGCCGGGATCCCATAGCCTCGCTGCTCCTTGCCGCCTGCTGGGAGGTTCCAACTGCGGGTTACCTCACCTTTTTTATTTTATGGCCCTCTGTTTGAGACACCTCCTGCCTGCCTCACTCTGAGCCCCTTGTTGATGTGGGTCCTCTGGTTTAGGCCATATGTTCTGGGTTCCTCACTTTTCTACGATTTGGCCACACTGGTGTGAGGCCACTCCTGCCTGGTTCTGATCCCCTTGGTGATGTGGGCCCTCTGGTGAGAGTCTTATCCTGGCTGGGTTCCTCCCCCTTCTGTGACATAGGCCCTCTGCTGTGAGGTCACTCCTGCCTGGCTAACGCACATCACCTTGGAGACGTGGGCCCTCAGGTGGGAGTTGGTGCCTTCTAGGAGTCTGCTCCCCTCGGTAATTAGGGCCGTCTGGCGTCAGGCCCTAACTCCTGGGCTCCCAAAATTTTCTGATGTGTGCCCTGTGGTGCGAGTACACTCCTGCCAGGTTCCCAACCCCATGGGAATGTGGGCCTTCTGTTCTGTGGTCCCAACAGCTGTGTTGTTCACAGTTTCATGATGAGGGTCCTCTGTTGTGAGTTCACAACGGCCGGGACCCCATAGCCTCGCTGCTCCTTGCTGCATGCTAGGAGGTTCCAACTGCGGGATTCCTCACCTTTTTTATTCTATGGGTCCTCTGTTTTGAGGCTCCTCCTGCCTGCCTCACTCCGAGCCCCTTGGAGATGTGGGTCCTCTTGTTTAGGCCACATGTTCTGGGTTCCTCACCTTTCTATGATTTGGCCACACTGGTGTGAGGCCACTCCTGCCTGGATCAGATCCCCTTGGTGATGTGGGCCCTCTGGTGAGAGTCTGATCCTGGCTGGGTTCCTCACTCTTCTGTGAGGTGGGCCCTCTGCTGTGAGGTAACTCCTGCCTGGCTTGCTCCCGTTGCCCTGGTGACGTCGGACTTCTGGTGGCAGTTGGAGCCTTCTTGTACCCTCCTCTCCAAGGTGATGAGGGCCCTCTTGCGTCAGGCTCTAACTGCTGGGCTCCCCACGATTTCTGATGTGAGCCCAGTGATGCCAGGACACTCCTGTAAGGTTCCAATACTCATGGGGATGTGTGCCTTCTGCTCTGTGGTCGCAACGCCTGGGTTGCTCACAGTTTCGTTATGTTGGCACTCCGGTGTTAGTTCACTCAGGCCTAGATCCCATAGCCTCTGTGCTCTGGGCCGCCTGCTGGGAGGTTCCAACTGCTGGATTCCTCACCTTTCTTATACTTTGGGCCCTGTGTGGTGAAGCTCCTCCTGCCTGCCTCACACCGAGCCCCTTGGTGATGTAGGTCTTCTGGTTTGAGACCACGTGTGCCGTTTGTCTCACCTTTTAGGGATGTGGCCCTACTGGTGTGAGGACACTCCTGACTGGTTCCCATCCCCTTGTTGATGTGGGCCCTCTGGTGAGAGTCTGATCCTGGCTTGATTCCTCACACTTCTGTGAGGCGGGCCCTCTGCTGTGAGGTCACACCTGCCTGGCTGGCACACGACGCCTTGGCCACATGGGCCCTCTGGTTGCAGTTGGAGCGTGCTGGGAACCTCCTCCCATCGGTGATGAGGGCCCTCTGGCGTCCGGCCCTAACTGCTGGGCTCACCACATTTTCTGATGTGCGCCCACTTGTGCGATGACACTCCTGCCAGGTTCCCATCCCCATGCAGATTTGGGCCTTCTGTTCTGAGGTGCCAACGGCTGGCTTGCTCACAGTGTCAGGATGTGGGCCCTCTGCTGTGAGTTCACTCCGGCATGCATCCCATAGCCTCGGTGCTCTGGGCCACCTGCTTGGAGCTTCCAACTGCAGGATTCCTTACCTTTTTTCTTCTATGGGCCGTGTGTTGTGAGACACTTCCTGCCTGCCTCACTCTGAGCCCCTTGTTGATGTGGGTCTTCTGGTTTGAGGCCACATGTGGTGGGTTCCTTGCCTTTCAATGATGTGGCCCCACTGGTGCGAGTACACTCCTGCCAGGTTCCCAACCCCATGGCGATGTGGGCCTTCTGCTCTGTGGACCCAATGGCTGGGCTATTCACAGTTTCATGATGAGGGCCCTCTTTTGTGAGTTCACACCGGCCGGGATCCCATAGCCTCGTTGTTCCTTGCCGCCTGCTGGGATGTTCCAACTGCGGGATTCCTCACCTTTTTTATTCTATGGGCCCTCTGTTTTGAGACTACTCCTGCCTGCCTCCCTCCCAGCCCCTTGGTGATGTGTGTCCTCTGGTTTGAGGCCACATGTGGTGGTTTCCTCGCCTTTCAATGATGTGGCCCCACTGGACTGAGAACACTCCTGCCTGGTTCCCATCCTCTTGGTGATGTGGGCCCTCTGGTGAGAGTCTGATCCTGGTTGGGTTCCTCACACTTCCGTGAGCTTGGCCCTCTGCTCTGAGGTCACTCCTGCCTGGCTGGCACACCCCGCCTTGGTGACGTCGGCCCTCTGGTGGCAGTTGGAGCGTGCTGGGAGCCTCCTTCCCTCAGTAATGAGGGTCCTTTGGCGTCAGGCCCTAACTGCTGTGTACCCACATTTTCTAATACGTACTAAGTGGTGCGAGGACACTCCTGCCAGGTTCCCATCCCCGTGGGGATGTGGGACTTCTGCTCTGATGTCCAAACGGCTGGGTTGCTCAAAGTTTCATGATGTGGGCCCTCTGCTGTGAGTGCACTGCGGCCTGGATCCCATAGACTGGGTGCTCTGGGCCACCTGCTGGGAGGTTCGAACTGTTGGATTCCTCACATTTTTTATTCTATGGGCCCTGCGTTGTGAGGCTAGTCCTGCCTGCCTCACTCTGAACCCCTTGGAGATGTGGATCCTCTGGTTTAGGCCACGTGTTCTGGGTTCCTCACCTTTCTATGATTTGGCCACACTGGTGTGAGGCCACTCTTGCCTGGATCCGATCCCCTTGGTGATGCGGGCCCTCTGGTGAGACTCTTATCCTGGCTGGGTGCCTCACCCTTCTGGGACGTATGCCCTCTGCTGTGAGGTCACTCCTGCCTGGCTGGCGCACGTCACCTTGGCGACGTGGGCCCTCAGTTGGGAGTTGGTGCCTGCTGGGAGTCTCCTCCCCTCGGTAATGAGGGCCCTCTGACGTCAGGCCCTAACTCCTGGGCTCCCATACTTTTCTGATGTGTGCCCTCTGGTGGGAGTACACTCCTGCCAGGTTCCCAACCCCATGGGAATGTGGGCCTTCTTCTCTGTGGTCCCAACCGCTGGGTTGTTCACAGTTTCGTGATGAGGGCCTTCTGTTGTGAGTTCACACCGGCCGGGATCCCATAGCCTCGCTGCTCCTTGCCGCCTGCTGGGAGGTTCCAACTGCGGGTTACCTCACCTTTTTTATTTTATGGCCCTCTGTTTGAGACACCTCCTGCCTGCCTCACTCTGAGCCCCTTGTTGATGTGGGTCCTCTGGTTTAGGCCATATGTTCTGGGTTCCTCACTTTTCTACGATTTGGCCACACTGGTGTGAGGCCACTCCTGCCTGGTTCTGATCCCCTTGGTGATGTGGGCCCTCTGGTGAGAGTCTTATCCTGGCTGGGTTCCTCCCCCTTCTGTGACATAGGCCCTCTGCTGTGAGGTCACTCCTGCCTGGCTAACGCACATCACCTTGGAGACGTGGGCCCTCAGGTGGGAGTTGGTGCCTTCTAGGAGTCTGCTCCCCTCGGTAATTAGGGCCGTCTGGCGTCAGGCCCTAACTCCTGGGCTCCCAAAATTTTCTGATGTGTGCCCTGTGGTGCGAGTACACTCCTGCCAGGTTCCCAACCCCATGGGAATGTGGGCCTTCTGTTCTGTGGTCCCAACAGCTGTGTTGTTCACAGTTTCATGATGAGGGTCCTCTGTTGTGAGTTCACAACGGCCGGGACCCCATAGCCTCGCTGCTCCTTGCTGCATGCTAGGAGGTTCCAACTGCGGGATTCCTCACCTTTTTTATTCTATGGGTCCTCTGTTTTGAGGCTCCTCCTGCCTGCCTCACTCCGAGCCCCTTGGAGATGTGGGTCCTCTTGTTTAGGCCACATGTTCTGGGTTCCTCACCTTTCTATGATTTGGCCACACTGGTGTGAGGCCACTCCTGCCTGGATCAGATCCCCTTGGTGATGTGGGCCCTCTGGTGAGAGTCTGATCCTGGCTGGGTTCCTCACTCTTCTGTGAGGTGGGCCCTCTGCTGTGAGGTAACTCCTGCCTGGCTTGCTCCCGTTGCCCTGGTGACGTCGGACTTCTGGTGGCAGTTGGAGCCTTCTTGTACCCTCCTCTCCAAGGTGATGAGGGCCCTCTTGCGTCAGGCTCTAACTGCTGGGCTCCCCACGATTTCTGATGTGAGCCCAGTGATGCCAGGACACTCCTGTAAGGTTCCAATACTCATGGGGATGTGTGCCTTCTGCTCTGTGGTCGCAACGCCTGGGTTGCTCACAGTTTCGTTATGTTGGCACTCCGGTGTTAGTTCACTCAGGCCTAGATCCCATAGCCTCTGTGCTCTGGGCCGCCTGCTGGGAGGTTCCAACTGCTGGATTCCTCACCTTTCTTATACTTTGGGCCCTGTGTGGTGAAGCTCCTCCTGCCTGCCTCACACCGAGCCCCTTGGTGATGTAGGTCTTCTGGTTTGAGACCACGTGTGCCGTTTGTCTCACCTTTTAGGGATGTGGCCCTACTGGTGTGAGGACACTCCTGACTGGTTCCCATCCCCTTGTTGATGTGGGCCCTCTGGTGAGAGTCTGATCCTGGCTTGATTCCTCACACTTCTGTGAGGCGGGCCCTCTGCTGTGAGGTCACACCTGCCTGGCTGGCACACGACGCCTTGGCCACATGGGCCCTCTGGTTGCAGTTGGAGCGTGCTGGGAACCTCCTCCCATCGGTGATGAGGGCCCTCTGGCGTCCGGCCCTAACTGCTGGGCTCACCACATTTTCTGATGTGCGCCCACTTGTGCGATGACACTCCTGCCAGGTTCCCATCCCCATGCAGATTTGGGCCTTCTGTTCTGAGGTGCCAACGGCTGGCTTGCTCACAGTGTCAGGATGTGGGCCCTCTGCTGTGAGTTCACTCCGGCATGCATCCCATAGCCTCGGTGCTCTGGGCCACCTGCTTGGAGCTTCCAACTGCAGGATTCCTTACCTTTTTTCTTCTATGGGCCGTGTGTTGTGAGACACTTCCTGCCTGCCTCACTCTGAGCCCCTTGTTGATGTGGGTCTTCTGGTTTGAGGCCACATGTGGTGGGTTCCTTGCCTTTCAATGATGTGGCCCCACTGGTGCGAGTACACTCCTGCCAGGTTCCCAACCCCATGGCGATGTGGGCCTTCTGCTCTGTGGACCCAATGGCTGGGCTATTCACAGTTTCATGATGAGGGCCCTCTTTTGTGAGTTCACACCGGCCGGGATCCCATAGCCTCGTTGTTCCTTGCCGCCTGCTGGGATGTTCCAACTGCGGGATTCCTCACCTTTTTTATTCTATGGGCCCTCTGTTTTGAGACTACTCCTGCCTGCCTCCCTCCCAGCCCCTTGGTGATGTGTGTCCTCTGGTTTGAGGCCACATGTGGTGGTTTCCTCGCCTTTCAATGATGTGGCCCCACTGGACTGAGAACACTCCTGCCTGGTTCCCATCCTCTTGGTGATGTGGGCCCTCTGGTGAGAGTCTGATCCTGGTTGGGTTCCTCACACTTCCGTGAGCTTGGCCCTCTGCTCTGAGGTCACTCCTGCCTGGCTGGCACACCCCGCCTTGGTGACGTCGGCCCTCTGGTGGCAGTTGGAGCGTGCTGGGAGCCTCCTTCCCTCAGTAATGAGGGCCCTTTGGCGTCAGGCCCTAACTGCTGTGTACCCACATTTTCTAATACGTACTAAGTGGTGCGAGGACACTCCTGCCAGGTTCCCATCCCCGTGGGGATGTGGGACTTCTGCTCTGATGTCCAAACGGCTGGGTTGCTCAAAGTTTCATGATGTGGGCCCTCTGCTGTGAGTGCACTGCGGCCTGGATCCCATAGACTGGGTGCTCTGGGCCACCTGCTGGGAGGTTCGAACTGTTGGATTCCTCACATTTTTTATTCTATGGGCCCTGCGTTGTGAGGCTAGTCCTGCCTGCCTCACTCTGAACCCCTTGGAGATGTGGATCCTCTGGTTTAGGCCACGTGTTCTGGGTTCCTCACCTTTCTATGATTTGGCCACACTGGTGTGAGGCCACTCTTGCCTGGATCCGATCCCCTTGGTGATGCGGGCCCTCTGGTGAGACTCTTATCCTGGCTGGGTGCCTCACCCTTCTGGGACGTATGCCCTCTGCTGTGAGGTCACTCCTGCCTGGCTGGCGCACGTCACCTTGGCGACGTGGGCCCTCAGTTGGGAGTTGGTGCCTGCTGGGAGTCTCCTCCCCTCGGTAATGAGGGCCCTCTGACGTCAGGCCCTAACTCCTGGGCTCCCATACTTTTCTGATGTGTGCCCTCTGGTGGGAGTACACTCCTGCCAGGTTCCCAACCCCATGGGAATGTGGGCCTTCTTCTCTGTGGTCCCAACCGCTGGGTTGTTCACAGTTTCGTGATGAGGGCCTTCTGTTGTGAGTTCACACCGGCCGGGATCCCATAGCCTCGCTGCTCCTTGCCGCCTGCTGGGAGGTTCCAACTGCGGGTTACCTCACCTTTTTTATTTTATGGCCCTCTGTTTGAGACACCTCCTGCCTGCCTCACTCTGAGCCCCTTGTTGATGTGGGTCCTCTGGTTTAGGCCATATGTTCTGGGTTCCTCACTTTTCTACGATTTGGCCACACTGGTGTGAGGCCACTCCTGCCTGGTTCTGATCCCCTTGGTGATGTGGGCCCTCTGGTGAGAGTCTTATCCTGGCTGGGTTCCTCCCCCTTCTGTGACATAGGCCCTCTGCTGTGAGGTCACTCCTGCCTGGCTAACGCACATCACCTTGGAGACGTGGGCCCTCAGGTGGGAGTTGGTGCCTTCTAGGAGTCTGCTCCCCTCGGTAATTAGGGCCGTCTGGCGTCAGGCCCTAACTCCTGGGCTCCCAAAATTTTCTGATGTGTGCCCTGTGGTGCGAGTACACTCCTGCCAGGTTCCCAACCCCATGGGAATGTGGGCCTTCTGTTCTGTGGTCCCAACAGCTGTGTTGTTCACAGTTTCATGATGAGGGTCCTCTGTTGTGAGTTCACAACGGCCGGGACCCCATAGCCTCGCTGCTCCTTGCTGCATGCTAGGAGGTTCCAACTGCGGGATTCCTCACCTTTTTTATTCTATGGGTCCTCTGTTTTGAGGCTCCTCCTGCCTGCCTCACTCCGAGCCCCTTGGAGATGTGGGTCCTCTTGTTTAGGCCACATGTTCTGGGTTCCTCACCTTTCTATGATTTGGCCACACTGGTGTGAGGCCACTCCTGCCTGGATCAGATCCCCTTGGTGATGTGGGCCCTCTGGTGAGAGTCTGATCCTGGCTGGGTTCCTCACTCTTCTGTGAGGTGGGCCCTCTGCTGTGAGGTAACTCCTGCCTGGCTTGCTCCCGTTGCCCTGGTGACGTCGGACTTCTGGTGGCAGTTGGAGCCTTCTTGTACCCTCCTCTCCAAGGTGATGAGGGCCCTCTTGCGTCAGGCTCTAACTGCTGGGCTCCCCACGATTTCTGATGTGAGCCCAGTGATGCCAGGACACTCCTGTAAGGTTCCAATACTCATGGGGATGTGTGCCTTCTGCTCTGTGGTCGCAACGCCTGGGTTGCTCACAGTTTCGTTATGTTGGCACTCCGGTGTTAGTTCACTCAGGCCTAGATCCCATAGCCTCTGTGCTCTGGGCCGCCTGCTGGGAGGTTCCAACTGCTGGATTCCTCACCTTTCTTATACTTTGGGCCCTGTGTGGTGAAGCTCCTCCTGCCTGCCTCACACCGAGCCCCTTGGTGATGTAGGTCTTCTGGTTTGAGACCACGTGTGCCGTTTGTCTCACCTTTTAGGGATGTGGCCCTACTGGTGTGAGGACACTCCTGACTGGTTCCCATCCCCTTGTTGATGTGGGCCCTCTGGTGAGAGTCTGATCCTGGCTTGATTCCTCACACTTCTGTGAGGCGGGCCCTCTGCTGTGAGGTCACACCTGCCTGGCTGGCACACGACGCCTTGGCCACATGGGCCCTCTGGTTGCAGTTGGAGCGTGCTGGGAACCTCCTCCCATCGGTGATGAGGGCCCTCTGGCGTCCGGCCCTAACTGCTGGGCTCACCACATTTTCTGATGTGCGCCCACTTGTGCGATGACACTCCTGCCAGGTTCCCATCCCCATGCAGATTTGGGCCTTCTGTTCTGAGGTGCCAACGGCTGGCTTGCTCACAGTGTCAGGATGTGGGCCCTCTGCTGTGAGTTCACTCCGGCATGCATCCCATAGCCTCGGTGCTCTGGGCCACCTGCTTGGAGCTTCCAACTGCAGGATTCCTTACCTTTTTTCTTCTATGGGCCGTGTGTTGTGAGACACTTCCTGCCTGCCTCACTCTGAGCCCCTTGTTGATGTGGGTCTTCTGGTTTGAGGCCACATGTGGTGGGTTCCTTGCCTTTCAATGATGTGGCCCCACTGGTGTGAGCACACTCCTGCCTGGTTCGCATCCCCTTGGTGATGTGGGCCCTCTGGTGAGAATCTGATCCGGGTTGGGTTCCTCACACTTCCGTGAGCTTGGCCCTCAGCTCTGAGGTCACTCCTGCCTGGCTGGCACACCCCGCCTTGGCGACGTCGGCCCTCTGGTGGCAGTTGGAGCCTGCTGGGAGCCTCCTCCCCTCAGTGATGAGAGCCCTTTGGCGTCAGGCCCTAACTGCTGGGTACCCACATTTTCTAATACGTACTAAGTGGTGCGAGGATACGCCTGCCACGTTCCCATCCCCATGGGGATGTGGGCGTTCTGCTCTGAGGTCCCAACGGCTGGGTTGTTCACAGTTTCATGATGTGGGCCCTCTGCTGTGAGTTCACTTTGGCCTGGATCCCATAGACTCGGTGCTCTGGGCCTCCTGCTGCGAGGTTCCAACTGCTGGATTCCTCACATTTTTTAATCTATGGGCCCTGTGTTGTTAGGCTAGTCCTGCCTGCCTCACTCCGAGCCCCTTGGAGATGTGGTTCCTCTGGTTTAGGCCACATGTTCTGGGTCCCTCACCTTTCCATTATTTGGCCACACTGGTGTGAGTATACTTCTGCCTGGTTCCGATCCCCTTGGTGATGCGGGCCCTCTGGTGAGAGTCTTATCCTGGCTGGGTTCCTCACCCTTCTGTGACGTATGCCCTCTGCTGTGATGTCGCTCCTGCCTGGCTGGCGCACGTCACCTTGGCGACGTGGGCCCTCAGTTGGGATTTGGTGTCTGCTGGGAGTTTCCTCCCTTCGGTAATGAGGGCCCTCTGGCGTCAGGCCTTAAATCCTGGGCTCCCAAACTTTTCTGATGTGTGCCCTGTGGTGCGAGTACACTCCTGCCAGGTTCCCAACCCCATGGCAATGTGGGCCTTCTGCTCTGTGGACCCAATGGCTGGGCTATTCACAGTTTCATGATGAGGGCCCTCTTTTGTGAGTTCACACCGGCCGGGATCCCATAGCCTCGTTGTTCCTTGCCGCCTGCTGGGATGTTCCAACTGCGGGATTCCTCACCTTTTTTATTCTATGGGCCCTCTGTTTTGAGACTACTCCTGCCTGCCTCCCTCCCAGCCCCTTGGTGATGTGTGTCCTCTGGTTTGAGGCCACATGTGGTGGTTTCCTCGCCTTTCAATGATGTGGCCCCACTGGACTGAGAACACTCCTGCCTGGTTCCCATCCTCTTGGTGATGTGGGCCCTCTGGTGAGAGTCTGATCCTGGTTGGGTTCCTCACACTTCCGTGAACTTGGCCCTCTGCTCTGAGGTCACTCCTGCCTGGCTGGCACACCCCGCCTTGGTGACGTCGGCCCTCTGGTGGCAGTTGGAGCGTGCTGGGAGCCTCCTTCCCTCAGTAATGAGGGCCCTTTGGCGTCAGGCCCTAACTGCTGTGTACCCACATTTTCTAATACGTACTAAGTGGTGCGAGGACACTCCTGCCAGGTTCCCATCCCCGTGGGGATGTGGGACTTCTGCTCTGATGTCCAAACGGCTGGGTTGCTCAAAGTTTCATGATGTGGGCCCTCTGCTGTGAGTGCACTGCGGCCTGGATCCCATAGACTGGGTGCTCTGGGCCACCTGCTGGGAGGTTCGAACTGTTGGATTCCTCACATTTTTTATTCTATGGGCCCTGCGTTGTGAGGCTAGTCCTGCCTGCCTCACTCTGAACCCCTTGGAGATGTGGATCCTCTGGTTTAGGCCACGTGTTCTGGGTTCCTCACCTTTCTATGATTTGGCCACACTGGTGTGAGGCCACTCTTGCCTGGATCCGATCCCCTTGGTGATGCGGGCCCTCTGGTGAGACTCTTATCCTGGCTGGGTGCCTCACCCTTCTGGGACGTATGCCCTCTGCTGTGAGGTCACTCCTGCCTGGCTGGCGCACGTCACCTTGGCGACGTGGGCCCTCAGTTGGGAGTTGGTGCCTGCTGGGAGTCTCCTCCCCTCGGTAATGAGGGCCCTCTGACGTCAGGCCCTAACTCCTGGGCTCCCATACTTTTCTGATGTGTGCCCTCTGGTGGGAGTACACTCCTGCCAGGTTCCCAACCACATGGGAATGTGGGCCTTCTTCTCTGTGGTCCCAACCGCTGGGTTGTTCACAGTTTCGTGATGAGGGCCTTCTGTTGTGAGTTCACACCGGCCGGGATCCCATAGCCTCGCTGCTCCTTGCCGCCTGCTGGGAGGTTCCAACTGCGGGTTACCTCACCTTTTTTATTTTATGGCCCTCTGTTTGAGACACCTCCTGCCTGCCTCACTCTGAGCCCCTTGTTGATGTGGGTCCTCTGGTTTAGGCCATATGTTCTGGGTTCCTCACTTTTCTACGATTTGGCCACACTGGTGTGAGGCCACTCCTGCCTGGTTCTGATCCCCTTGGTGATGTGGGCCCTCTGGTGAGAGTCTTATCCTGGCTGGGTTCCTCCCCCTTCTGTGACATAGGCCCTCTGCTGTGAGGTCACTCCTGCCTGGCTAACGCACATCACCTTGGAGACGTGGGCCCTCAGGTGGGAGTTGGTGCCTTCTAGGAGTCTGCTCCCCTCGGTAATTAGGGCCGTCTGGCGTCAGGCCCTAACTCCTGGGCTCCCAAAATTTTCTGATGTGTGCCCTGTGGTGCGAGTACACTCCTGCCAGGTTCCCAACCCCATGGGAATGTGGGCCTTCTGTTCTGTGGTCCCAACAGCTGTGTTGTTCACAGTTTCATGATGAGGGTCCTCTGTTGTGAGTTCACAACGGCCGGGACCCCATAGCCTCGCTGCTCCTTGCTGCATGCTAGGAGGTTCCAACTGCGGGATTCCTCACCTTTTTTATTCTATGGGTCCTCTGTTTTGAGGCTCCTCCTGCCTGCCTCACTCCGAGCCCCTTGGAGATGTGGGTCCTCTTGTTTAGGCCACATGTTCTGGGTTCCTCACCTTTCTATGATTTGGCCACACTGGTGTGAGGCCACTCCTGCCTGGATCAGATCCCCTTGGTGATGTGGGCCCTCTGGTGAGAGTCTGATCCTGGCTGGGTTCCTCACTCTTCTGTGAGGTGGGCCCTCTGCTGTGAGGTAACTCCTGCCTGGCTTGCTCCCGTTGCCCTGGTGACGTCGGACTTCTGGTGGCAGTTGGAGCCTTCTTGTACCCTCCTCTCCAAGGTGATGAGGGCCCTCTTGCGTCAGGCTCTAACTGCTGGGCTCCCCACGATTTCTGATGTGAGCCCAGTGATGCCAGGACACTCCTGTAAGGTTCCAATACTCATGGGGATGTGTGCCTTCTGCTCTGTGGTCGCAACGCCTGGGTTGCTCACAGTTTCGTTATGTTGGCACTCCGGTGTTAGTTCACTCAGGCCTAGATCCCATAGCCTCTGTGCTCTGGGCCGCCTGCTGGGAGGTTCCAACTGCTGGATTCCTCACCTTTCTTATACTTTGGGCCCTGTGTGGTGAAGCTCCTCCTGCCTGCCTCACACCGAGCCCCTTGGTGATGTAGGTCTTCTGGTTTGAGACCACGTGTGCCGTTTGTCTCACCTTTTAGGGATGTGGCCCTACTGGTGTGAGGACACTCCTGACTGGTTCCCATCCCCTTGTTGATGTGGGCCCTCTGGTGAGAGTCTGATCCTGGCTTGATTCCTCACACTTCTGTGAGGCGGGCCCTCTGCTGTGAGGTCACACCTGCCTGGCTGGCACACGACGCCTTGGCCACATGGGCCCTCTGGTTGCAGTTGGAGCGTGCTGGGAACCTCCTCCCATCGGTGATGAGGGCCCTCTGGCGTCCGGCCCTAACTGCTGGGCTCACCACATTTTCTGATGTGCGCCCACTTGTGCGATGACACTCCTGCCAGGTTCCCATCCCCATGCAGATTTGGGCCTTCTGTTCTGAGGTGCCAACGGCTGGCTTGCTCACAGTGTCAGGATGTGGGCCCTCTGCTGTGAGTTCACTCCGGCATGCATCCCATAGCCTCGGTGCTCTGGGCCACCTGCTTGGAGCTTCCAACTGCAGGATTCCTTACCTTTTTTCTTCTATGGGCCGTGTGTTGTGAGACACTTCCTGCCTGCCTCACTCTGAGCCCCTTGTTGATGTGGGTCTTCTGGTTTGAGGCCACATGTGGTGGGTTCCTTGCCTTTCAATGATGTGGCCCCACTGGTGCGAGTACACTCCTGCCAGGTTCCCAACCCCATGGCGATGTGGGCCTTCTGCTCTGTGGACCCAATGGCTGGGCTATTCACAGTTTCATGATGAGGGCCCTCTTTTGTGAGTTCACACCGGCCGGGATCCCATAGCCTCGTTGTTCCTTGCCGCCTGCTGGGATGTTCCAACTGCGGGATTCCTCACCTTTTTTATTCTATGGGCCCTCTGTTTTGAGACTACTCCTGCCTGCCTCCCTCCCAGCCCCTTGGTGATGTGTGTCCTCTGGTTTGAGGCCACATGTGGTGGTTTCCTCGCCTTTCAATGATGTGGCCCCACTGGACTGAGAACACTCCTGCCTGGTTCCCATCCTCTTGGTGATGTGGGCCCTCTGGTGAGAGTCTGATCCTGGTTGGGTTCCTCACACTTCCGTGAGCTTGGCCCTCTGCTCTGAGGTCACTCCTGCCTGGCTGGCACACCCCGCCTTGGTGACGTCGGCCCTCTGGTGGCAGTTGGAGCGTGCTGGGAGCCTCCTTCCCTCAGTAATGAGGGCCCTTTGGCGTCAGGCCCTAACTGCTGTGTACCCACATTTTCTAATACGTACTAAGTGGTGCGAGGACACTCCTGCCAGGTTCCCATCCCCGTGGGGATGTGGGACTTCTGCTCTGATGTCCAAACGGCTGGGTTGCTCAAAGTTTCATGATGTGGGCCCTCTGCTGTGAGTGCACTGCGGCCTGGATCCCATAGACTGGGTGCTCTGGGCCACCTGCTGGGAGGTTCGAACTGTTGGATTCCTCACATTTTTTATTCTATGGGCCCTGCGTTGTGAGGCTAGTCCTGCCTGCCTCACTCTGAACCCCTTGGAGATGTGGATCCTCTGGTTTAGGCCACGTGTTCTGGGTTCCTCACCTTTCTATGATTTGGCCACACTGGTGTGAGGCCACTCTTGCCTGGATCCGATCCCCTTGGTGATGCGGGCCCTCTGGTGAGACTCTTATCCTGGCTGGGTGCCTCACCCTTCTGGGACGTATGCCCTCTGCTGTGAGGTCACTCCTGCCTGGCTGGCACACGTCACCTTGGCGACGTGGGCCCTCAGTTGGGAGTTGGTGCCTGCTGGGAGTCTCCTCCCCTCGGTAATGAGGGCCCTCTGACGTCAGGCCCTAACTCCTGGGCTCCCATACTTTTCTGATGTGTGCCCTCTGGTGGGAGTACACTCCTGCCAGGTTCCCAACCCCATGGGAATGTGGGCCTTCTTCTCTGTGGTCCCAACCGCTGGGTTGTTCACAGTTTCGTGATGAGGGCCTTCTGTTGTGAGTTCACACCGGCCGGGATCCCATAGCCTCGCTGCTCCTTGCCGCCTGCTGGGAGGTTCCAACTGCGGGTTACCTCACCTTTTTTATTTTATGGCCCTCTGTTTGAGACACCTCCTGCCTGCCTCACTCTGAGCCCCTTGTTGATGTGGGTCCTCTGGTTTAGGCCATATGTTCTGGGTTCCTCACTTTTCTACGATTTGGCCACACTGGTGTGAGGCCACTCCTGCCTGGTTCTGATCCCCTTGGTGATGTGGGCCCTCTGGTGAGAGTCTTATCCTGGCTGGGTTCCTCCCCCTTCTGTGACATAGGCCCTCTGCTGTGAGGTCACTCCTGCCTGGCTAACGCACATCACCTTGGAGACGTGGGCCCTCAGGTGGGAGTTGGTGCCTTCTAGGAGTCTGCTCCCCTCGGTAATTAGGGCCGTCTGGCGTCAGGCCCTAACTCCTGGGCTCCCAAAATTTTCTGATGTGTGCCCTGTGGTGCGAGTACACTCCTGCCAGGTTCCCAACCCCATGGGAATGTGGGCCTTCTGTTCTGTGGTCCCAACAGCTGTGTTGTTCACAGTTTCATGATGAGGGTCCTCTGTTGTGAGTTCACAACGGCCGGGACCCCATAGCCTCGCTGCTCCTTGCTGCATGCTAGGAGGTTCCAACTGCGGGATTCCTCACCTTTTTTATTCTATGGGTCCTCTGTTTTGAGGCTCCTCCTGCCTGCCTCACTCCGAGCCCCTTGGAGATGTGGGTCCTCTTGTTTAGGCCACATGTTCTGGGTTCCTCACCTTTCTATGATTTGGCCACACTGGTGTGAGGCCACTCCTGCCTGGATCAGATCCCCTTGGTGATGTGGGCCCTCTGGTGAGAGTCTGATCCTGGCTGGGTTCCTCACTCTTCTGTGAGGTGGGCCCTCTGCTGTGAGGTAACTCCTGCCTGGCTTGCTCCCGTTGCCCTGGTGACGTCGGACTTCTGGTGGCAGTTGGAGCCTTCTTGTACCCTCCTCTCCAAGGTGATGAGGGCCCTCTTGCGTCAGGCTCTAACTGCTGGGCTCCCCACGATTTCTGATGTGAGCCCAGTGATGCCAGGACACTCCTGTAAGGTTCCAATACTCATGGGGATGTGTGCCTTCTGCTCTGTGGTCGCAACGCCTGGGTTGCTCACAGTTTCGTTATGTTGGCACTCCGGTGTTAGTTCACTCAGGCCTAGATCCCATAGCCTCTGTGCTCTGGGCCGCCTGCTGGGAGGTTCCAACTGCTGGATTCCTCACCTTTCTTATACTTTGGGCCCTGTGTGGTGAAGCTCCTCCTGCCTGCCTCACACCGAGCCCCTTGGTGATGTAGGTCTTCTGGTTTGAGACCACGTGTGCCGTTTGTCTCACCTTTTAGGGATGTGGCCCTACTGGTGTGAGGACACTCCTGACTGGTTCCCATCCCCTTGTTGATGTGGGCCCTCTGGTGAGAGTCTGATCCTGGCTTGATTCCTCACACTTCTGTGAGGCGGGCCCTCTGCTGTGAGGTCACACCTGCCTGGCTGGCACACGACGCCTTGGCCACATGGGCCCTCTGGTTGCAGTTGGAGCGTGCTGGGAACCTCCTCCCATCGGTGATGAGGGCCCTCTGGCGTCCGGCCCTAACTGCTGGGCTCACCACATTTTCTGATGTGCGCCCACTTGTGCGATGACACTCCTGCCAGGTTCCCATCCCCATGCAGATTTGGGCCTTCTGTTCTGAGGTGCCAACGGCTGGCTTGCTCACAGTGTCAGGATGTGGGCCCTCTGCTGTGAGTTCACTCCGGCATGCATCCCATAGCCTCGGTGCTCTGGGCCACCTGCTTGGAGCTTCCAACTGCAGGATTCCTTACCTTTTTTCTTCTATGGGCCGTGTGTTGTGAGACACTTCCTGCCTGCCTCACTCTGAGCCCCTTGTTGATGTGGGTCTTCTGGTTTGAGGCCACATGTGGTGGGTTCCTTGCCTTTCAATGATGTGGCCCCACTGGTGTGAGCACACTCCTGCCTGGTTCGCATCCCCTTGGTGATGTGGGCCCTCTGGTGAGAATCTGATCCGGGTTGGGTTCCTCACACTTCCGTGAGCTTGGCCCTCAGCTCTGAGGTCACTCCTGCCTGGCTGGCACACCCCGCCTTGGCGACGTCGGCCCTCTGGTGGCAGTTGGAGCCTGCTGGGAGCCTCCTCCCCTCAGTGATGAGAGCCCTTTGGCGTCAGGCCCTAACTGCTGGGTACCCACATTTTCTAATACGTACTAAGTGGTGCGAGGATACGCCTGCCACGTTCCCATCCCCATGGGGATGTGGGCGTTCTGCTCTGAGGTCCCAACGGCTGGGTTGTTCACAGTTTCATGATGTGGGCCCTCTGCTGTGAGTTCACTTTGGCCTGGATCCCATAGACTCGGTGCTCTGGGCCTCCTGCTGCGAGGTTCCAACTGCTGGATTCCTCACATTTTTTAATCTATGGGCCCTGTGTTGTTAGGCTAGTCCTGCCTGCCTCACTCCGAGCCCCTTGGAGATGTGGTTCCTCTGGTTTAGGCCACATGTTCTGGGTCCCTCACCTTTCCATTATTTGGCCACACTGGTGTGAGTATACTTCTGCCTGGTTCCGATCCCCTTGGTGATGCGGGCCCTCTGGTGAGAGTCTTATCCTGGCTGGGTTCCTCACCCTTCTGTGACGTATGCCCTCTGCTGTGATGTCGCTCCTGCCTGGCTGGCGCACGTCACCTTGGCGACGTGGGCCCTCAGTTGGGATTTGGTGTCTGCTGGGAGTTTCCTCCCTTCGGTAATGAGGGCCCTCTGGCGTCAGGCCTTAAATCCTGGGCTCCCAAACTTTTCTGATGTGTGCCCTGTGGTGCGAGTACACTCCTGCCAGGTTCCCAACCCCATGGCAATGTGGGCCTTCTGCTCTGTGGACCCAATGGCTGGGCTATTCACAGTTTCATGATGAGGGCCCTCTTTTGTGAGTTCACACCGGCCGGGATCCCATAGCCTCGTTGTTCCTTGCCGCCTGCTGGGATGTTCCAACTGCGGGATTCCTCACCTTTTTTATTCTATGGGCCCTCTGTTTTGAGACTACTCCTGCCTGCCTCCCTCCCAGCCCCTTGGTGATGTGTGTCCTCTGGTTTGAGGCCACATGTGGTGGTTTCCTCGCCTTTCAATGATGTGGCCCCACTGGACTGAGAACACTCCTGCCTGGTTCCCATCCTCTTGGTGATGTGGGCCCTCTGGTGAGAGTCTGATCCTGGTTGGGTTCCTCACACTTCCGTGAACTTGGCCCTCTGCTCTGAGGTCACTCCTGCCTGGCTGGCACACCCCGCCTTGGTGACGTCGGCCCTCTGGTGGCAGTTGGAGCGTGCTGGGAGCCTCCTTCCCTCAGTAATGAGGGCCCTTTGGCGTCAGGCCCTAACTGCTGTGTACCCACATTTTCTAATACGTACTAAGTGGTGCGAGGACACTCCTGCCAGGTTCCCATCCCCGTGGGGATGTGGGACTTCTGCTCTGATGTCCAAACGGCTGGGTTGCTCAAAGTTTCATGATGTGGGCCCTCTGCTGTGAGTGCACTGCGGCCTGGATCCCATAGACTGGGTGCTCTGGGCCACCTGCTGGGAGGTTCGAACTGTTGGATTCCTCACATTTTTTATTCTATGGGCCCTGCGTTGTGAGGCTAGTCCTGCCTGCCTCACTCTGAACCCCTTGGAGATGTGGATCCTCTGGTTTAGGCCACGTGTTCTGGGTTCCTCACCTTTCTATGATTTGGCCACACTGGTGTGAGGCCACTCTTGCCTGGATCCGATCCCCTTGGTGATGCGGGCCCTCTGGTGAGACTCTTATCCTGGCTGGGTGCCTCACCCTTCTGGGACGTATGCCCTCTGCTGTGAGGTCACTCCTGCCTGGCTGGCGCACGTCACCTTGGCGACGTGGGCCCTCAGTTGGGAGTTGGTGCCTGCTGGGAGTCTCCTCCCCTCGGTAATGAGGGCCCTCTGACGTCAGGCCCTAACTCCTGGGCTCCCGTACTTTTCTGATGTGTGCCCTCTGGTGGGAGTACACTCCTGCCAGGTTCCCAACCCCATGGGAATGTGGGCCTTCTTCTCTGTGGTCCCAACCGCTGGGTTGTTCACAGTTTCGTGATGAGGGCCTTCTGTTGTGAGTTCACACCGGCCGGGATCCCATAGCCTCGCTGCTCCTTGCCGCCTGCTGGGAGGTTCCAACTGCGGGTTACCTCACCTTTTTTATTTTATGGCCCTCTGTTTGAGACACCTCCTGCCTGCCTCACTCTGAGCCCCTTGTTGATGTGGGTCCTCTGGTTTAGGCCATATGTTCTGGGTTCCTCACTTTTCTACGATTTGGCCACACTGGTGTGAGGCCACTCCTGCCTGGTTCTGATCCCCTTGGTGATGTGGGCCCTCTGGTGAGAGTCTTATCCTGGCTGGGTTCCTCCCCCTTCTGTGACATAGGCCCTCTGCTGTGAGGTCACTCCTGCCTGGCTAACGCACATCACCTTGGCGACGTGGGCCCTCAGGTGGGAGTTGGTGCCTTCTAGGAGTCTGCTCCCCTCGGTAATTAGGGCCGTCTGGCGTCAGGCCCTAACTCCTGGGCTCCCAAAATTTTCTGATGTGTGCCCTGTGGTGCGAGTACACTCCTGCCAGGTTCCCAACCCCATGGGAATGTGGGCCTTCTGTTCTGTGGTCCCAACAGCTGTGTTGTTCACAGTTTCATGATGAGGGTCCTCTGTTGTGAGTTCACAACGGCCGGGACCCCATAGCCTCGCTGCTCCTTGCTGCATGCTAGGAGGTTCCAACTGCGGGATTCCTCACCTTTTTTATTCTATGGGTCCTCTGTTTTGAGGCTCCTCCTGCCTGCCTCACTCCGAGCCCCTTGGAGATGTGGGTCCTCTTGTTTAGGCCACATGTTCTGGGTTCCTCACCTTTCTATGATTTGGCCACACTGGTGTGAGGCCACTCCTGCCTGGATCAGATCCCCTTGGTGATGTGGGCCCTCTGGTGAGAGTCTGATCCTGGCTGGGTTCCTCACTCTTCTGTGAGGTGGGCCCTCTGCTGTGAGGTAACTCCTGCCTGGCTTGCTCCCGTTGCCCTGGTGACGTCGGACTTCTGGTGGCAGTTGGAGCCTTCTTGTACCCTCCTCTCCAAGGTGATGAGGGCCCTCTTGCGTCAGGCTCTAACTGCTGGGCTCCCCACGATTTCTGATGTGAGCCCAGTGATGCCAGGACACTCCTGTAAGGTTCCAATACTCATGGGGATGTGTGCCTTCTGCTCTGTGGTCGCAACGCCTGGGTTGCTCACAGTTTCGTTATGTTGGCACTCCGGTGTTAGTTCACTCAGGCCTAGATCCCATAGCCTCTGTGCTCTGGGCCGCCTGCTGGGAGGTTCCAACTGCTGGATTCCTCACCTTTCTTATACTTTGGGCCCTGTGTGGTGAAGCTCCTCCTGCCTGCCTCACACCGAGCCCCTTGGTGATGTAGGTCTTCTGGTTTGAGACCACGTGTGCCGTTTGTCTCACCTTTTAGGGATGTGGCCCTACTGGTGTGAGGACACTCCTGACTGGTTCCCATCCCCTTGTTGATGTGGGCCCTCTGGTGAGAGTCTGATCCTGGCTTGATTCCTCACACTTCTGTGAGGCGGGCCCTCTGCTGTGAGGTCACACCTGCCTGGCTGGCACACGACGCCTTGGCCACATGGGCCCTCTGGTTGCAGTTGGAGCGTGCTGGGAACCTCCTCCCATCGGTGATGAGGGCCCTCTGGCGTCCGGCCCTAACTGCTGGGCTCACCACATTTTCTGATGTGCGCCCACTTGTGCGATGACACTCCTGCCAGGTTCCCATCCCCATGCAGATTTGGGCCTTCTGTTCTGAGGTGCCAACGGCTGGCTTGCTCACAGTGTCAGGATGTGGGCCCTCTGCTGTGAGTTCACTCCGGCATGCATCCCATAGCCTCGGTGCTCTGGGCCACCTGCTTGGAGCTTCCAACTGCAGGATTCCTTACCTTTTTTCTTCTATGGGCCGTGTGTTGTGAGACACTTCCTGCCTGCCTCACTCTGAGCCCCTTGTTGATGTGGGTCTTCTGGTTTGAGGCCACATGTGGTGGGTTCCTTGCCTTTCAATGATGTGGCCCCACTGGTGTGAGCACACTCCTGCCTGGTTCGCATCCCCTTGGTGATGTGGGCCCTCTGGTGAGAATCTGATCCGGGTTGGGTTCCTCACACTTCCGTGAGCTTGGCCCTCAGCTCTGAGGTCACTCCTGCCTGGCTGGCACACCCCGCCTTGGCGACGTCGGCCCTCTGGTGGCAGTTGGAGCCTGCTGGGAGCCTCCTCCCCTCAGTGATGAGAGCCCTTTGGCGTCAGGCCCTAACTGCTGGGTACCCACATTTTCTAATACGTACTAAGTGGTGCGAGGATACGCCTGCCACGTTCCCATCCCCATGGGGATGTGGGCGTTCTGCTCTGAGGTCCCAACGGCTGGGTTGTTCACAGTTTCATGATGTGGGCCCTCTGCTGTGAGTTCACTTTGGCCTGGATCCCATAGACTCGGTGCTCTGGGCCTCCTGCTGCGAGGTTCCAACTGCTGGATTCCTCACATTTTTTAATCTATGGGCCCTGTGTTGTTAGGCTAGTCCTGCCTGCCTCACTCCGAGCCCCTTGGAGATGTGGTTCCTCTGGTTTAGGCCACATGTTCTGGGTCCCTCACCTTTCCATTATTTGGCCACACTGGTGTGAGTATACTTCTGCCTGGTTCCGATCCCCTTGGTGATGCGGGCCCTCTGGTGAGAGTCTTATCCTGGCTGGGTTCCTCACCCTTCTGTGACGTATGCCCTCTGCTGTGATGTCGCTCCTGCCTGGCTGGCGCACGTCACCTTGGCGACGTGGGCCCTCAGTTGGGATTTGGTGTCTGCTGGGAGTTTCCTCCCTTCGGTAATGAGGGCCCTCTGGCGTCAGGCCTTAAATCCTGGGCTCCCAAACTTTTCTGATGTGTGCCCTGTGGTGCGAGTACACTCCTGCCAGGTTCCCAACCCCATGGCAATGTGGGCCTTCTGCTCTGTGGACCCAATGGCTGGGCTATTCACAGTTTCATGATGAGGGCCCTCTTTTGTGAGTTCACACCGGCCGGGATCCCATAGCCTCGTTGTTCCTTGCCGCCTGCTGGGATGTTCCAACTGCGGGATTCCTCACCTTTTTTATTCTATGGGCCCTCTGTTTTGAGACTACTCCTGCCTGCCTCCCTCCCAGCCCCTTGGTGATGTGTGTCCTCTGGTTTGAGGCCACATGTGGTGGTTTCCTCGCCTTTCAATGATGTGGCCCCACTGGACTGAGAACACTCCTGCCTGGTTCCCATCCTCTTGGTGATGTGGGCCCTCTGGTGAGAGTCTGATCCTGGTTGGGTTCCTCACACTTCCGTGAACTTGGCCCTCTGCTCTGAGGTCACTCCTGCCTGGCTGGCACACCCCGCCTTGGTGACGTCGGCCCTCTGGTGGCAGTTGGAGCGTGCTGGGAGCCTCCTTCCCTCAGTAATGAGGGCCCTTTGGCGTCAGGCCCTAACTGCTGTGTACCCACATTTTCTAATACGTACTAAGTGGTGCGAGGACACTCCTGCCAGGTTCCCATCCCCGTGGGGATGTGGGACTTCTGCTCTGATGTCCAAACGGCTGGGTTGCTCAAAGTTTCATGATGTGGGCCCTCTGCTGTGAGTGCACTGCGGCCTGGATCCCATAGACTGGGTGCTCTGGGCCACCTGCTGGGAGGTTCGAACTGTTGGATTCCTCACATTTTTTATTCTATGGGCCCTGCGTTGTGAGGCTAGTCCTGCCTGCCTCACTCTGAACCCCTTGGAGATGTGGATCCTCTGGTTTAGGCCACGTGTTCTGGGTTCCTCACCTTTCTATGATTTGGCCACACTGGTGTGAGGCCACTCTTGCCTGGATCCGATCCCCTTGGTGATGCGGGCCCTCTGGTGAGACTCTTATCCTGGCTGGGTGCCTCACCCTTCTGGGACGTATGCCCTCTGCTGTGAGGTCACTCCTGCCTGGCTGGCGCACGTCACCTTGGCGACGTGGGCCCTCAGTTGGGAGTTGGTGCCTGCTGGGAGTCTCCTCCCCTCGGTAATGAGGGCCCTCTGACGTCAGGCCCTAACTCCTGGGCTCCCGTACTTTTCTGATGTGTGCCCTCTGGTGGGAGTACACTCCTGCCAGGTTCCCAACCCCATGGGAATGTGGGCCTTCTTCTCTGTGGTCCCAACCGCTGGGTTGTTCACAGTTTCGTGATGAGGGCCTTCTGTTGTGAGTTCACACCGGCCGGGATCCCATAGCCTCGCTGCTCCTTGCCGCCTGCTGGGAGGTTCCAACTGCGGGTTACCTCACCTTTTTTATTTTATGGCCCTCTGTTTGAGACACCTCCTGCCTGCCTCACTCTGAGCCCCTTGTTGATGTGGGTCCTCTGGTTTAGGCCATATGTTCTGGGTTCCTCACTTTTCTACGATTTGGCCACACTGGTGTGAGGCCACTCCTGCCTGGTTCTGATCCCCTTGGTGATGTGGGCCCTCTGGTGAGAGTCTTATCCTGGCTGGGTTCCTCCCCCTTCTGTGACATAGGCCCTCTGCTGTGAGGTCACTCCTGCCTGGCTAACGCACATCACCTTGGCGACGTGGGCCCTCAGGTGGGAGTTGGTGCCTTCTAGGAGTCTGCTCCCCTCGGTAATTAGGGCCGTCTGGCGTCAGGCCCTAACTCCTGGGCTCCCAAAATTTTCTGATGTGTGCCCTGTGGTGCGAGTACACTCCTGCCAGGTTCCCAACCCCATGGGAATGTGGGCCTTCTGTTCTGTGGTCCCAACAGCTGTGTTGTTCACAGTTTCATGATGAGGGTCCTCTGTTGTGAGTTCACAACGGCCGGGACCCCATAGCCTCGCTGCTCCTTGCTGCATGCTAGGAGGTTCCAACTGCGGGATTCCTCACCTTTTTTATTCTATGGGTCCTCTGTTTTGAGGCTCCTCCTGCCTGCCTCACTCCGAGCCCCTTGGAGATGTGGGTCCTCTTGTTTAGGCCACATGTTCTGGGTTCCTCACCTTTCTATGATTTGGCCACACTGGTGTGAGGCCACTCCTGCCTGGATCAGATCCCCTTGGTGATGTGGGCCCTCTGGTGAGAGTCTGATCCTGGCTGGGTTCCTCACTCTTCTGTGAGGTGGGCCCTCTGCTGTGAGGTAACTCCTGCCTGGCTTGCTCCCGTTGCCCTGGTGACGTCGGACTTCTGGTGGCAGTTGGAGCCTTCTTGTACCCTCCTCTCCAAGGTGATGAGGGCCCTCTTGCGTCAGGCTCTAACTGCTGGGCTCCCCACGATTTCTGATGTGAGCCCAGTGATGCCAGGACACTCCTGTAAGGTTCCAATACTCATGGGGATGTGTGCCTTCTGCTCTGTGGTCGCAACGCCTGGGTTGCTCACAGTTTCGTTATGTTGGCACTCCGGTGTTAGTTCACTCAGGCCTAGATCCCATAGCCTCTGTGCTCTGGGCCGCCTGCTGGGAGGTTCCAACTGCTGCATTCCTCACCTTTCTTATACTTTGGGCCCTGTGTGGTGAAGCTCCTCCTGCCTGCCTCACACCGAGCCCCTTGGTGATGTAGGTCTTCTGGTTTGAGACCACGTGTGCCGTTTGTCTCACCTTTTAGGGATGTGGCCCTACTGGTGTGAGGACACTCCTGACTGGTTCCCATCCCCTTGTTGATGTGGGCCCTCTGGTGAGAGTCTGATCCTGGCTTGATTCCTCACACTTCTGTGAGGCGGGCCCTCTGCTGTGAGGTCACACCTGCCTGGCTGGCACACGACGCCTTGGCCACATGGGCCCTCTGGTTGCAGTTGGAGCGTGCTGGGAACCTCCTCCCATCGGTGATGAGGGCCCTCTGGCGTCCGGCCCTAACTGCTGGGCTCACCACATTTTCTGATGTGCGCCCACTTGTGCGATGACACTCCTGCCAGGTTCCCATCCCCATGCAGATTTGGGCCTTCTGTTCTGAGGTGCCAACGGCTGGCTTGCTCACAGTGTCAGGATGTGGGCCCTCTGCTGTGAGTTCACTCCGGCATGCATCCCATAGCCTCGGTGCTCTGGGCCACCTGCTTGGAGCTTCCAACTGCAGGATTCCTTACCTTTTTTCTTCTATGGGCCGTGTGTTGTGAGACACTTCCTGCCTGCCTCACTCTGAGCCCCTTGTTGATGTGGGTCTTCTGGTTTGAGGCCACATGTGGTGGGTTCCTTGCCTTTCAATGATGTGGCCCCACTGGTGTGAGCACACTCCTGCCTGGTTCGCATCCCCTTGGTGATGTGGGCCCTCTGGTGAGAATCTGATCCGGGTTGGGTTCCTCACACTTCCGTGAGCTTGGCCCTCAGCTCTGAGGTCACTCCTGCCTGGCTGGCACACCCCGCCTTGGCGACGTCGGCCCTCTGGTGGCAGTTGGAGCCTGCTGGGAGCCTCCTCCCCTCAGTGATGAGAGCCCTTTGGCGTCAGGCCCTAACTGCTGGGTACCCACATTTTCTAATACGTACTAAGTGGTGCGAGGATACGCCTGCCACGTTCCCATCCCCATGGGGATGTGGGCGTTCTGCTCTGAGGTCCCAACGGCTGGGTTGCTCACAGTTTCATGATGTGGGCCCTCTGCTGTGAGTTCACTTTGGCCTGGATCCCATAGACTCGGTGCTCTGGGCCTCCTGCTGCGAGGTTCCAACTGCTGGATTCCTCACATTTTTTAATCTATGGGCCCTGTGTTGTTAGGCTAGTCCTGCCTGCCTCACTCCGAGCCCCTTGGAGATGTGGTTCCTCTGGTTTAGGCCACATGTTCTGGGTCCCTCACCTTTCCATTATTTGGCCACACTGGTGTGAGTATACTTCTGCCTGGTTCCGATCCCCTTGGTGATGCGGGCCCTCTGGTGAGAGTCTTATCCTGGCTGGGTTCCTCACCCTTCTGTGACGTATGCCCTCTGCTGTGATGTCGCTCCTGCCTGGCTGGCGCACGTCACCTTGGCGACGTGGGCCCTCAGTTGGGATTTGGTGTCTGCTGGGAGTTTCCTCCCTTCGGTAATGAGGGCCCTCTGGCGTCAGGCCTTAAATCCTGGGCTCCCAAACTTTTCTGATGTGTGCCCTGTGGTGCGAGTACACTCCTGCCAGGTTCCCAACCCCATGGCAATGTGGGCCTTCTGCTCTGTGGACCCAATGGCTGGGCTATTCACAGTTTCATGATGAGGGCCCTCTTTTGTGAGTTCACACCGGCCGGGATCCCATAGCCTCGTTGTTCCTTGCCGCCTGCTGGGATGTTCCAACTGCGGGATTCCTCACCTTTTTTATTCTATGGGCCCTCTGTTTTGAGACTACTCCTGCCTGCCTCCCTCCCAGCCCCTTGGTGATGTGTGTCCTCTGGTTTGAGGCCACATGTGGTGGTTTCCTCGCCTTTCAATGATGTGGCCCCACTGGACTGAGAACACTCCTGCCTGGTTCCCATCCTCTTGGTGATGTGGGCCCTCTGGTGAGAGTCTGATCCTGGTTGGGTTCCTCACACTTCCGTGAACTTGGCCCTCTGCTCTGAGGTCACTCCTGCCTGGCTGGCACACCCCGCCTTGGTGACGTCGGCCCTCTGGTGGCAGTTGGAGCGTGCTGGGAGCCTCCTTCCCTCAGTAATGAGGGCCCTTTGGCGTCAGGCCCTAACTGCTGTGTACCCACATTTTCTAATACGTACTAAGTGGTGCGAGGACACTCCTGCCAGGTTCCCATCCCCGTGGGGATGTGGGACTTCTGCTCTGATGTCCAAACGGCTGGGTTGCTCAAAGTTTCATGATGTGGGCCCTCTGCTGTGAGTGCACTGCGGCCTGGATCCCATAGACTGGGTGCTCTGGGCCACCTGCTGGGAGGTTCGAACTGTTGGATTCCTCACATTTTTTATTCTATGGGCCCTGCGTTGTGAGGCTAGTCCTGCCTGCCTCACTCTGAACCCCTTGGAGATGTGGATCCTCTGGTTTAGGCCACGTGTTCTGGGTTCCTCACCTTTCTATGATTTGGCCACACTGGTGTGAGGCCACTCTTGCCTGGATCCGATCCCCTTGGTGATGCGGGCCCTCTGGTGAGACTCTTATCCTGGCTGGGTGCCTCACCCTTCTGGGACGTATGCCCTCTGCTGTGAGGTCACTCCTGCCTGGCTGGCGCACGTCACCTTGGCGACGTGGGCCCTCAGTTGGGAGTTGGTGCCTGCTGGGAGTCTCCTCCCCTCGGTAATGAGGGCCCTCTGACGTCAGGCCCTAACTCCTGGGCTCCCGTACTTTTCTGATGTGTGCCCTCTGGTGGGAGTACACTCCTGCCAGGTTCCCAACCCCATGGGAATGTGGGCCTTCTTCTCTGTGGTCCCAACCGCTGGGTTGTTCACAGTTTCGTGATGAGGGCCTTCTGTTGTGAGTTCACACCGGCCGGGATCCCATAGCCTCGCTGCTCCTTGCCGCCTGCTGGGAGGTTCCAACTGCGGGTTACCTCACCTTTTTTATTTTATGGCCCTCTGTTTGAGACACCTCCTGCCTGCCTCACTCTGAGCCCCTTGTTGATGTGGGTCCTCTGGTTTAGGCCATATGTTCTGGGTTCCTCACTTTTCTACGATTTGGCCACACTGGTGTGAGGCCACTCCTGCCTGGTTCTGATCCCCTTGGTGATGTGGGCCCTCTGGTGAGAGTCTTATCCTGGCTGGGTTCCTCCCCCTTCTGTGACATAGGCCCTCTGCTGTGAGGTCACTCCTGCCTGGCTAACGCACATCACCTTGGAGACGTGGGCCCTCAGGTGGGAGTTGGTGCCTTCTAGGAGTCTGCTCCCCTCGGTAATTAGGGCCGTCTGGCGTCAGGCCCTAACTCCTGGGCTCCCAAAATTTTCTGATGTGTGCCCTGTGGTGCGAGTACACTCCTGCCAGGTTCCCAACCCCATGGGAATGTGGGCCTTCTGTTCTGTGGTCCCAACAGCTGTGTTGTTCACAGTTTCATGATGAGGGTCCTCTGTTGTGAGTTCACAACGGCCGGGACCCCATAGCCTCGCTGCTCCTTGCTGCATGCTAGGAGGTTCCAACTGCGGGATTCCTCACCTTTTTTATTCTATGGGTCCTCTGTTTTGAGGCTCCTCCTGCCTGCCTCACTCCGAGCCCCTTGGAGATGTGGGTCCTCTTGTTTAGGCCACATGTTCTGGGTTCCTCACCTTTCTATGATTTGGCCACACTGGTGTGAGGCCACTCCTGCCTGGATCAGATCCCCTTGGTGATGTGGGCCCTCTGGTGAGAGTCTGATCCTGGCTGGGTTCCTCACTCTTCTGTGAGGTGGGCCCTCTGCTGTGAGGTAACTCCTGCCTGGCTTGCTCCCGTTGCCCTGGTGACGTCGGACTTCTGGTGGCAGTTGGAGCCTTCTTGTACCCTCCTCTCCAAGGTGATGAGGGCCCTCTTGCGTCAGGCTCTAACTGCTGGGCTCCCCACGATTTCTGATGTGAGCCCAGTGATGCCAGGACACTCCTGTAAGGTTCCAATACTCATGGGGATGTGTGCCTTCTGCTCTGTGGTCGCAACGCCTGGGTTGCTCACAGTTTCGTTATGTTGGCACTCCGGTGTTAGTTCACTCAGGCCTAGATCCCATAGCCTCTGTGCTCTGGGCCGCCTGCTGGGAGGTTCCAACTGCTGGATTCCTCACCTTTCTTATACTTTGGGCCCTGTGTGGTGAAGCTCCTCCTGCCTGCCTCACACCGAGCCCCTTGGTGATGTAGGTCTTCTGGTTTGAGACCACGTGTGCCGTTTGTCTCACCTTTTAGGGATGTGGCCCTACTGGTGTGAGGACACTCCTGACTGGTTCCCATCCCCTTGTTGATGTGGGCCCTCTGGTGAGAGTCTGATCCTGGCTTGATTCCTCACACTTCTGTGAGGCGGGCCCTCTGCTGTGAGGTCACACCTGCCTGGCTGGCACACGACGCCTTGGCCACATGGGCCCTCTGGTTGCAGTTGGAGCGTGCTGGGAACCTCCTCCCATCGGTGATGAGGGCCCTCTGGCGTCCGGCCCTAACTGCTGGGCTCACCACATTTTCTGATGTGCGCCCACTTGTGCGATGACACTCCTGCCAGGTTCCCATCCCCATGCAGATTTGGGCCTTCTGTTCTGAGGTGCCAACGGCTGGCTTGCTCACAGTGTCAGGATGTGGGCCCTCTGCTGTGAGTTCACTCCGGCATGCATCCCATAGCCTCGGTGCTCTGGGCCACCTGCTTGGAGCTTCCAACTGCAGGATTCCTTACCTTTTTTCTTCTATGGGCCGTGTGTTGTGAGACACTTCCTGCCTGCCTCACTCTGAGCCCCTTGTTGATGTGGGTCTTCTGGTTTGAGGCCACATGTGGTGGGTTCCTTGCCTTTCAATGATGTGGCCCCACTGGTGTGAGCACACTCCTGCCTGGTTCGCATCCCCTTGGTGATGTGGGCCCTCTGGTGAGAATCTGATCCGGGTTGGGTTCCTCACACTTCCGTGAGCTTGGCCCTCAGCTCTGAGGTCACTCCTGCCTGGCTGGCACACCCCGCCTTGGCGACGTCGGCCCTCTGGTGGCAGTTGGAGCCTGCTGGGAGCCTCCTCCCCTCAGTGATGAGAGCCCTTTGGCGTCAGGCCCTAACTGCTGGGTACCCACATTTTCTAATACGTACTAAGTGGTGCGAGGATACGCCTGCCACGTTCCCATCCCCATGGGGATGTGGGCGTTCTGCTCTGAGGTCCCAACGGCTGGGTTGCTCACAGTTTCATGATGTGGGCCCTCTGCTGTGAGTTCACTTTGGCCTGGATCCCATAGACTCGGTGCTCTGGGCCTCCTGCTGCGAGGTTCCAACTGCTGGATTCCTCACATTTTTTAATCTATGGGCCCTGTGTTGTTAGGCTAGTCCTGCCTGCCTCACTCCGAGCCCCTTGGAGATGTGGTTCCTCTGGTTTAGGCCACATGTTCTGGGTCCCTCACCTTTCCATTATTTGGCCACACTGGTGTGAGTATACTTCTGCCTGGTTCCGATCCCCTTGGTGATGCGGGCCCTCTGGTGAGAGTCTTATCCTGGCTGGGTTCCTCACCCTTCTGTGACGTATGCCCTCTGCTGTGATGTCACTCCTGCCTGGCTGGCGCACGTCACCTTGGCGACGTGGGCCCTCAGTTGGGATTTGGTGTCTGCTGGGAGTTTCCTCCCTTCGGTAATGAGGGCCCTCTGGCGTCAGGCCTTAAATCCTGGGCTCCCAAACTTTTCTGATGTGTGCCCTGTGGTGCGAGTACACTCCTGCCAGGTTCCCAACCCCATGGCAATGTGGGCCTTCTGCTCTGTGGACCCAATGGCTGGGCTATTCACAGTTTCATGATGAGGGCCCTCTTTTGTGAGTTCACACCGGCCGGGATCCCATAGCCTCGTTGTTCCTTGCCGCCTGCTGGGATGTTCCAACTGCGGGATTCCTCACCTTTTTTATTCTATGGGTCCTCTGTTTTGAGACTACTCCTGCCTGCCTCCCTCCCAGCCCCTTGGTGATGTGTGTCCTCTGGTTTGAGGCCACATGTGGTGGTTTCCTCGCCTTTCAATGATGTGGCCCCACTGGACTGAGAACACTCCTGCCTGGTTCCAATCCTCTTGGTGATGTGGGCCCTCTGGTGAGAGTCTGATCCTGGTTGGGTTCCTCACACTTCCGTGAACTTGGCCCTCTGCTCTGAGGTCACTCCTGCCTGGCTGGCACACCCCGCCTTGGTGACGTCGGCCCTCTGGTGGCAGTTGGAGCGTGCTGGGAGCCTCCTTCCCTCAGTAATGAGGGCCCTTTGGCGTCAGGCCCTAACTGCTGTGTACCCACATTTTCTAATACGTACTAAGTGGTGCGAGGACACTCCTGCCAGGTTCCCATCCCCGTGGGGATGTGGGACTTCTGCTCTGATGTCCAAACGGCTGGGTTGCTCAAAGTTTCATGATGTGGGCCCTCTGCTGTGAGTGCACTGCGGCCTGGATCCCATAGACTGGGTGCTCTGGGCCACCTGCTGGGAAGTTCCAACTCCGGGATTCCTCACCTTTTTTACGCAATGGGCCCTCTGTTTTGAGGCTACTCCTGCCTGCCTCACTCCCAGCCCCTTAGTGATGTGTGTTCTGTAGTTTGAGGCCACGTGTGCTGCGTCCGTCACATTTCGGTGATGTGGCCCCACTGGTGTGAGGACACTCCTGCCTGGTTTCCATTCCCTTGGTGATGTGGGCCCTCTGGTGAGAGTCTGATCCTCTTTGGGTTCCTCACACTTTTGTGTGGTTGGCCCTCTGCTCTGAGGTCACTCCTGCTTGGCTGGCACACCCCGCATTGGTGACGTCGGCCTTCTGGTAGCAGTTGGAGCTTGCTGGGAGCCTCCTCTCCTCAGTGATGAGGGCCCCCTGGCGTCCGGCCCTAACTGCTGGGCTCCCCACATTTTCTGTTGTGTGCCCACTGGTGCGATGACACTCCTGCTTGGTTCCCTTCCCCATGGGGATGTGGGCCTTGTGCTCTGAGGTCACAACGGCTGGGTTGCTTACAGTATCACGATGAGGGCCCTCTGTTGTGAGTTCATCACTGCCTGGATCCCATAGCCTCGGTGCTCTGGGCCGCCTGCTGGGATGTTCCAACTGCTGGATTCCTCACCTTTTTATACAATGGGCCATGTGTTTTGAGGTTAATCCTGCCTGCCTCGCTCTGAGACCCATGGTGATGTGGGTCTTCTGGTTTGAGGCCACATGTGCTGGGTACCTCAACTTTCGATGATGTGGCCCCACGGGTGTGAGGACACTCGTGCCTGATTCCCAGCCCCTTGCTTATGTGGGCACTCTGGTGAGAGTCTGATCTTGACTGGGTTCCTTACCCTTCTGTGAGGTGGGCGCTCTGATGTGAGGTCACTCCTGCCTGGATGGCTCACGTCGCCTTGGCGACGTAGGCCCTCTGTTGGCCACTGAAGCATGCTGGGAGCCTCCTACCCTCTTTAATGAGGGCCCTGGAAGAAACGCATATGCCCTTTTTGACCAAGTGCATCATTGTCGAAGTTCTGCCTCTTCTCCTATACTTTCAGAGGACTTCCCGTCTACCTCCTGAAATTGTATTCCTGGAATTCTGCCCCGCGTTCAAGTCCTCTTTGCAGCCTTACTTCAATATATTTTTGGACGATAGCTGTCATTTATAACTCTGCAGGTTTGTGAATTACAGTGCCCCTGAGCTCCATTCTTCAACTCGCTTTCTTGTGAGCTGGCCGCAAAACCGCAGGATTGCTTCAGTCCCTAATCTGGTTCCGGCACGGCATGTTGAGCCTTTGGCTAATTCCTCTTCCTGATGGGAAATGAGCGTTAAATTTCCTCGTGCAGACACCTACAGCTAATCTCTTATTGGTTCTCCCTATTCCTGTTCATCTTGCGCAGAAATTCCAAACTGTGCCAAACAGGAGGTTAAAGGCACTGACTCTCCAATTGGGGAAAGAGTTAGTAAAGCGTCTGGTATGGTAAAACCGAGTATGAGGGGACGAAAACTGAGATGCCTTTAAAAAGGTTTCCCGGTCACACGGTGGACCATATTCTGGGTTTCCCATGCGTGTTTTACCTGAAGGAAGAATCCCTTAAACCTGGAGAGGTGGGACCCATGGAATGGGTACCATGCAGTATGACTTCAAAGGGCCTGCATTTTCTCACCGAACCTCACCAATGCTATCAGCCCAAAGTGTCGAACCTTATGTCTCACTCAGCTCTAGGTGTAGATGTGGTAAATCCAGGTTGCATCACAAGACCTGAATGAATTATTTAAGAATTGCTCTCTATTTCACTGTCATTGTGTTTGTTTTTGTAGTTTATTTTGATAATGGGATTTATCGGATTTTCTCTGCTGCCTTCATGCAGCTGTACACACACTTGATTCTCTTACGGAGACATATAAATCCATGGGTTTGAAGATTCTTACTAGTCATGTGTAATCCTAGGACTTGAATATGGTGTGTTTAGTCCATTTCGTTGAGCAAGGTGTAGGTCTTGACTATTACATATTTGGCTTATGGAAAGGTATGTGTGCTAATTTCTATCTCTGGTTTTATGCAGCACCCCACCCCATCTTTCCCCATAAACAAGTATAAGTTGGTTTTCTAAATTTGAGACCCTGTTCTGTTTTGTAATTCAGTTCATGTGTAGCCAAGTTTACATTCCGTGTATTAGTGATATCTTATGATGTTTCATTTTCTGTGTGACTTATTTCACTTAGAATCATCGTACCTGGATCCACTCAATATGCCGCGACGGGCCTGATGACATAGATTTCATTGGTGAGTGATATTCCATTGTACGTACGTACCACAACTTCTTTAACTATTTTTCACATTCTGGGATATTTAACTTGTACCGTAGACGAGGTTCTTGTAAACAGAGCCGTCCCAAACTTTGGGGTGGCTGTGTGTTTTTGATTTTAATTTCCCTAAGCTATAGGACCATAAGTGGAAGTGCCATAGGCTCTGTTGCTTTGTTTCCTACGTGTTTCAGGAAACCCCATACACTTCTACAGAGTGGCTGTTTGCAATTTACATCCCCCCCATCAGCATAACAAGGCTCCCTGTTCTCCATGACCTGTCCTGCCTTTCTGGATTTTACACTTTTTCAGATGGCCCTTTTGACCAGGGGGCAGTGAGACTTCATTGTAGTGCAGATTTCACTTACATGCTTGCTTGCTTGGCCAAAAACGGCGTATGCGTTTTTTCCTGAATATATTCAGGAAAAAAACGCATACGCCCTTTTTGGCCAGTGCATCATTGTCGACATTCTGCCTCATTTCCTATGCTTTAAGTGCAATTCCAGTCTACCCCCTGAAATCGTTTTCCTGAAATTCTGCCCCGCTTTCAAGTCCTCTTCGAAGACTTACTTCAATACATTTTTGGACGATAGCTGTCATTCATAACTCTGCAGGTTTGTGAATTACAGTGCCCCTGAGCTCGTTTGCTCAACTCGCTTTCCTGTGAGCTGGCCGAAAAACCGCAGGATTGCTTCAGGCCCTAATCTGTTTCCGGCAGGGCATGCTGAGCCTTTGGTTAATTCCTCTTCCTGGTGGGAAATGAGCGTTCCATTTGCCCGTGCAGACACCTACAGCTAGTCTCTCATTGGTTCTCCCTATTCCTGTTAATCTTGCGTAGAAATTGCAAACTGTGCCAAACAGGAGGTTAAAGGCACTGACTCTCCAAGTGGGGAGAATGTTAGTAAAGTGTCTGGAATGGTGAACCCGAGTACCAGGGTTCGAAAACTGAGATATATTTGAAAACGTTTCCCAATCACACGGTGGACAATACTCTGCGTTTCCCATGCATGTTTTAGCTGAAGGAAGAATCCCTTAAACCTGGAGAGCTGGGAACCATGGAATGGGTACCATGCAGTATGACTTCAAAGGGTCTGCGTTTGCTCACCGAACCTCACAAATGCTATCAGCCCGAAGTGTCCAGCCTTATGTCTCACCCAGCTCTGGGTGTAGATGTGGTAAATCCAGGTTGCATCACAAGCCCTGAATGAATTATTTAAGAATTGCTCTCTATTTCACTGTCAATGTGTTTTGGTTTTGAAATTTATTTTGGTAATGGGATTTATCGGATTTTCACTGTTGCGTTTAGGCCGCTTTTCACACGCTTGATTTCCTTATGGAGACATATAAATCCATGGGTTTTAAGATTCTTACTTGTCAGGTATATTCCCAGGCGTTGAGTCCGTTTCGTTGAGCAAGGTGTAGGTCTTGTCTATTATATATTGGCTTATGGAACGGTATCTGTGCTAATTTCAATCTCTGGTTTTATGCAGCACCCCAACTCACCTTTCCCCATAAGCAAGCATAAGTTGGTTTTCTAAATTTGAGACCCTGTTCTGTTGGTATTCAGTTCATGTGTAGCCAAGTTTACATTCCGTGTATTAGTGATATCTTATGAGGTTTCTTTTTCTGTGTGAATTATTTCTCGTAGAATCATCATACCTGAATCCACTCATTATGCCGCTACGGGCCTGATGACGTAGATTTCATTGCTGAGTGATATTCCATTGTACTTGCGTACCACAACTTTTTATGAATTTTTTGCTTCCTCGGATATTTAAGTTGTACAGTAGACGAGGTTCTTGTAAACAGAGCCGTCCCAAACTTTGAGGTGGCTGTCTGTTTTTGATTTTAATTTTCCTAAGCTATAGGACCATAATTGGAAGTGCCATAGGCTGTGTTGCTTTGTTTCCTACGTGTTTCAGGAAACACCATACACTTCTCCAGAGTGGCTGTTGGCAATTTACATCCCGCCCATCAGCATAACAAGGCTCCCTGTTCTCCATGACCTGTCCTGCCTTTCTGGATTTTACACTTTTTCAGATGGCCCTTTTGACCGTGGGGCAGTGAGACTTCACTGTAGTGCAGATTTCCTTTACATGCCGGCTTGGTTGGCCAAAAAGGGCGTATGCGTTTTTTCCTGGATATATTCAGGAAAAAACGCATACGCCCTTTTTGGCCAAGTGCATCATTGTCGACATTCTGCCTCTTTTCCTATGCTTTAAGTGCAATTCCAGTCTACCCCCTGAAATCGTTTTCCAGAAATTCTGCCCCGCATTCAAGTCCTCTTCGAAGACTTACTTCAATACCTTTTTGGACGATAGCTGTCATTCATAACTCTGCAGGTTTGTGAATTTCAGTGGCCCTGAGCTCCTTTCTTCAACTCACTTTCTTGTGAGCTGGCTGCAAAACCGCAGGATTGCTTCAGGCCCTAATCTGTTTCCAGCAGGGCACGCTGAGCCTTTGGTTAATTCCTCTTCCTGGTGGGAAATGAGCGTTCCATTTGCCCGTGCAGACACCTGCAGCTAGTCTCTCATTGGTTCTCCCTATTCCTGTTCATCTTGCGCAGAAATTGCAAACTGTGCCAAACAGGAGTTTAAAGGCACTGACTCTCCAAGTGGGGAGACTGTTAGTAAAGCGTCTGGAATGGTGAACCTGAGTACCAGTGTTCGAAAACTGAGATGCATTTGAAAACGTTTCCCAATCACACGGCGGACGATAGTCTGGGTTTCCCATGCATGTTTTAGCTGAAGGAAGAATCCCTTAAACCTGGAGAGTTGGGACCCATGGAATGGGTACCATGCAGTATGACTTCAAAGGGTCTGCGTTTGCTCACCGAACCGCACCAAAGCTATCAGCCCGAAGTGTCCAGCCTTATGTCTCACCCAGCTCTGGGTGTAGATGTGGTAAATCCAGGTTTCATCACAAGCCCTGAATGAATTATTTACGAATTGCTCTCTATTTCACTGTCATTGTGTTTTGTTTTTGAAATTTATTTTGATAATGGGATTTATCGGATTTTCACTGCTGCGTTTATGCCGCTGTACACACGCTTGATTTCCTTGTGGAGATATATAAATCCATGGGTTTTAAGATTCTTACTTGTCAAGTATCTTGCCAGGCGTTGAATATTCGGTGTTGAGTCGATTTCGTTGAGCAAGGAGTAGGTTTTGTCTATTATATATTTGGCTTATGGTATGGTATCTGTGCTAATTTCAATCTCTGGTTTTATGCAGCACCCCAACTCACCTTTCCCCATAAGCAAGCATAAGTTGTTTTTCTAAATTTGAGACCCTGTTCTGTTTTGTAATTCAGTTCATGTGTAGCCAAGTTTACATTCCGTGTATTAGTGATATCTTATGATGTTTCTTTTTCTGTGTGACTTATTTCTCGTAGATTCATCGTACCTGAATCCACTCATTATGCCGCTACGGGCCTGATGACGTAGATTTCATTGCTGAGTGATATTCCATTGTACGTGCATACCACAACTTCTTTATCCATTTTTTGCTTTCTCAGATATTTAACTTGTACCGTAGACGAAGTTCTTGTAAACAGAGACGTCCCAAATTTGGGGTAGCTGTGTGTTTTTGATTTTAATTTCCCTAAGCTATAGGACCATAAGTGGAAATGCCATAGGCTGTGTTGCTTTGTTTCCTACGTGTTTCAGGAAACACCATACACTTCTCCAGAGTGGCTGTTGGCTATTTACATCCCGCCCATCAGCATAACAAGGCTCCCTGTTCTCCATGACCTCTCCTGCCTTTCTGGATTTTACAATATTTTCTGACGCCCCTTTTGACCGTGGGGCAGTGAGACTTCATTGTAGTGCAGATTTCTTTTACACGCTTGGTTAGTTGGCCAAATAGTGCGTATGCGTTTTTTCCTGAATATATTCAGGAAAAAACGCAAACGCCCTTTTTGGCCAAGTGCATCATTGTCGACATTCTGCCTCTTTTCCTATGCTTTAAGTGCAATTCCAGTCTACCCCCTGAAATGGTTTTCCTGAAATTCTGCCCCGCTTTCAAGTCCTCTTCGAAGACTTACTTCAATACATTTTTGGACGATAGCTGTCATTCATAACTCTGCAGGTTTCTGAATTACACTGCCCCTGAGCTCCTTTCTTCAACTCGCTTTCTTGTGTGCTCGCCGCAAAACCGCAGGATTGCTTCACGCCATAATCTCTTTCTGGCAGGGCACGCTGAGCCTTTGGTTAATTCCTCTTCCTGGTGGGAAATGAGCGTTCCATTTGCACGTGCAGACACCTACATCTAGTCTCTCATTGGTTCTCCGTATTCCTGTTCATCTTGCGCAGAAATTGCAAACTGTGCCAAACAGGAGGTTAAGGGCACTGACTCTCCAAGTGGGGAGAGTGTTAGTAAAGCGTCTGGAATGGTGAACCCGAGTACCAGGGGCGAAAACTGAGATGCATTTTAAAACGTTTCCCAATCACACAGTGGTCCATACTCTGGGTTTCCCATGCATGTTTTAGCTGAAGGAAGAATCCCTTAAACCTGGAGAGTTGGGACCCATAGAATGGGTACCATGCAGTATGACTTCAAAGGGTCTGCGTTTCTCACCGAACCTCACCAATGCTATCAGCCCGAAGTGTCTGGCCTTATGTCTCACCCAGCTCTGGGTGTAGATGTGGGAAATCCAGGTTGCATCACAAGCCCTGAATGAATGATTTAAGAATTGCTCTCTATTTCACTGTCATTGTGTTTTGTTTTTGAAATTTATTTTGATAATGGGATTTATCGGATTTTCACTGCTACGTTTAGGCTGCTGTACACACGCTTGATTTCCTTAAGGAGACATATAAATCCATGTGTTTTAAGATTCTTACTTGTCAGGTATCTTGCCAGGCGTTGAATATGGGGTGTTGAGTCCATTTCGTTGAGCAAGGAGTAGGTCTTGTCTATTATATATTTGTCTTATGGAACAGTATCTGTGCTAATTTCAATCTCTGGTTTTATGCCAGCACCCCAACTCACCTTTCCCCATAAGCAAGCATAAGTTGGTTTTCTAAATTTGAGACCCTGTTCTGTTTTGTAATTCAGTTCATGTGTAGCCAAGGTTACATTCCGTTTATTAGTGATATCTTATGATGTTTCTTTATCTGTGTGACTTATTTCTCGTAGAATCATCGTACCTGAATCCACTCATTATGCCGCTACGGGTCTGATGACGTAGATTTAATTGCTGAGTGATATTCCATTGTACGTGCGTAGCACAACTTCTTTATCCATTTTTTGCTTTCTCGGATATTTAACTTGTACCATAGACGAGGTTCTTGTAAACAGAGCCATCCCAAATTTTGGGGTGGCTGTGTCTTTTTGATTTTAATTTCCCTAAGCTATAGGACCATAAGTGGAAGTGCCATAGGCTGTGTTGCTTTGTTTCCTACCTGTTTCAGGAAACACCATAAACTTCTTCAGAGTGGCTGTTGGCAATTCATATCCCGCCCATCAGCATAACAAGGCTCCCTGTTCTCCATGACCTGTCCTGCCTTTCTGGGTTTTACACTTTTTTCAGATGGCCCTTTTGCCCGGTGGGCAGTGAGACATCTTTGTAGTGCAGATTTCCTTTACACGCTTGCTTGGTTGGCCAAAAAGGGCGTATGCGTTTTTTCCTGAATATATTCAGGAAAAAACGCATACGCCCTTTTTGGCCAAGTGCATCATTGTCGACATTCTGCCTCTTTTCCTATGCTTTAAGTGCAATTCCAGTCTACCCCCTGAAATGGTTTTCCTGAAATTCTGCCCCGCTTTCAAGTCCTCTTCGAAGTCTTACTTCAGTACATTTTTGGACGATACCTGTCATTCATAACTCTGCAGGTTTGTGAATTACAGTGCCCCTGAGCTCCTTTCTTCAACTCGTTTCCTTGTGAGCTAGCCGCAGAACCGCAGAATTGCTTCAGGCACTAATCTGTTTCCGGCCAGGCACGCTGAGCCTTTGGTTAATTCCTCTTCCTGGTGGGAAATGAGCGTTCAATTTGCCCGTGCAGACACCAACAGCTAGTCTCTCATTGGTTCTCCCTATTCCTGTTCATCTTGCGCAGAAATTGCAAACTGTGCCAAACAGGAGGTTAAAGGCAATGACTCTCCAAGTGGGGAGAGTGTCAGTAAAGCGTCTGGAATGGTGAACCCGAGTACCAGGGTTCGAAAACTGAGATGCATTTGAAAACGTTTCCCAATCACACGGCGGACGATAGTCTGGGTTTCCCATGCATGTTTTAGCTGAAGGAAGAATCCCTTAAACCTGGAGAGTTGGGACCCATGGAATGGGTACCATGCAGTATGACTTCAAAGGGTCTGCGTCTGCTCACCAAACCTCACCAATGCTATCAGCCCAAAGTGTCCAGCCTTGTGTCTCACCCAGCTCTGGGTGTAGATGTGGTTAATCCAGGTTGCATCACAAGCCCTGAATGAATTATTTAAGAATTGCTCTCTATTTCACTGTCATTGTGTTTTGTTTTTGAAATTTATTTTGATAATGGGATTTATCGGATTTGCACTGCTGCGTTTAGGCCGCTGTACACACGCTTGATTTCCTTATGGAGACATATAAATCCATGGGTTTTAAGATTCTTACTTGTCTGGTATCTTGACAGGCGTTGAATATGGGGTGTTGAGTCCATTTCGTTGAGCAAGTAGTAGGTCTTGTCTATAATATATTTGGCTTATGGAATGGTACCTGTGCTAATTTCAATCTCTGGTTTTATGCAGCACCCCAACTCACCTTTCCCCATAAGCAAGCATAAGTTGGTTTTTTAAATTTGAGACCCTGCTCTGTTTTGTAATTCAGTTTATGTGTAGCCAAGTTTACATTCCGTGTATTACTGATATATTATGATGTTTCTTTTTCTCTGTGACTTATTTCTCGTAGAATAATCGTACCTGAATCCACTCATTATGCCGCTACGGGCCTGAAGACGTAGATTTAATTGCTGAGTGATATTCCATTGTACGTGCGTACCACAAAATCTTTATGCATTTTTTGCTTTCTGGGATATTTAACTTGTACCGTAGACGAGGTTGTTGTAAACAGAGCCGTCCCAAACTTTGGGGTGGCTGTGTGTTTTTGATTTTAATTTCCCTAAGCTATAGGACCATAAGTGGAAGTGCCATAGGCTGTGTTGCTTTGTTTCCTACGTGTTTCAGAAAACACCATACACTTCTCCAGAGTGGTTGTTGGCAATTTACATCCCGCCCATCAGCATAACAAGGCTCCCTGTTCTCCATGACCTGTCCTGCCTTTCTGGATTTTACACTTTTTTCAGATGGCCCCTTTGACCGGGGGGCAGTGAGACTTCATTGTAGTGCAGATTTCTTTTACACGATTGGTTGGTTGGCCAAAAAGTGCGTATACGTTTTTTCCTGAATATATTCAGGAAAAAACGCATACGCCCTTTTTGGCCAAGTGCATCATTGTCGACATTCTGCCTCTTGTCCTATGCTTTAAGTGCAATTCCAGTCTACCCCCTGAAATCGTTTTCCTGCAATTCTGCCCCGCTTTCAAGTCCTCTTCGCAGCCTTCCTTCAATATATTTTTGGACGATAGCTGTCATTTATAACTCTGCAGGTTTGTGAATTACAGTGCCCTTGAGCTCCTTTCTTCAACTCGCTTTCTTATGAGCTGGCCGCAAACCCGCAGGAATGCTTCAGGCCATAATCTGGTTCCGGCACGGCATGCTGAGCCTTTGGTTAATTCTTCTTCCTGGTGGGAAATGAGCGTTAAATTTCCAGTGCAGACACCTACAGCTAGTCTCTCATTGGTTCTCCCTATTCCTGTTCATCTTGCGCAGAAATTGCAAACTGTGCCAAACAGGAGGTTAAAGGCACTGACTCTCTAAGTGGGGAGAGTATTAGTAAAGGGTCTTCAATCGTGAACCCGAGTAAAAGGGGACGAAAACTGAGATGCATTTGAAAAGGTTTCCCGGTCACACGGTGCACCATACTGTGGGTTTCCCATGCATGTTTTAGCTGAAGGAAGAATCCCTTAAACCTGGAGAGTTGGGACCCATGGAATGGGTACCATGCAGTATGACTTCAAAGGGCCTGCATTTTCTCAACGAACCTCACCAATGCTATCAGGCCGAAGTGTACAGCCTTATGTCTCACTCAGCTCTGGTTGTAGATGTGGTAAATCCAGGTTGCATCACAAGCCCTGAATGAATTATTTATGAATTGCTCTCTATTTCACTGTCATTGTGTTTGTTTTTGTAATTCATTTTGATAATGGGTTTTATCGGATTTTCTCTGCTGCATTCATGCCGCTGTACACACACTTGAGTCTCTTACGGAGACATATAAATCCATGGGTTTGAAGGTTCTTACTAGTCATGTGTAATCCTAGGCGTTGAATATGGGGTGTTTAGTCCATTTCGTTGAGCAAGGGCTAGGTCTTGACTATTACATATTTGGCTTATGGAAAGGTATCTGTGCTAATTTCTATCTCTGGTTTTATGCAGCACCACAACTCACCTTTCCCCTTAAGCAAGCATAAGTTGGTTTTCTAAATTTGAGACCCTGTTCTGTTTTGTAATTCAGTTCATGTGTAGCCAAGTTTACATTCCGTGTATTAGTGATATCTTATGATGTTTCATTTTCTGTGTGACTTATTTCACTTAGAATCATCGTACGTGAATCCACTCATTATGCCGCGACGGGCCTGATGACATAGATTTCATTGGTGAGTGATATTACTTTGTACGTACGTACCACACTTCTTTATCCATTTTTCGCTTTCTGGGATATTTAACTTGTACCGTAGACGAGGTTCTTGTAAACAGAGCCGTAAACAGAAACTTTGCGGTGGCTGTGTGTTTTTGATTTTAATTTCACTAAGCTATAGGAAAATAAGTGGTAATGCCGTAGGCTCCGTTGCTTTGTTTTTTAGGTTTTTGAGGAAACACCATACACATCTCCAGAGTGGCTGTTGGCAATTTACATCACGCCCATTAGCATAACAGGGCTCCCTGTTCTCCATGGCCTGTGCTGCCTTTCTGGATTTTACACTTTTTTCAGATGGCCCTTTTGAACGGGGGGCAGTGAGATTTCATTGTAGTGCAGATTTCTTTAACATGCTTGCTTGGTTGGCCAAAAAGGGCGTATGCGTTTTTTCCTGAATATATTCAGGAAAAAACGCATACGCCCTTTTTGGCCAAGTGCATCATTGTCGAGGTTCTGCCTCTTCTCCTATACTTTCAGAGGACTTCCCGTCTACCTCCTGAAATCGTATTCCTGGAATTCTGCCCCGCGTTCAAGTCCTCTTTGCAGCCTTACTTCAATATATTTTTGGACGATAGCTGTCATTTATAACTCTGCAGGTTTGTGAATTACAGTGCCCCTGAGCTCCTTTCTTCAACTCGCTTTCTTGTGAGCTGGCCGCAAAACCGCAGGATTGCTTCAGGCCCTAATCTGGTTCCGGCACGGCATGCTGAGCCTTTGGCTAATTCCTCTTCCTGGTGGGAAATGAGCGTTAAATTTGTTCGTGCAGACACCTACAGCTAATCTCTCATTGGTTCTCCCTATTCCTGTTCATCTTGCGCAGAAATTCCAAACTGTGCCAAACAGGAGGTTAAAGGCACTGACTCTCCAAGTGGGGAGAGTGTTAGTAAAGGTCTGGAATGGTGAACCCGAGTAAAAGGGGACGAAAACTGAGATGCATTTGAAAACGTTTCCTGGTCACACGGTGCGCCATACTGTGGGTTTCCCATGCACGTTTTAGCTGAAGGAAGAATCCCTTAAAACTGGACAGTTGGGACCCATGGAATGGGTACCATGCAGTATGACTTCAAAGGGTCTGCATTTGCTCATCGAACCTCACCAATGCTATCAGCCCGAAGTGTCCAACCTTATGTCTCACTCAGCTCTGGGTGTAGATGTGGTAAATCCAGGTTTCATCACATGCCCTGAATGAATTATTTAAGAATTGCTCTCTATTTCACTGTCATTGTGTTTTGTTTTTGTAATTCATTTTGATAATGGGATTTATTGGATTTTCTCTGCTGCGTTCATGCAGCTGTACACACGCTTGATTGTCTTACGGAGACATATAAATCCATGGGTTTGAAGATTCTTACTAGTCAGGTGTATTCCTAGGTGTTGAATATGAGGTGTTTAGTCCATTTCGTTGAGCAAGGGGTAGGTCTTGACTATTACATATTTGGCTTATGGAAAGGTATCTGTGCTAATTTCTATCTCTGCTTTTATGCAGCACCCCAACTCACTTTTCCCCTTAAGCAAACATAAGGTGGTTTTCTAAATTTGAGACCCTGTTCTGTTTTGTAATTCAGTTCATGTGTAGCCAAGTTTACATTCCGTGTATTAGTGATAACTTATGATGTTTCATTTTCTGTGTGACTTATTTCACTTAGAATCATCGTACCTGAATCCACTCATTATGCCGCGACGGGCCTGATGAAATAGATTTCATTGGTGAGTGATATTCCTTTGTTCGTACGTACCACACTTCTTTATCCATTTTTCGCTTTCTGGGATATTTAACTTGTACCGTAGACGAGGTTCTTGTAAACAGAGCCGTAAACAGAAACTTTGGGGTGGCTGTGTGTTTTTGATTTTAATTTCCCTAAGCTATAGGAAAATAAGTGGTAATGCCGTAGGCTCCGTTGCTTTGTTTTTTAGGTTTTTGAGGAAACACCATACACATCTCCAGAGTGGCTGTTGGCAATTTACATCCCGCCCATCAGCATAACAAGGCTCCCTGTTCTCCATGGCCTGTCCTGTGTTTCTGGTTTTTACACTTTTTTCAGATGGCCCTTTTGAACGGGGGGCAGTGAGACTTCATTGTAGTGCAGATTTCTTTAACATGCTTGCTTGGTTGGCCAAAAAGGGTGTATGCGTTTTTTCCTGAATATATTCAGGAAAAAACGCATACGCCCTTTGTGGCCAAGTGCATCATTGTCGACGTTCTGCCTCTTTTCCTATGCTTTAAATGCAATTCCAGTCTACCCCCTGAAATCGTTTTCTTGCAATTCTGCCCCGCTTTCAAGTCCTTTTCGCAGCCTTCCTTCAATATATTTTTAGACCATAGCTGTCATTTATAACTCTGCAGGTTTGTGAATTACAGTGCCCCTGAGCTCCTTTCTTCAACTCGCTTTCTTGTGAGCTGGCCGCAAACCCGCAGGAATGCTTCAGGCCCTAATCTGGTTCCGGCACGGCATGCTGAGCCTTTGGTTAATTCCTCTTCCTGGTGGGAAATGAGCGTTAAATTTGCCCGTGCAGACACCTTCACACGAGTCGTCATGGTGCCCCTTTGCCCCGGTTATCTCTATGGAGGTTGGAGTTGGAGGGCCTCCTCACTCAAGGTCAGTGTGCCCACGGAGCCAACCCTGCAACTTCAGGGCATGTTTGTTGGTTAGGATCACCACGTGGGGTCCTTTCACCTTAGGAGGGAGGTGGCCTTTTGGGCTGCTGATTTCCAGGTTTTCGGATACTGCCAGTATCTTGGCCAGATGTGGCGGTGGGCCAAGCCCCTTGGTGACCGTAGTTTATCCTACCTGGATCGCAGTCTTGCATTGTTCCATTTCAAGTGGTCCCAGGTTTTGCACTAATACTCCAATGGCGATTCACCGTTCACCAGGAATGTAAAGGTCAAAGGGTTTAGCTAAATTAGGGAGTTCCTGTTCAAGGGTCTGAATTGACTGCTCTTTCCATTCTTGAAAGGCCACTTCTGCATTCTATTCAAAGGATCATCACCTTTTCCTTTCAGTGTTTCATATAGAGGCCGAGCTAGTAGACTGTAGTTAGGGATCCAGAAGCAGCAAACCCTGGCCTCCCCAGGAACCCCTAAGCTGTCTTCTAGTTTTAGAAATGGGTAAGGCTGTAAATTGTTTCTTCCCTTTCCTGGGATGGGCTTCTCCGACCTTCTGTGAGAATGAAGCCCAGGCAGGTCACCGTAGTCTGTGATATTTGAGCTTTGTCTTGGACAACTTGTATCCTTTATTGGCTTGGTAGTTCAGAGGTCTCCTTAGTAGGGCTGGCGATCAGAATGTCGTCTGCATATTGAAGGAGTGTTTCCTTTTCCAGAGGTAGAACTTTTAGGTCTTTAGCTGAGCTTTCCCCAAAGATGGTGTGGGAATTTTTGAACCCTTGGGGCAACACGGCCCGGAAGTATTGTTTTAGTTGTATATTGAGTCCTGCCACTCACAAGCCAAAATTTCTTGTGACTCTGGGACTAATAGAATACAAAAGAAGGCATCATTGAAGACTAATACAGAATACCATGTCCTGGTGGTTGGTAGAATGACCAGCAGGGTGTAGGGTTTAGGAACTACTGGAGGTATATCCTCAGTGGCTTAACTGACTGTCCTGACATCCTTTACCAGGACTCCAGCAGCCCATGGGGCTCTCGAGGTCAGGCCAATCCCAGGATATGGAGCTCACCTGGGCAGGTACCCCAACCCAGCCCACGGGGCTCTCATGTTCAGGACCCTCCCAGGATATGGTGTTCCCTGGGCAGGTCCCCCTGCAGCCCATGGGGCTCTCGTGGTCAGGCCCCTCCCAGGATACAGAGCTACCCTTGCAGGTACCATGGCAGGGCTGGGAACACAGGAACCGTGCATATCGCCCTCATTGCAGAGCACTCCCAGCTCACCTGTCACTCAGATCTGACACAGAGCACCTCAGAGCAGGACTTGAACTAACAAACAGCAGCTCCGACAGGTCTGTGACCCTGGGCATCACTCTGTGTGGCCTCCCTCCACCTGGTCTTCCAGAGACTTCCACTGCACCCGGGGCACCAGGCCTCTGTCTCCACCCACCAGCCACCCCTCCTCTCCCTGACTCCTGGGTTCCTCTCATTAGGAGAGGGTTTTCTTGAAGTTGTCTCCCACTCATGGGCCAGATAATATAATTAGAAAACAAGCCAGAGCTGCAGCCCCTTGTCTATCCTGACTCTCAGGAGCCCACACCTGTTCCTTGGACCTGGCCGATTCAGCAAGTTCCAGTTTCTGCAACTGTGAGCCCCTGAGGGGTGATTATTGGCTGGCCTGGGAAGCCCGACCGTGCCGGCCAGCCCTCCCCAGGTGTGCCTGGGTTCAGATCAATATAAACACCGCTCCAGGCAGCAAGAGCCCCTGCAGCTGTGCCTGACGCCATTTTCTCTGCCCTGTCAGCAGTCTTGGGGCTGGACTGGTGGGAGGGAGTGAGAGGCCACGGCTTTGTGGGTGGCCCAGTGTGAGTGGGGCTCTGCTGGACTTTCTGCAGCAGTTGCCAAGATGCCACCTGCTAAAGAAGAGGATGTGTCACCCATACCTGCCGCTGGAATTTCTCCCTGGGCAGAGGTGAGTGAGGAAGAAAGCAGTGGGGGCCGGGACAGCAGGGGTATCTCAGGCAGGGAAATGGAAAGCTTCCAGAAGAGCACCCAGGGCCAGGACCATCCTGGCTGGCCTGCAGGCACCAAATCGGCTGGCATGCTGTCGCTCATGTGGCTCCATGGCCCTTCCTCTAGGCTTTCAAGTCCTTGTACATATTCAGGTGTTTTACCTGGGAAGGGTGGGAACATTTCAGCAGCAGCTGGCCTGGGGCTCAGCCCACGTTTACTCACAGATGCCTCGGCACGGTCCCCCAGCTTTGCAATGAGGACGCTTGTTGCGTGGGGCCTGCTGGCTGAATGGGAGATGATTCCCCACCACTGACCAACTTCAGAATTGTTTACAACTGGAGCAAGTGCCCTGATACGGTTTTCCTCTGTGTAACTGGTGGGTTCTGTTTTTTTTTCTTTTTTTCGTTTTTGGTTCAAGGTAGATTTTATTCCTCTTTTTTGTATTTACAGATATAAGCATGGAAATAATTTATTCATATAAATACATGTATGTGAAGGGAAGAATATTTTTTCTGTTTTACTTTTTGTAATTTGAATTTTATTTTATTTTTTTATACAGCAGGTTCTTTTTGGTTATCTATTTTATACATATAAATGTATACATGCCAATCCCAAACTCTCAACTCCTCCCACCACCACCCCCCAACAGCTTTCCCCCCTTGGTGTCCATACGTTTGTTGTCTACATCTGTTGCTCTATTTCTGCCTGGCAAAACGGTTCATCTGTACAATTTTTCTAGGTTCCACATATATGCATTAATAGACAAGATTTGTTTTTCTCTTTCTGACTTACTTCACTCTGTATGACAGTCTCTAGATCCATCAACGTCTCTACAAATGACCCAATTTCATTCCTTTTTATGGCTTAGTAATATTCCATTTTATATATGTACCACTTCTTTATGCATTCGTCTGTCTGTGGGCATTTAGGTTGCTTCCATTACCTGGATATTGTAAATAGTGATGCAATGAACATTGCGGTGAATGTCTCTTTTTGATTTATGGTTTTGTCTGGGTATATGCCCAGTAGTGGGATTGCTGTATCATATGGTAATTCTATTCTTAGTTTTATAAGAAACTCCATAATGTTCTCCACAGTGACTGTATCAATTTACATTCCCAACAATAGTGGAAGAGGGTTCCTTATCTCCACACCCTTTCCAGCATTTGTTGTTTGTAGATTTTCTGATGATGCCCATTCTAACAGGTGTGAGGTGATACACCATGGATGAGTCCATTTCGTTGAGCAAAGAGTAGGTCTTGTCTATTACATATTTGGCTTATGGAACGGTATGTGTGCTAATTTCAATCTCTGGTTTTATACAGCACCCCAACTCAACTTTCCCCTTAAGCAAGCATAAGTTTTTATCTAAATGTGAGACTCTGTTCGGTTTTGGAATTCAGTTTATGTGTAGCCAAGTTTACACTCTCTCTATTAGTGATATCTTATGATACTTATCTTTCTCTGTGTGACCTATTTCTCTTAGAATCATCATACTTAAATCCACTCAATTTGCTGCTACAGGCCTGATGACATTGATTTCATTGCTGAGTGATATTCCGTTGTACGTAAGTAGCACAACTCCTTTATCCATTTTTTTCTTTCTGGGATATTTAATTTGTACTGGACTCAAGGTTCTTGTAAACACAGCAGCCCTAAATTTGGTGTTGGCTGTGTCTTGTTGATTTTAATTTTCCTAAGCTATAGGGCCAAAAGTGGAAGTGCCCTAGGGTCTGTAGCTTTGTTTTTCAGATGTTTCAGGATACACCATAAACATCTCCAGAGTGTCTGTTGGCAATTTACATCCCGCCCATCAGCATGACAAGGCTCCCTGTTCTCCATGGCCTGTCCTGCCTTTCTGGATTTTTCACTTTTTTCAGATGTCCCTTTTGACAGGGGGGCAGTGAGACTTCATTGTAATGCAGATTTCTTTACAGGCTTGCTTGTTTGGCCAAAAAGGGCGTATGTGTTTTTTCTTGAATATATTCAGGAAAAAACGCATAGGCCCTTTTTGACCAAGTGCATCATTGTCGACTTTCTGTCTCTTTCCTTATGCTTTAAATGCAATTCCAGTCTGCCCCTGAACTCGTTTTCCTGCAATTCTGCCCCGCTTTCAAGTCCTCTACGAAGCCTTACTTCAATACATTTTTGGACAATAGCTGATATTTATAACTCTGCAGGTTTGTGAATGACAGTGCGCCTGAGCTCCTTTCTTCTACTCGCTTTCTTGTGAGCTGGCCGCAAACCCACAGGATTGCTTCATGCCCTAATCTGGTTCCGGCACAGCATGCTGATCCTTTGGTAAATTCCTCTTCCTGGTGGGAAATGAGTGTTATATTTGAACGTGCAGACACCTAGAGCTAGTCTCTCATTGGTTCTCCCTATTCCTGTTCATCTTGCGCAGAAATTGCAAACTGTGCCAAACAGGAGGTTAAAGGCACTGACTCTCTAAGTGGGGAGAGTATTAGTAAAGGGTCTTCAATCGTGAACCCGAGTAAAAGGGGACGAAAACTGAGATGCATTTGAAAAGTTTTCCCGGTCACACGGTGCACCATACTGTGGGTTTCCCATGCATGTTTTAGCTGAAGGAAGAATCCCTTAAACCTGGAGAGTTGGGACCCATGGAATGGGTACCATGCAGTATGGCTTCAAAGGGCCTGCATTTTCTCAACGAACCTCACCAATGCTATCAGGCCGAAGTGTCCAACCTTATGTCTCACTCAGCTCGGGGTGTAGATGTGGTAAATCCAGGTTGCATCACATGCCCTGAATGAATTATTTAAGAATTGCTCTCTATTTCACTGTCATTGTGTTTTGTTTTCGTAATTCATTTTGATAATGGGATGTATTGGATTTTATCTGCTGCGTTCATGCAGCTGTACACACGCTTGATTGTCTTACGGAGACATATAAATCCATGGGTTTGAAGATTCTTACTAGTCAGGTGTATTCCTAGGTGTTGAATATGAGGTGTTTAGTCCATTTCGTTGAGCAAGGGGTAGGTCTTGACTATTACATATTTGGCTTATGGAAAGGTATCTGTGCTAATTTCTATCTCTGCTTTTATGCAGCACCCCAACTCACTTTTCCCCTTAAGCAAACATAAGGTGGTTTTCTAAATTTGAGACCCTGTTCTGTTTTGTAATTCAGTTCATGTGTAGCCAAGTTTACATTCCGTGTATTAGTGATAACTTATGATGTTTCATTTTCTGTGTGACTTATTTCACTTAGAATCATCGTACCTGAATCCACTCATTATGCCGCGACGGGCCTGATGAAATAGATTTCATTTGTGAGTGATATTCCTTTGTACGTACGTACCACACTTCTTTATCCATTTTTCGCTTTCTGGGATATTTAACTTGTACCGTAGACGAGGTTCTTGTAAACAGAGCCGTAAACAGAAACTTTGGGGTGGCTGTGTGTTTTTGATTTTAATTTCCCTAAGCTATAGGAAAATAAGTGGTAATGCCGTAGGCTCCGTTGCTTTGTTTTTTAGGTTTTTGAGGAAACACCATACACATCTCCAGAGTGGCTGTTGGCAATTTACATCCCGCCCATCAGCATAACAAGGCTCCCTGTTCTCCATGGCCTGGGCTGCCTTTCTGCATTTTACACTTTTTTCAGATGGCCCTTTTGAACGGGGGGCAGTGAGACTTCATTGTAGTGCAGATTTCTTTAACATGCTTGCTTGGTTGGCCAAAAATGGCGTATGCGTTTTTTCCTGAATATATTCAGGAAAAAACGCATACGCCCTTTTTGGCCAAGTGCATGATTGTCGACGTTCTGCCTCTTTTCCTATGCTTTAAATGCAATTCCAGTCTACCCCCTGAAATCGTTTTCTTGCAATTCTGTCCCGCTTTCCAGTCCTCTTCGCAGCCTTCCTTCAATATATTTTTGGGTGATAGCTGTCATTTATAACTCTGCATGTTGTGAATTACAGTGTCCCTGAGCTCCTTTATTCAACTCGCTTTCTTGTGAGCTGGCCGCAAACCCGCAGGATTGCTTCAGGCCCTAATCTGGTTCCAGCACGGCATGCTGAGCCTTTGGTGAATTCCTCTTCCTGGGGGGAAATGAGCGTTAAATTTGCCCGTGCAGACACCTTCACACGAGTCGTCATGGTGCCACTTTGCCCCGGTTATCTCTATGGAGGTTGGAGTTGGAGGGCCTCCTCACTCAAGGTCAGTGTGCCCATGGAGCCAACCCTGCAACTTCAGGGCATGGTTGGGTGTTAGGATCACCACGTGGGGTCCTTTTCCCTTAGGAGGGAGGTGGCCTTTTGGGCTGCTGATTTCCAGGTTTTCAGATACTGCCAGTATCTTGGCCAGATGTGGCGGTGGGCCAAGCCCCTTGGTGACCGTAGTTTATCCTACCTGGATCGCATTCTTGCATTGTTCCATTTCAAGTGGTACCAGGTTTTGCACTAATACTCCAATGGCGATTCACCGTTCACCAGGAATGTAAAGGTCAAAGGGTTTAGCTAAATTAGGGAGTTCCAAGGCAAGGGTCTGAATTGACTGCTCTTTCCATTCTTGAAAGGCCTCTTCTGCATTCTATTCAAAAGGATCATCATCTTTTCCTTTCAGTGTTTCATATAGAGGCCCAGCTAGTAGACTGTAGTTAGGGATCCAGAAGCAGCAAACCCTGGCCTCCCCAGGAACCCCTAAGCTGTCTTCTAGTTTCAGAAATGGGTAAGGCTGCAAATTGTTTCTTCCCTTTCCTGGGATGGGCTTCTCCGACCTTCTGTGAGAATGAAGCCCAGGCAGGTCACCGTAGTCTGTGATATTTGAGCTTTTTCTTGGACAACTTGTATCCTTTATTGGCTTGGTAGTTCAGAGGTCTCCTTAGTAGGGCTGGCGATCAGAATGTCGTCTGCATATTGAAGGAGTGTTTCCTTTTCCAGAGGTAGAACTTTTAGTTCTTTAGCTGAACTTTCCCCAAAGATGGTGTGGGAATTTTTGAACCCTTGGGGCAACACGGCCCGGAAGTATTGTTTTAGTTGTATGTTGAGTCCTGCCACTCACAAGCCAAAATTTCTTGTGACTCTGGGACTAATAGAATACAAAAGAAGGCATCATTGAAGACTAATACAGAATACCATGTCCTGGTGGTTGGTAGAATGACCAGCAGGGTGTAGGATTTAGGAACTACTGGAGGTATATCCTCGGTGGCTTCACTGACTGTCCTGACATCCTTTACCAGGACTCCAGCAGCCCATGGGGCTCTCGAGGTCAGGCCAATCCCAGGATATGGAGCTCACCTGGGCAGGTACCCCACCCCCACCCCAGCCCACGGGGCTCTCGTGTTCAGGCCCCTCCCAGGATACAGAGCTACCCTTGCAGGTACCATGGCAGGGCTGGGAACACAGGAACCGTGCATATCGCCCTCATTGCAGAGCACTCCCAACTCACCTGTCACTCAGATCTGACACAGAGCACCTCAGAGCAGGACTTGAACTAACAAACAGCAGCTCCGACAGGTCTGTGACCCTGGGCATCACTCTGTGTGGCCTCCCTCCACCTGGTCTTCCAGAGACTTCCACTGCACCCGGGGCACCAGGCTTCTGTCTCCACCCACCACCCACCCCTCTCTCCCTGACTCCTGGGTTCCTCTCATTAGGAGAGGGTTTTCTTGAAGTTGTCTCCCACTCATGGGCCAGATAATATAATTAGAAAACAAGCCAGAGCTGCAGCCCCTTGTCTATCCTGACTCTCAGGAGCCCACACCTGTTCCTTGGACCTGGCCGATTCAGCAAGTTCCAGTTTCTGCAACTGTGAGCCCCTGAGGGGTGATTATTGGCTGGCCTGGGAAGCCCGACCGTGCCGGCCAGCCCTCCCCAGGTGTGCCTGGGTTCAGATCAATATAAACACCGCTCCAGGCAGCAAGAGCCCCTGCAGCTGTGCCTGACGCCATTTTCTCTGCCCTGTCAGCAGTCTTGGGGCTGGACTGGTGGGAGGGAGTGAGAGGCCACGGCTTTGTGGGTGGCCCAGTGTGAGTGGGGCTCTGCTGGACTTTCTGCAGCAGTTGCCAAGATGCCACCTGCTAAAGAAGAGGATGTGTCACCCATACCTGCCGCTGGAATTTCTCCCTGGGCAGAGGTGAGTGAGGAAGAAAGCAGTGGGGGCCGGGACAGCAGGGGTATCTCAGGCAGGGAAATGGAAAGCTTCCAGAAGAGCACCCAGGGCCAGGACCATCCTGGCTGGCCTGCAGGCACCAAATCGGCTGGCATGCTGTCGCTCATGTGGCTCCATGGCCCTTCCTCTAGGCTTTCAAGTCCTTGTACATATTCAGGTGTTTTACCTGGGAAGGGTGGGAACATTTCAGCAGCAGCTGGCCTGGGGCTCAGCCCACGTTTACTCACAGATGCCTCGGCACGGTCCCCCAGCTTTGCAATGAGGACGCTTGTTGCGTGGGGCCTGCTGGCTGAATGGGAGATGATTCCCCACCACTGACCAACTTCAGAATTGTTTACAACTGGAGCAAGTGCCCTGATACGGTTTTCCTCTGTGTAACTGGTGGGTTCTGTTTTTTTTTCTTTTTTTCGTTTTTGGTTCAAGGTAGATTTTATTCCTCTTTTTTGTATTTACAGATATAAGCATGGAAATAATTTATTCATATAAATACATGTATGTGAAGGGAAGAATATTTTTTCTGTTTTACTTTTTGTAATTTGAATTTTATTTTATTTTTTTATACAGCAGGTTCTTTTTGGTTATCTATTTTATACATATAAATGTATACATGCCAATCCCAAACTCTCAACTCCTCCCACCACCACCCCCCAACAGCTTTCCCCCCTTGGTGTCCATACGTTTGTTGTCTACATCTGTTGCTCTATTTCTGCCTGGCAAAACGGTTCATCTGTACAATTTTTCTAGGTTCCACATATATGCATTAATAGACAAGATTTGTTTTTCTCTTTCTGACTTACTTCACTCTGTATGACAGTCTCTAGATCCATCAACGTCTCTACAAATGACCCAATTTCATTCCTTTTTATGGCTTAGTAATATTCCATTTTATATATGTACCACTTCTTTATGCATTCGTCTGTCTGTGGGCATTTAGGTTGCTTCCATTACCTGGATATTGTAAATAGTGATGCAATGAACATTGCGGTGAATGTCTCTTTTTGATTTATGGTTTTGTCTGGGTATATGCCCAGTAGTGGGATTGCTGTATCATATGGTAATTCTATTCTTAGTTTTATAAGAAACTCCATAATGTTCTCCACAGTGACTGTATCAATTTACATTCCCAACAATAGTGGAAGAGGGTTCCTTATCTCCACACCCTTTCCAGCATTTGTTGTTTGTAGATTTTCTGATGATGCCCATTCTAACAGGTGTGAGGTGATACACCATGGATGAGTCCATTTCGTTGAGCAAAGAGTAGGTCTTGTCTATTACATATTTAGCTTATGGAACGGTATGTGTGCTAATTTCAATCTCTGGTTTTATACAGCACCCCAACTCAACTTTCCCCTTAAGCAAGCATAAGTTTTTATCTAAATGTGAGACTCTGTTCGGTTTTGGAATTCAGTTTATGTGTAGCCAAGTTTACACTCTCTCTATTAGTGATATCTTATGATACTTATCTTTCTCTGTGTGACCTATTTCTCTTAGAATCATCATACTTAAATCCACTCAATTTGCTGCTACAGGCCTGATGACATTGATTTCATTGCTGAGTGATATTCCGTTGTACGTAAGTAGCACAACTCCTTTATCCATTTTTTTCTTTCTGGGATATTTAATTTGTACTGGACTCAAGGTTCTTGTAAACACAGCAGCCCTAAATTTGGTGTTGGCTGTGTCTTGTTGATTTTAATTTTCCTAAGCTATAGGGCCAAAAGTGGAAGTGCCCTAGGGTCTGTAGCTTTGTTTTTCAGATGTTTCAGGATACACCATAAACATCTCCAGAGTGTCTGTTGGCAATTTACATCCCGCCCATCAGCATAACAAGGCTCCCTGTTCTCCATGGCCTGTCCTGTGTTTCTGGTTTTTACACTTTTTTCAGATGGCCCTTTTGACGAATGGGAAATGAGACTTCATTGTAGTGCGGATTTCCATTTCTCGAGTGCTTGGTTGGCCAAAAAGGGCATATGTGTTTTTTCCTGAATATATTCAGGAAAAAATGTTTACGCACTTTTGTCCAAGTGCATCACTGTCAAAGATCTGCCGCTTTTCACATGCTTTAAATGCAATTCCAATCTACCTCCTGAAATATGATTCCTGCAATTCTGCCTCGTTTTCAAGTCCTCTTTGCAGACTTACTTCCATATAATTTTGCCAATAGCTGTCATTTATAACACTGCAGGTTTGTGAATTACAGTGCCCGTGATTTCCTTTCTTAACTCGTTTCCTTGAAAACTGGCCACAGAACCGCAGGTTTGCTTCAGGCCGTAATCAGGGTCCGGCACGGCACTCTGAGACTTTGGTTCATTCCACTTCCTGGTGGGAAATTAGAGTTAAATGTGCCCCTCCAGACACCTGCCTCACTCCTAGCCCCTTGGTGATGTGTGTCCTCTGGTTTGAGGCCACATGTGCTGGGTTCCTCACATTTGGCTGATGTGGCCCCACTGGTGTGAGGACACTCCTGCCTGGTTACCATCCCCTTGGTGATGTGGGCCCTCCGGTGAGAGTCTGATCCTGGTTGGGTTCCTCACACTTCTGTGAGGTGGGCCCTCTTCTCTGAGGTCACTCCTGCCTGGCTGGCACACCTCGCCTTGGCGACGTCAGCTCTCTGGTGGGATTTGGTGCCGGCTGGGTGTCTCCTCCCCTCGGTAATGAGGGCCCTCTGGCGTCAGGCCCTAACTCCTGGGCTCCCAATATTTTCTGATATGCGCCCTGTGGTTCGAGTACACTCCTTCCAGGTTCCCAACCCCATGGGAATGTGGGCCTTCTGCTCTGAGGTCCCAACCGTGGGTTGCTCAGTTTCATGATGAGGGCCCTCTGCTGTGAGTTCTCTCCGGCCTGGATCCCATAGCCTCGCTGCTCCTGGCCACCTGCTGGGTGGTTACAACTGCGGGATTCCTCACCTTTTTTCTTCTATGGGCCCTCTGTTTTGAGACTCCTCCTGCCTGCCTCACTCCCAGCCCCTTGGTGATGTGTGTCCTCTGGTTTGAGGCCACGTATGCTGGGTCCCTCGCCTTTCGATGATGTGGCCCCACTGGTGTGGGGACACTCCTGCCTGGTTCCTATCCCCTTGATGATGTGGGCCCTCTGGTGAGAGTCTGATCCTGGCTGGGTTCCTCACCCTTCTGTGAGGGGGGCCCTCTGCTGTGAGGTCACTCCTGCCTGGCTGGCACACCCCACCTGGGCAACATCGGCCCTCTTGTGGCAGTTGGAGCCTGCTGGGAACCTCCCCTCGGTGATGGGGGCCCTCTTGCCTCAGGCCCTAACTGCTGGGTACCCACATTTTCTGATACGTGCTAAGTGGTGCGAGGACACTCCTGCGAGGTTCCCATCCCCATGGGCATGTGGGCCTTCTGCTCTAAGGTCCCAACACCTGTGTTGTTCACCGTTTCATGATGTTGGCTCTCTGGTGTTAGTTCACCCAGGCCTAGATCCCATAGACTCTGTGCTCTGAGCGGCCTGCTGGGAGGTTCCTACTGCTGGATTCCTTACCTTTTTTATTCTTTGGGTCCTGTGTTTTCATGCTCCTACTTCCTGACTCACTCCCAGCCCATTTGTGATGTAGGTCCTCTGGTTTAAGGCCACATGTACCGGTTTCCTCACCTTTATTGATGTGGCCCCACTGGTGTGAGGACACTCCTGCCTGGTTCCCATCCCCTTGGTGATGGGGGCCCTCTGGTGAGAGTCTGATCCTGTCTGGATTCCTCACACTTCTGGGAGGTGGGCCCTCTGCTGTGAGGTCACTCCTGCCTGGCTGGCACACGTCACCTTGGCGATGTGGGCCCTCAGTTGGGAGTTGGTGCCTGCTGGGAGTCTCCTCCCCTCGGTAATGAGGGCCCTCTGGCGTCAGGCCCTAACTCATGGGCTCCCAAAATTTTCTGATGTGCGCCCTGTCGTGCGAGTACACTCCAGCCAGGGTCCCATCCCCATGGGGATGTGGGCTTTCTGCTCTGAGGTCCCAACGGCTGGGTTGCTCACAGTGTCAGAATGTGGGCCCTCTGCTGTGAGTTCACTCCGGCATGGATCCCATAGCCTCGGTGCTCTGGGCCACCTGCTTGGAGCTTCCAACTGCGGGGTTCCTCACCTTTTTTATTCTATGGGCGCTCTGTTGTGAGTCTCCTCCTGCATGCCTCACTCCCAGCCCTTTCGTGATGTGTGTCCCCTTGTTTGAGGCCACATGTGCTGTGTTCCTCACCTTTCGCTGATGTGGCCCCACTGGTGTGAGGACACTCCTGCCTGGTTTCCATCCCCTTGGTGATGTGGGCGCTCTGGTTAGAGTCTGATCCTGTTTGGGCTCCTCACACTTCTGTGAGCTGGGCCCTCTGCTGTGAGGTAACTCCTGCCTGGCTTGCTCCCATTGCCTTGGTGACGTCGGCCCTCTGGTGGCATTTGGAACCTGCTGGTAGCCTCCTCTCCTCCGTGATGAGGGCCCTCTGGCGTCAGGCCATAACTGCTGGGTTCCCACATTTTCTGATACGTGCTAAGTTGTGCGAGGACACTCCTGCGAGGTTCCCATCCCCATGGGGATGTGGGCCTTCTGCTCTGAGGTCCCACTGGCTGGGTTGCTCACAGTTTCATGATGTGGGCCCTCTGCTGTGAGTTCACTGTGGCCTGGATCCCATAGACTCCATACTCTGGGCCACCTGCTGGGAGGTTCAAACTGCTGGATTCCTCACATTTTTTATTCTGTGGGCCCTGTGTTGTTAGGCTACTCCTGCCTGCCTCACTCGGAGCACCTTGGAAATGTGGGTCCTCTGGTTTAGGCCACATGTGCTGGGTTCCTCACCTTTCTATAATGTGGCCACACGGGTGTGAGGACACTCCTGCCTTGTTCCGATCCCCTTGGTGATGTGGGCCCTCTGGTGAGAGTCTTATCCTGGCTGGGTTCCTCACCCTTCTGTGAGGTAGGCCCTCTGCTGTGAGGTCACTCCTGCCTGGCTGGCACACGTCAACTTGGCGACGTGGGCCCTCAGTTGGGAGTTGGTGCCTGCTGGGAGTCTCCTCCCCTCGGTAATGAGGGCCCTCTGGCGTCAGACCCTAACTCCTGGGCTCCCAAAATTTTCTGATGTGCGCCCTGTGGTGCAAGTACACTCTTGCCAGGATCCCAACCTCATGGGAATGTGGGTCTTCTGCTCTGAGGTCCCAATGGTACGTTGTTCAGTTTCATGATGAGGGCCCTCTGGTGTGAGTTCACTCCGGCATGGACCCCATAGCCTCGCTGCTCCTGGCCACCTGCGGGGAGGTTCCCACTGCGGGATTCCTCACCTTTTTCCTTCTATGGGCCCTCTGTTTTGAGACTTCTCTTGCCTGCCTCACTCCCAGCCCCTTGGTGATGTGTGTCCTGTAATTTGAGTCCACGTGTGCTGGGTCCGTCACATTTCGGTGATGTGGCCCCACTGGTGTGAGGACACTCCTGCCTGGTTTCCATTCCCTTGGTGATGTGGGCCCTCCGGTGAGAGTCTGATCCTCTTTGGGTTCCTCACACTTTTGTGTGGTTGGCCCTCTGCTCTGAGGTCACTCCTGCCTGGCTGGCACACCCCGCATTGGTGACGTCGGCCTTCTGGTAGCAGTTGGAGCTTGCTGGGAGCCTCCTCTCCTCAGTGATGAGGGCCCTCTGGCGTCCGGCCCTAACTGCTGGGCTCCACACCTTTTCAGATGTGTGCCCACTGGTGCGATGACACTCCTGCTTGGTTCCCTTCCCCATGGGGATGTGGGCCTTGTGCTCTGAGGTTACAACGGCTGGGTTGCTTACAGTATCACGATGAGGGCCCTCTGTTGTGAGTTCATCACTGCCTGGATCCCATAGCCTCGGTGCTCTGGGCCGCCTGCTGGGATGTTCCAACTGCTGGATTCCTCACCTTTTTTATACAATGGGCCATGTGTTTTGAGGTTAATCCTGCCTGCCTCGCTCCGAGACCCATGGTGATGTGGGTCCTCTGGTTTGAGGCCACATGTTCTGGGTACCTCAACTTTCGATGATGTGGCCCCACGGGTGTGAGGACACTCCTGCCTGGTTCCCAGCCCCTTGCTTATGTGGGCACTCTGGTGAGAGTCTGATCCTGACTGGGTTCCTTACCCTTCTGTGAGGTGGGCCCTCTGATGTGAGGTCACTCCTGCCTGGATGGCTCATGTCGCCTTGGCGACGTAGGCCCTCTGTTGGCCACTGAAGCATGCTGGGAGCCTCCTACCCTCTTTAATAAGGGCCCTGGAAGAAACGCATATGCCCTTTTTGACCAAGTGCATCATTGTCGAGGTTCTGCCTCTTCTCCTATACTTTCAGAGGACTTCCCGTCTACCTCCTGAAATCGTATTCCTGGAATTCTGCCCCGCGTTCAAGTCCTCTTTGCAGCCTTACTTCAATATATTTTTGGACGATAGCTGTCATTTATAACTCTGCAGGTTTGTGAATTACAGTGCCCCTGAGCTCCTTTCTTCAACTCGCTTTCTTGTGAGCTGGCCGCAAAACCGCAGGATTGCTTCAGGCCCTAATCTGGTTCCGACACGGCATGCTGAGCCTTTGGCTAATTCCTCTTCCTGGTGGGAAATGAGCGTTAAATTTGTTCGTGCAGACACCTACAGCTAATCTCTCATTGGTTCTCCCTATTCCTGTTCATCTTGCGCAGAAATTCCAAACTGTGCCAAACAGGAGGTTAAAGGCACTGACTCTCCAAGTTGGGAGAGTGTTAGTAAAGGTCTGGAATGGTGAACCCGAGTAAAAGGGGACGAAAACTGAGATGCATTTGAAAACGTTTCCTGGTCACACGGTGCACCATACTGTGGGTTTCCCATGCACGTTTTAGCTGAAGGAAGAATCCCTTAAAACTGGACAGTTGGGACCCATGGAATGGGTACCATGCAGTATGACTTCAAAGGGTCTGCATTTGCTCATCAAACGTCACCAATGCTATCAGCCCGAAGTGTCCAACCTTATGTCTCACTCAGCTCTGGGTGTAGATGTGGTAAATCCAGGTTGCATCACATGCCCTGAATGAATTATTTAAGAATTGCTCTCTATTTCACTGTCATTGTGTTTTGTCTTTGTAATTCATTTTGATAATGGGATTTATTGGATTTTCTCTGCTGCGTTCATGCAGCTGTACACACGCTTGATTGTCTTACGGAGACATATAAATCCATGGGTTTGAAGATTCTTACTAGTCAGGTGTATTCCTAGGTGTTGAATATGAGGTGTTTAGTCCATTTCGTTGAGCAAGGTGTAGGTCTTGACTATTACATATTTGGCTTATGGAAAGGTATCTGTGCTAATTTCTATCTCTGCTTTTATGCAGCACTCCAACTCACTTTTCCCCTTAAGCAAACATAAGGTGGTTTTCTAAATTTGAGACCCTGTTCTGTTTTGTAATTCAGTTCATGTGTAGCCAAGTTTACATTCCGTGTATTAGTGATAACTTATGATGTTTCATTTTCTGTGTGACTTATTTCACTTAGAATCATCGTACCTGAATCCACTCATTATGCCACGACGGGCCTGATGAAATAGATTTCATTGGTGAGTGATATTCCTTTGTACGTACGTACCACACTTCTTTATCCATTTTACGCTTTCTGGGATATTTAACTTGTACCGTAGACGAGGTTCTTGTAAACAGAGCCATAAACAGAAACTTTGGGGTGGCTGTGTGTTTTTGATTTTAATTTCCCTAAGCTATAGGAAAATAAGTGGTAATGCCGTAGGCTCCATTGCTTTGTTTTTTAGGTTTTTGAGGAAACACCATACACATCTCCAGAGTGGCTGTTGGCAATTTACATCCCGCCCATCAGCATAACAAGGCTCCCTGTTCTCCATGGCCTGTCCTGTGTTTCTGGTTTTTACACTTTTTTCAGATGGCCCTTTTGAACGGGGGGCAGTGAGACTTCATTGTAGTGCAGATTTCTTTAACATGCTTGCTTGGTTGGCCAAAAAGGGCGTATGCGTTTTTTCCTGAATATATTCAGGAAAAAACGCATACGCCCTTTTTGGCCAAGTGCATCATTGTCGACGTTCTGCCTCTTTTCCTATGCTTTAAATGCAATTCCAGTCTACCCCCTGAAATCGTTTTCTTGCAATTCTGCCCCGCTTTCAAGTCCTTTTCGCAGCCTTCCTTCAATATATTTTTGGGTGATAGCTGTCATTTATAACTCTGCAGGTTTGTGAATTACAGTGTCCCTGAGCTCCTTTCTTCAACTCGCTTTCTTGTGAGCTGGCCGCAAACCCGCAGGATTGCTTCAGGCCCTAATCTGGTTCCGGCACGGCATGCTGAGCCTTTGGTTAATTCCTCTTCCTGGTGGGAAATGAGCGTTAAATTTGCCCGTGCAGACACCTTCACACGAGTCTTCATGGTGCCACTTTGCCCCGGTTATCTCTATGGAGGTTGGAGTTGGAGGGCCTCCTCGCTCAAGGTCAGTGTGCCCATGGAGCCAACCCTGCAACTTCAGGGCATGGTTGGGTGTTAGGATCACCACGTGGGGTCCTTTTCCCTTAGGAGGGAGGTGGCCTTTTGGGCTGCTGATTTCCAGGTTTTCAGATACTGCCAGTATCTTGGCCAGATGTGGCGGTGGGCCAAGCCCCTTGGTGACCGTAGTTTATCCTACCTGGATCGCATTCTTGCATTGTTCCATTTCAAGTGGTCCCAAGTTTTGCACTAATACTCCAATGGCGATTCACCGTTCACCAGGAATGTAAAGGTCAAAGGGTTTAGCTAAATTAGGGAGTTCCAGGGCAAGGGTCTGAATTGACTGCTCTTTCCATTCTTGAAAGGCCTCTTCTGCATTCTATTCAAAAGGATCATCATCTTTTCCTTTCAGTGTTTCATATAGAGGCCCAGCTAGTAGACTGTAGTTAGGGATCCAGAAGCAGCAAACCCTGGCCTCCCCAGGTACCCCTAAGCTGTCTTTTAGTTTCAGAAATGGGTAAGGCTGCAAATTGTTTCTTCCCTTTCCTGGGATGGGCTTCTCCGACCTTCTGTGAGAATGAAGCCCAGGCAGGTCACCGTAGTCTGTGATATTTGAGCTTTGTCTTGGACAACTTGTATCCTTTATTGGCTTGGTAGTTCAGAGGTCTCCTTAGTAGGGCTGGCGATCAGAATGTCGTCTGCATATTGAAGGAGTGTTTCCTTTTCCAGAGGTAGAACTTTTAGTTCTTTAGCTGAGCTTTCCCCAAAGATGGTGTGGGAATTTTTGAACCCTTGGGGCAACACGGCCCGGAAGTATTGTTTTAGTTGTATGTTGAGTCCTGCCACTCACAAGCCAAAATTTCTTGTGACTCTGGGACTAATAGAATACAAAAGAAGGCATCATTGAAGACTAATACAGAATACCATGTCCTGGTGGTTGGTAGAATGACCAGCAGGGTGTAGGATTAAGGAACTACTGGAGGTATATCCTCGGTGGCTTCACTGACTGTCCTGACATCCTTTACCAGGACTCCAGCAGCCCATGGGGCTCTCGAGGTCAGGCCAATCCCAGGATATGGAGCTCACCTGGGCAGATACCCCACCCCCACCCCAGCCCATGGGGCTCTCGTGTTCAGGCCCCTCCCAGGATATGGGGTTCCCTGGGCAGGTTCCCCTGCAGCCCATGGGGCTCTCGTGGTCAGGCCCCTCCCAGGATACAGAGCTACCCTTGCAGGTACCATGGCAGGGCTGGGAACACAGGAACCGTGCATATCGCCCTCATTGCAGAGCACTCCCAGCTCACCTGTCACTCAGATCTGACACAGAGCACCTCAGAGCAGGACTTGAACTAACAAACAGCAGCTCCGACAGGTCTGTGACCCTGGGCATCACTCTGTGTGGCCTCCCTCCACCTGGTCTTCCAGAGACTTCCACTGCACCCGGGGCACCAGGCCTCTGTCTCCACCCACCAGCCACCCCTCCTCTCCCTGACTCCTGGGTTCCTCTCATTAGGAGAGGGTTTTCTTGAAGTTGTCTCCCACTCATGGGCCAGATAATATAATTAGAAAACAAGCCAGAGCTGCAGCCCCTTGTCTATCCTGACTCTCAGGAGCCCACACCTGTTCCTTGGACCTGGCCGATTCAGCAAGTTCCAGTTTCTGCAACTGTGAGCCCCTGAGGGGTGATTATTGGCTGGCCTGGGAAGCCCGACCGTGCCGGCCAGCCCTCCCCAGGTGTGCCTGGGTTCAGATCAATATAAACACCGCTCCAGGCAGCAAGAGCCCCTGCAGCTGTGCCTGACGCCATTTTCTCTGCCCTGTCAGCAGTCTTGGGGCTGGACTGGTGGGAGGGAGTGAGAGGCCACGGCTTTGTGGGTGGCCCAGTGTGAGTGGGGCTCTGCTGGACTTTGTGCAGCAGTTGCCAAGATGCCACCTGCTAAAGAAGAGGATGTGTCACCCATACCTGCCGCTGGAATTTCTCCCTGGGCAGAGGTGAGTGAGGAAGAAAGCAGTGGGGGCCGGGACAGCAGGGGTATCTCAGGCAGGGAAATGGAAAGCTTCCAGAAGAGCACCCAGGGCCAGGACCATCCTGGCTGGCCTGCAGGCACCAAGTCGGCTGGCATGCTGTCACTCATGTGGCTCCATGGCCCTTCCTCTAGGCTTTCAAGTCCTTGTACATATTCAGGTGTTTTACCTGGGAAGGGTGGGAACATTTCAGCAGCAGCTGGCCTGGGGCTCAGCACACGTTTACTCACAGATGCCTCGGCACGGTCCCCCAGCTTTGCAATGAGGACGCTTGTTGCGTGGGGCCTGCTGGCTGAATGGGGGATGATTCCCCACCACTGACCAACTTCAGAATTGTTTACAACTGGAGCAAGTGCCCTGATACGGTTTTCCTCTGTGTAACTGGTGGGTTCTGTTTTTTTTTCTTTTTTTCGTTTTTGGTTCAAGGTAGATTTTATTCCTCTTTTTTGTATTTACAGATATAAGCATGGAAATAATTTATTCATATAAATACATGTATGTGAAGGGAAGAATATTTTTTCTGTTTTACTTTTTGTAATTTGAATTTTATTTTATTTTTTTATACAGCAGGTTCTTTTTGGTTATCTATTTTATACATATAAAGGTATACATGCCAATCCCAATCTCTCAACTCCTCCCACCACCACACCCCAACAGCTTTCCCCCCTTGGTGTCCATACGTTTGTTGTCTACATCTGTTGCTCTATTTCTGCCTGGCAAAACGGTTCATCTGTACAATTTTTCTAGGTTCCACATGTATGCATTAATAGACAAGATTTGTTTTTCTCTTTCTGACTTACTTCACTCTGTATGACAGTCTCTAGATCCATCAACGTCTCTACAAATGACCCAATTTCATTCCTTTTTATGGCTTAGTAATATTCCATTTTATATATGTACCACTTCTTTATGCATTCGTCTGTCTGTGGGCATTTAGGTTGCTTCCATTACCTGGATATTGTAAATAGTGATGCAATGAACATTGCGGTGAATGTCTCTTTTTGATTTATGGTTTTGTCTGGGTATATGCCCAGTAGTGGGATTGCTGTATCATATGGTAATTCTATTCTTAGTTTTATAAGAAACTCCATAATGTTCTCCACAGTGACTGTATCAATTTACATTCCCAACAATAGTGGAAGAGGGTTCCTTATCTCCACACCCTTTCCAGCATTTGTTGTTTGTAGATTTTCTGATGATGCCCATTCTAACAGGTGTGAGGTGATACACCATGGATGAGTCTATTTCGTTGAGCAAAGAGTAGGTCTTGTCTATTACATATTTGGCTTATGGAACGGTATGTGTGCTAATTTCAATCTCTGGTTTTATACAGCACCCCAACTCAACTTTCCCCTTAAGCAAGCATAAGTTTTTATCTAAATGTGAGACTCTGTTCGGTTTTGGAATTCAGTTTATGTGTAGCCAAGTTTACACTCTCTCTATTAGTGATATCTTATGATAATTATCTTTCTCTGTGTGACCTATTTCTCTTAGAAGCATCATACTTAAATCCACTCAATTTGCTGCTACAGGCCTGATGACTTTGATTTCATTGCTGAGTGATATTCCGTTGTACGTAAGTAGCACAACTCCTTTATCCATTTTTTTCTTTCTGGGATATTTAATTCGTACTGCACTCAAGGTTCTTGTAAACACAGCAGCCCTAAATTTGGTGTTGGCTGTGTCTTGTTGATTTTAATTTTCCTAAGCTATAGGGCCAAAAGTGGAAGTGCCCTAGGGTCTGTAGCTTTGTTTTTCAGATGTTTCAGGATACACCATACACATCTCCAGAGTGTCTGTTGGCAATTTACATCCCGCCCATCATCATAACAAGGCTCCCTGTTCTCCATGGCCTGTCCTGTGTTTCTGGTTTTTACACTTTTTTCAGATGGCCCTTTTGACAAATGGGAAATGAGACTTCATTGTAGTGCGGATTTCCATTTCTCGAGTGCTTGGTTGGCCAAAAAGGGCATATGTGTTTTTTCCTGAATATATTCAGGAAAAAATGTTTACGCACTTTTGTCCAAGTGCATCACTGTCAAAGATCTGCCGCTTTTCACATGCTTTAAATGCAATTCCAATCTACCTCCTGAAATATGATTCCTGCAATTCTGCCTCGTTTTCAAGTCCTCTTTGCAGACTTACTTCCATATAATTTTGCCAATAACTGTCATTTATAACACTGCAGGTTTGTGAATTACAGTGCCCGTGATTTCCTTTCTTAACTCGTTTCCTTGAAAACTGGCCACAGAACCGCAGGTTTGCTTCAGGCCGTAATCAGGGTCCGGCACGGCACTCTGAGACTTTGGTTCATTCCACTTCCTGGTGGGAAATTAGAGTTAAATGTGCCCCTCCAGACACCTGCCTCACTCCTAGCCCCTTGGTGATGTGTGTCCTGTAGTTTGAGGCCACGTGTGCTGGGTCCGTCACATTTCGGTGATGTGACCTCAGTGGTGTGAGATCACTCCTGCCTGGTTTCCATTCCCTTGGTGATGTGGGCCCTCCGGTGAGAGTCTGATCCTCTTTGGGTTCCTCACACTTTTGTGTGGTTGGCCCTCTGCTCTGAGGTCACTCCTGCCTGGCTGGCACACCCTGCATTGGCGACGTCGGCCTTCTGGTAGCAGTTGGAGCTTGCTGGGAGCCTCCTCTCCTCAGTGATGAGGGCCCTCTGGCGTCCGGCCCTAACTGCTGGGCTCCACACCTTTTCTGATGTGTGCCCACTGGTGCGATGACACTCCTGCTTGGTTCCCTTCCCCATGGGGATGTGGGCCTTGTGCTCTGAGGTTACAACGGCTGGGTTGCTTACAGTATCACGATGAGGGCCCTCTGTTGTGAGTTCATCACTGCCTGGATCCCATAGCCTCGGTGCTCTGGGCCGCCTGCTGGGATGTTCCAACTGCTGGATTCCTCACCTTTTTTACACAATGGGCCATGTGTTTTGAGGTTAATCCTGCCTGCCTCGCTCCGAGACCCATGGTGATGTGGGTCCTCTGGTTTGAGGCCACATGTTCTGGGTACCTCAACTTTCGATGATGTGGCCCCACGGGTGTGAGGACACTCCTGCCTGGTTCCCAGCCCCTTGCTTATGTGGGCACTCTGGTGAGAGTCTGATCTTGACTGGGTTCCTTACCCTTCTGTGAGGTGGGCCCTCTGATGTGAGGTCACTCCTGCCTGGATGGCTCATGTCGCCTTGGCGACGTAGGCCCTCTGTTGGCCACTGAAGCATGCTGGGAGCCTCCTACCCTCTTTAATAAGGGCCCTGGAAGAAACGCATATGCCCTTTTTGACCAAGTGCATCATTGTCGAGGTTCTGCCTCTTCTCCTGTACTTTCAGAGGACTTCCCGTCTACCTCCTGAAATCGTATTCCTGGAATTCTGCCCCGCGTTCAAGTCCTCTTTGCAGCCTTACTTCAATATATTTTTGGACGATAGCTGTCATTTATAACTCTGCAGGTTTGTGAATTACAGTGCCCCTGAGCTCCTTTCTTCAACTCGCTTTCTTGTGAGCTGGCCGCAAAACCGCAGGATTGCTTCAGGCCCTAATCTGGTTCCGACACGGCATGCTGAGCCTTTGGCTAATTCCTCTTCCTGGTGGGAAATGAGCATTAAATTTGTTCGTGCAGACACCTACAGCTAATCTCTCATTGGTTCTCCCTATTCCTGTTCATCTTGCGCAGAAATTCCAAACTGTGCCAAACAGGAGGTTAAAGGCACTGACTCTCCAAGTGGGGAGTGTGTTAGTAAAGCATCTGGAATGGTAAAACCGAGTACGAGGGGACGAAAACTGAGACGCATTTAAAAAGTTTTCCCGGTCACACGGTGGACCATATTCTGGGTTGCCCATGCATGTTTTACCTGAAGGAAGAATCCCTTCAACCTGGAGAGTTGGGACCCATGGAATGGGTACCACGCAGTATGACTTCAAAGGGTTGCCTTTGCTCACCGAACGTCACCAATGCTATCAGCCCGAAGTGTCCAGCCTTATGTCTCACTCAGCTCGGGGTGTAGATGTGGTAAATCCACGTTGCATCACAAGCCCTGAATGAATTATTTAAGAATTGCTCTCTATTTCACTGTCATTGTGTTTTGTTTTTGTAATTTATTTTGATAATGGGATTTATCGGATTTTCACTGCTGCGTTTATGCCGCTGTACACATGCTTGATTCTCTTATGGAGACATATAAATCCATGGGTTTTCAGATTCTTATTAGTCAGGTATATTCCTAGGCATTGAATATGGGGTGTTGAGTCCATTTCGTGGAGCAAGGAGTAGGTCATGACTATTACATATTTGCTTATGGAAAGGTATCTGTGCTAATTTCAATCTCTGGTTTTATGCAGCACCACAACTCACCTTTCCCCTTAAGCAAGCATATGTTGGTTTTCTAAATTTGAGACCCTTTTCTGTTTTGTAATTGAGTTCATGTGCAGCCATGTTTGCATTCCGTGTATTTGAGATATCTTATGGTGTTTCTTTTTCTGTGTGACTTAGTTAACTTAGAATGATCGTACCTGAATCCACTCATTATGCCACGACGGGCCTCATGACATAGATTTCATTGCTGAGTGATATTCCATTGTACGTACGTACAACAACTTCTTTATCCATGTTTTGCTTTCTGGGATATTTCACTTGTACCGTAAATGAGGTTCTTGTAAGCAGAGCCGTCCAAAATTTATGGGTGGCTGTGTCTTTTTGATTTTAATTTCCCTAAGCTATAGAACCATAAGTTGAAGTGCCGTAGGCTCCGTTGCTTAGTTTTTTAGGTGTTTGAGGAAACACCATACACTTCTCCAGAGTGGCTGTTGGCAATTTACATCCCGCCCATCAGCATAACAAGGCTCCCTGTTCTCCATGGCCTGTCCTGCCTTTCTGGATTTTTCACTTTTTTCAGATGTCCCTTTTGACAGGGGGGCAGTGAGACTTCATTGTAATGCATATTTCTTTACAGGCTTGCTTGTTTGGCCAAAAAGGGCGTATGTGTTTTTTCTTGAATATATTCAGGAAAAAACGCATACGCCCTTTTTGACCAAGTGCATCATTGTCGACTTTCTGTCTCTTTCCTTATGCTTTAAATGCAATTCCAGTCTGCCCCTGAACTCGTTTTCCTGCAATTCTGCCCCGCTTTCAAGTCCTCTACGCAGCCTTACTTCAATACATTTTTGGACAATAGCTGACATTTATAACTCTGCAGGTTTGTGAATGACAGTGCGCCTGAGCTCCTTTCTTCTACTCGCTTTCTTGTGAGCTGGCCGCAAACCCGCAGGATTGCTTCATGCCCTAATCTGGTTCCGGCACAGCATGCTGAACCTTTGGTAAATTCCTCTTCCTGGTGGGAAATGAGTGTTATATTTGAACGTGCAGACACCTAGAGGTAGTCTCTCATTGGTTCTCCCTATTCTTGTTCATCTTGCGCAGAAATTGCAAACTGTGCCAAACAGGAGGTTAAAGGCACTGACTCTCTAAGTGGGGAGAGTATTAGTAAAGGGTCTTCAATCGTGAACCCGAGTAAAAGGGGACGAAAACTGAGATGCATTTGAAAAGGTTTCCCGGTCACACGGTGCACCATACTGTGGGTTTCCCATGCATGTTTTAGCTGAAGGAAGAATCCCTTAAACCTTGAGAGTTGGGACCCATGGAATGGGTACCATGCAGTATGACTTCAAAGGGCCTGCATTTTCTCAACGAACCTCACCAATGCTATCAGGCCGAAGTGTACAGCCTTATGTCTCACTCAGCTCTGGTTGTAGATGTGGTAAATCCAGGTTGCATCACATGCCCTGAATGAATTATTTAAGAATTGCTCTCTATTTCACTGTCATTGTGTTTGTTTTTGTAATTCATTTTGATAATGGGATTTATCGGATTTTCTCTGCTGCATTCATGCCGCTGTACACACACTTGAGTCTCTTATGGAGACATATAAATCCATGGGTTTGAAGATACTTACTAGTCAGGTGTATTCCTAGGCGTTGAATATGGGGTGTTTAGTCCATTTCGATGAGCAAGGGCTAGGTCTTGACTATTACATATTTGGCTTATGGAAAGGTATCTGTGCTAATTTCTATCTCTGGTTTTATGCAACACCCCAACTCACTTTTCCCCTTAAGCAAGCATAAGGTGGTTTTCTAAATTTGAGACCCTGTTCTGTTTTGTAATTCAGTTCATGTGTAGCCAAGTTTATATTCCGTGTATTAGTGATATCTTATGATGTTTCATTTTCTGTGTGACTTATTTCACTTAGAATCATCGTACCTGAATCCACTCATTATGCCACGATGGGCCTGATGACATAGATTTCATTGCTGAGTGATATTCCATTGAATGTGCGTACCACAACTTCTTTATCCATTTTTCACATTCTGGGATATTTAACTTGTACCGTAGACCAGATTCCTGTAAACAGAGCCGTCTGGAACTTTGGGGTGGCTGTCTGTTTTTGATTTTAATTTCCGTGATCTATAAGACCATAAGTGGAAGTGCCGTAGTCTCCGTTGCTTTGTTTCTTAGGTGTTTCAGGAAACACCATACACTTCTCCAGAGTGGCTGTTGGCAATTTACATCCCGCCCATCAGCATAACAAGGCTCCCTGTTCTCCATGGCCTGTGCTGTCTTTCTGGATTTTACACTTTTTTCAGATGGCCCTTTTGACCTGGGGGCAGTGAGACTTCATTGTAGTGCAGATTTCTTTAACATGCTGGCTTGGTTGGCCAAAAAGGGCGTATGCGTTTTTTCCTGAATATATTCAGGAAAAAACGCATACGCCCTTTTTGGCCAAGTGCATCATTGTCGACGTTCTGCCTCTTTTCCTATGCTTTAAATGCAATTCCAGTCTACCCCCTGAAATCGTTTTCTTGCAATTCTGTCCCGCTTTCCAGTCCTCTTCGCAGCCTTCCTTCAATATATTTTTGGACGATAGCTGTCATTTATAACTCTGCAGGTTTGTGAATTACAGTGCCCCTGAGCTCCTTTCTTCAACTCGCTTTCTTGTGAGCTGGCCGCAAACCCGCAGGAATGCTTCAGGCCCTAATCTGGTTCCGGCACGGCATGCTGAGCCTTTGGTTAATTCCTCTTCCTGGTGGGAAATGAGCGTTCCATTTGCCCGTCCAGACACCTACAGCTAGTCTCTCATTGGTTCTCCCTATTCCTGTTCATCTTGCGCAGAAATTGCAAACTGTGCCAAACAGGAGGTTAAAGGCACTGACTCTCCAAGTGGGGAGAGTGTTAGTAAACGGTCTGGAATGGTGAACCCGAGTAAAAGGGGACGAAAACTGAGATGCATTTGAAAACGTTTCCCGGTCACACAGTGCACTGTACTGTGGGTTTCCCATGCATGTTTTAGCTGAAGGAAGAATCCCTTAAACCTGGAGAGTTGGGACCCATGGAATGGGTACCATGCAGTATGACTTCAAAGGGTCTGCATTTGCTCATCGAACCTCACCAATGCTATCAGCCCGAAGTGTCCAGCCTTATGTCTCACTCAGCTCTGGGTGTAGATGTGGTAAATCCAGGTTGCATCACAAGCCCTGAATGAATTATTTAAGAATTGCTCTCTATTTCACTGTCATTGTGTTTGTTTTTGTAATTCATTTTGATAATGGGTTTTATCGGATTTTCTCTGCTGCATTCATGCCGCTGTACACACACTTGAGTCTCTTATGGAGACATATAAATCCATGGGTTTGAAGATACTTACTAGTCAGGTGTATTCCTAGGCGTTGAATATGGGGTGTTTAGTCCATTTCGATGAGCAAGGGCTAGGTCTTGACTATTACATATTTGGCTTATGGAAAGGTATCTGTGCTAATTTCTATCTCTGGTTTTATGCAGCACCCCAACTCACTTTTCCCCTTAAGCAAGCATAAGGTGGTTTTCTAAATTTGAGACCCTGTTCTGTTTTGTAATTCAGTTCATGTGTAGCCAAGTTTATATTCCGTGTATTAGTGATATCTTATGATGTTTCATTTTCTGTGTGACTTATTTCACTTAGAATCATCGTACCTGAATCCACTCATTATGCCACGATGGGCCTGATGACATAGATTTCATTGCTGAGTGATATTCCATTGAATGTGCGTACCACAACTTCTTTATCCATTTTTCACATTCTGGGATATTTAACTTGTACCGTAGATGAGGTTCTTGTAAACAGAGCCGTAAACAGAAACTTTGCGGTGGCTGTGTGTTTTTGATTTTAATTTCCCTAAGCTATAGGAAAATAAGTGGTAATGCCGTAGGCTCCGTTGCTTTGTTTTTTAGGTTTTTGAGGAAACACCATACACATCTCCAGAGTGGCTGTTGGCAATTTACATCCCGCCCATCAGCATAACAAGGCTCCCTGTTCTCCATGGCCTGTGCTGCCTTTCTGGATTTTACACTTTTTTCAGATGGCCCTTTTGAACGGGGGGCAGTGAGACTTCATTGTAGTGCAGATTTCTTTAACATGCTTGCTTGGTTGGCCAAAAAGGGCGTATGCGTTTTTTCCTGAATATATTCAGGAAAAAACGCATACGCCCTTTTTGGCCAAGTGCATCATTGTTGACGTTCTGCCTCTTTTCCTATGCTTTAAATGCAATTCCAGTCTATCCCCTGAAATCGTTTTCTTGCAATTCTGACCCGCTTTCAAGTCCTCTTCGCAGCCTTCTTTCAATATATTTTTGGGTGATAGCTGTCATTTATAACTCTGCAGGTTTGTGAATTACAGTGTCCCTGAGCTCCTTTCTTCAACTCGCTTTCTTGTGAGCTGGCCGCAAACACGCAGGATTGCTTCAGGCCCTAATCTGGTTCCGGCACGGCATGCTGAGCCTTTGGTTAATTCCTCTTCCTGGTGGGAAATGAGCGTTAAATTTGCCCGTGCAGACACCTTCACATGAGTCTTCATGGTGCCACTTTGCCCCGGTTATCTCTATGGAGGTTGGAGTTGGAGGGCCTCCTCACTCAAGGTCAGTGTGCCCATGGAGCCAACCCTGCAACTTCAGGGCATGGTTGGGTGTTAGGATCACCACGTGGGGTCCTTTTCCCTTAGGAGGGAGGTGGCCTTTTGGGCTGCTGATTTCCAGGTTTTCAGATACTGCCAGTATCTTGGCCAGATGTGGCGGTGGGCCAAGCCCCTTGGTGACCGTAGTTTATCCTACCTGGATCGCATTCTTGCATTGTTCCATTTCAAGTGGTCCCAGGTTTTGCACTAATACTCCAATGGCGATTCACCGTTCACCAGGAATGTAAAGGTCAAAGGGTTTAGCTAAATTAGGGAGTTCCAGGGCAAGGGTCTGAATTGACTGCTCTTTCCATTCTTGAAAGGCCACTTCTGCATTCTATTCAAAAGGATCATCATCTTTTCCTTTCAGTGTTTCATATAGAGGCCCAGCTAGTAGACTGTAGTTAGGGATCCAGAAGCAGCAAACCCTGGCCTCCCCAGGAACCCCTAAGCTGTCTTCTAGGTTCAGAAATGGGTAAGGCTGTAAATTGTTTCTTCCCTTTCCTGGGATGGGCTTCTCCGACCTTCTGTGAGAATGAAGCCCAGGCAGGTCACCGTAGTCTGTGATATTTGAGCTTTTTCTTGGACAACTTGTATCCTTTATTGGCTTGGTAGTTCAGAGGTCTCCTTAGTAGGGCTGGCGATCAGAATGTCATCTGCATATTGAAGGAGTGTTTCCTTTTCCAGAGGTAGAACTTTTAGTTCTTTAGCTGAGCTTTCCCCAAAGATGGTGTGGGAATTTTTGAACCCTTGGGGCAACACGGCCCGGAAGTATTGTTTTAGTTGTATGTTGAGTCCTGCCACTCACAAGCCAAAATTTCTTGTGACTCTGGGACTAATAGAATACAAAAGAAGGCATCATTGAAGACTAATACAGAATACCATGTCCTGGTGGTTGGTAGAATGACCAGCAGGGTGTAGGATTTAGGAACTACTGGAGGTATATCCTCGGTGGCTTCACTGACTGTCCTGACATCCTTTACCAGGACTCCAGCAGCCCATGGGGCTCTCGAGGTCAGGTCAATCCCAGGATATGGAGCTCACCTGGGCAGGTACCCCACCCCCCACCCCAGCCCATGGGGCTCTCGTGTTCAGGCCCCTCCCAGGATATGGGGTTCCCTGGGCAGGTTCCCCTGCAGCCCATGGGGCTCTCGTGGTCAGGCCCCTCCCAGGATACAGAGCTACCCTTGCAGGTACCATGGCAGGGCTGGGAACACAGGAACCGTGCATATCGCCCTCATTGCAGAGCACTCCCAGCTCACCTGTCACTCAGATCTGACACAGAGCACCTCAGAGCAGGACTTGAACTAACAAACAGCAGCTCCGACAGGTCTGTGACCCTGGGCATCACTCTGTGTGGCCTCCCTCCACCTGGTCTTCCAGAGACTTCCACTGCACCCGGGGCACCAGGCCTCTGTCTCCACCCACCAGCCACCCCTCCTCTCCCTGACTCCTGGGTTCCTCTCATTAGGAGAGGGTTTTCTTGAAGTTGTCTCCCACTCATGGGCCAGATAATATAATTAGAAAACAAGCCAGAGCTGCAGCCCCTTGTCTATCCTGACTCTCAGGAGCCCACACCTGTTCCTTGGACCTGGCCGATACAGCAAGTTCCAGTTTCTGCAACTGTGAGCCCCTGTGGGGTGATTATTGGCTGGCCTGGGAAGCCCGACCGTGCCGGCCAGACCTCCCCAGGTGTGCCTGGGTTCAGATCAATATAAACACCGCTCCAGGCAGCAAGAGCCCCTGCAGCTGTGCCTGACGCCATTTTCTCTGCCCTGTCAGCAGTCTTGGGGCTGGACTGGTGGGAGGGAGTGAGAGGCCACGGCTTTGTGGGTGGCCCAGTGTGAGTGGGGCTCTGCTGGACTTTCTGCAGCAGTTGCCAAGATGCCACCTGCTAAAGAAGAGGATGTGTCACCCATACCTGCCGCTGGAATTTCTCCCTGGGCAGAGGTGAGTGTGGAAGAAAGCAGTGGGGGCCGGGACAGCAGGGGTATCTCAGGCAGGGAAATGGAAAGCTTCCAGAAGAGCACCCAGGGCCAGGACCATCCTGGCTGGCCTGCAGGCACCAAGTCGGCTGGCATGCTGTCACTCATGTGGCTCCATGGCCCTTCCTCTAGGCTTTCAAGTCCTTGTACATATTCAGGTGTTTTACCTGGGAAGGGTGGGAACATTTCAGCAGCAGCTGGCCTGGGGCTCAGCCCACGTTTACTCACAGATGCCTCGGCACGGTCCCCCAGCTTTGCAATGAGGACGCTTGTTGCGTGGGGCCTGCTGGCTGAATGGGGGATGATTCCCCACCACTGACCAACTTCAGAATTGTTTACAACTGGAGCAAGTGCCCTGATACGGATTTCCTCTGTGTAACTGGTGGGTTCTGTTTTTTTTTCGTTTTTGGTTCAAGGTAGATTTTATTCCTCTTTTTTGTATTTACAGATATAAGCATGGAAATAATTTATTCATATAAATACATGTATGTGAAGGGAAGAATATTTTTTCTGTTTTACTTTTTGTAATTTGAATTTTATTTTAATTTTTTATACAGCAGGTTCTTTTTGGTTATCTATTTTATACATATAAAGGTATACATGCCAATCCCAGTCTCTCAACTCCTCCCACCACCACACCCCAACAGCTTTCCCCCCTTGGTGTCCATACGTTTGTTGTCTACATCTGTTGCTCTATTTCTGCCTGGCAAAACGGTTCATCTGTACAATTTTTCTAGGTTCCCCATATAGGCATTAATAGACAAGATTTGTTTTTCTCTTTCTGACTTACTTCACTCTGTATGACAGTCTCTAGATCCATCAACATCTCTACAAATGACCCAATTTCATTCCTTTTTATGGCTTAGTAATATTCCATTTTATATATGTACCACTTCTTTATGCATTCGTCTGTCTGTGGGCATTTAGGTTGCTTCCATTACCTGGATATTGTAAATAGTGATGCAATGAACATTGCGGTGAATGTCTCTTTTTGATTTATGGTTTTGTCTGGGTATATGCCCAGTAGTGGGATTGCTGTATCATATGGTAATTCTATTCTTAGTTTTATAAGAAACTCCATAATGTTCTCCACAGTGACTGTATCAATTTACATTCCCAACAATAGTGGAAGAGGGTTCCTTATCTCCACACCCTTTCCAGCATTTGTTGTTTGTAGATTTTCTGATGATGCCCATTCTAACAGGTGTGAGGTGATACACCATGGATGAGTCTATTTCGTTGAGCAAAGAGTAGGTCTTGTCTATTACATATTTGGCTTATGGAACGGTATGTGTGCTAATTTCAATCTCTGGTTTTATACAGCACCCCAACTCAACTTTCCCCTTAAGCAAGCATAAGTTTTTATCTAAATGTGAGACTCTGTTCGGTTTTGGAATTCAGTTTATGTGTAGCCAAGTTTACACTCTCTCTATTAGTGATATCTTATGATAATTATCTTTCTCTGTGTGACCTATTTCTCTTAGAATCATCATACTTAAATCCACTCAATTTGGTGCTACAGGCCTGATGACTTTGATTTCATTGCTGAGTGATATTCCGTTGTACGTAAGTAGCACAACTCCTTTATCCATTTTTTTCTTTCTGGGATATTTAATTCGTACTGCACTCAAGGTTCTTGTAAACACAGCAGCCCTAAATTTGGTGTTGGCTCTGTCTTGTTGATTTTAATTTTCCTAAGCTATAGGGCCAAAAGTGGAAGTGCCCTAGGGTCTGTAGCTTTGTTTTTCAGATGTTTCAGGATACACCATAAACATCTCCAGAGTGTCTGTTGGCAATTTACATCCCGCCCATCAGCATAACGAGGCTCCCTGTTCTCCATGGCCTGTCCTGTGTTTCTGGTTTTTACACTTTTTTCAGATGGCCCTTTTGACGAATGGGAAATGAGACTTCATTGTAGTGCGGATTTCCATTTCTCGAGTGCTTGGTTGGCCAAAAAGGGCATATGTGTTTTTTCCTGAATATATTCAGGAAAAAATGTTTACGCACTTTTGTCCAAGTGCATCACTGTCAAAGATCTGCCGCTTTTCACATGCTTTAAATGCAATTCCAATCTACCTCCTGAAATATGATTCCTGCAATTCTGCCTCGTTTTCAAGTCCTCTTTGCAGACTTACTTCCATATAATTTTGCCAATAACGGTCATTTATAACACTGCAGGTTTGTGAATTACAGTGCCCGTGATTTCCTTTCTTAACTCGTTTCCTTGAAAACTGGCCACAGAACCGCAGGTTTGCTTCAGGCCGTAATCAGGGTCCGGCACGGCACTCTGAGACTTTGGTTCATTCCACTTCCTGGTGGGAAATTAGAGTTAAATGTGCCCCTCCAGACACCTGCCTCACTCCTAGCCCCTTGGTGATGTGTGTCCTCTGGTTTGAGGCCACATGTGCTGGGTTCCTCACATTTGGCTGATGTGGCCCCACTGGTGTGAGGACACTCCTGCCTGGTTACCATCCCCTTGGTGATGTGGGCCCTCCGGTGAGAGTCTGATCCTGGTTGGGTTCCTCACACTTCTGTGAGGTGGGCCCTCTTCTCTGAGGTCACTCCTGCCTGGCTGGCACACCTCGCCTTGGCGACGTCAGCTCTCTGGTGGGATTTGGTGCCGGCTGGGTGTCTCCTCCCCTCGGTAATGAGGGCCCTCTGGCGTCAGGCCCTAACTCCTGGGCTCCCAATATTTTCTGATATGCGCCCTGTGGTTCGAGTACACTCCTTCCAGGTTCCCAACCCCATGGGAATGTGGGCCTTCTGCTCTGAGGTCCCAACCGTGGGTTGCTCAGTTTCATGATGAGGGCCCTCTGCTGTGAGTTCTCTCCGGCCTGGATCCCATAGCCTCGCTGCTCCTGGCCACCTGCTGGGTGGTTACAACTGCGGGATTCCTCACCTTTTTTCTTCTATGGGCCCTCTGTTTTGAGACTCCTCCTGCCTGCCTCACTCCCAGCCCCTTGGTGATGTGTGTCCTCTGGTTTGAGGCCACGTATGCTGGGTCCCTCGCCTTTCGATGATGTGGCCCCACTGGTGTGGGGACACTCCTGCCTGGTTCCTATCCCCTTGATGATGTGGGCCCTCTGGTGAGAGTCTGATCCTGGCTGGGTTCCTCACCCTTCTGTGAGGGGGGCCCTCTGCTGTGAGGTCACTCCTGCCTGGCTGGCACACCCCACCTGGGCAACATCGGCCCTCTTGTGGCAGTTGGAGCCTGCTGGGAACCTCCCCTCGGTGATGGGGGCCCTCTTGCCTCAGGCCCTAACTGCTGGGTACCCACATTTTCTGATACGTGCTAAGTGGTGCGAGGACACTCCTGCGAGGTTCCCATCCCCATGGGCATGTGGGCCTTCTGCTCTAAGGTCCCAACACCTGTGTTGTTCACCGTTTCATGATGTTGGCTCTCTGGTGTTAGTTCACCCAGGCCTAGATCCCATAGCCTCTGTGCTCTGAGCGGCCTGCTGGGAGGTTCCTACTGCTGGATTCCTTACCTTTTTTATTCTTTGGGTCCTGTGTTTTCATGCTCCTACTTCCTGACTCACTCCCAGCCCATTTGTGATGTAGGTCCTCTGGTTTAAGGCCACATGTACCGGTTTCCTCACCTTTATTGATGTGGCCCCACTGGTGTGAGGACACTCCTGCCTGGTTCCCATCCCCTTGGTGATGGGGGCCCTCTGGTGAGAGTCTGATCCTGTCTGGATTCCTCACACTTCTGGGAGGTGGGCCCTCTGCTGTGAGGTCACTCCTGCCTGGCTGGCACACGTCACCTTGGCGATGTGGGCCCTCAGTTGGGAGTTGGTGCCTGCTGGGAGTCTCCTCCCCTCGGTAATGACGGGCCTCTGGCGTCAGGCCCTAACTCATGGGCTCCCAAAATTTTCTGATGTGCGCCCTGTCGTGCGAGTACACTCCAGCCAGGGTCCCATCCCCATGGGGATGTGGGCTTTCTGCCCTGAGGTCCCAACGGCTGGGTTGCTCACAGTGTCAGAATGTGGGCCCTCTGCTGTGAGTTCACTCCGGCATGGATCCCATAGCCTCGGTGCTCTGGGCCACCTGCTTGGAGCTTCCAACTGCGGGGTTCCTCACCTTTTTTATTCTATGGGCGCTCTGTTGTGAGTCTCCTCCTGCATGCCTCACTCCCAGCCCTTTCGTGATGTGTGTCCCCTTGTTTGAGGCCACATGTGCTGTGTTCCTCACCTTTCGCTGATGTGGCCCCACTGGTGTGAGGACACTCCTGCCTGGTTTCCATCCCCTTGGTGATGTGGGCGCTCTGGTTAGAGTCTGATCCTGTTTGGGCTCCTCACACTTCTGTGAGGTGGGCCCTCTGCTGTGAGGTAACTCCTGCCTGGCTTGCTCCCATTGCCTTGGTGACGTCGGCCCTCTGGTGGCATTTGGAGCCTGCTGGTAGCCTCCTCTCCTCCGTGATGAGGGCCCTCTGGCGCCAGGCCATAACTGCTGGGTTCCCACATTTTCTGATACGTGCTAAGTTGTGCGAGGACACTCCTGTGAGGTTCCTATCCCCATGGGGATGTGGGCCTTCTGCTCTGAGGTCCCACTGGCTGGGTTGCTCACAGTTTCATGATGTGGGCCCTCTGCTGTGAGTTCACTGTGGCCTGGATTCCATAGACTCCATGCTCTGGGCCACCTGCTGGGAGGTTCAAACTGCTGGATTCCTCACATTTTTTATTCTGTGGGCCCTGTGTTGTTAGGCTACTCCTGCCTGCCTCACTCGGAGCACCTTGGAAATGTGGGTCCTCTGGTTTAGGCCACATGTGCTGGGTTCCTCACCTTTCTATAATGTGGCCACACTGGTGTGAGGACACTCCTGCCTTGTTCCGATCCCCTTGGTGATGTGGGCCCTCTGGTGAGAGTCTTATCCTGGCTGGGTTCCTCACCCTTCTGTGAGGTAGGCCCTCTGCTGTGAGGTCACTCCTGCCTGGCTGGCACACGTCAACGTGGCGACGTGAGCCCTCAGTTGGGAGTTGGTGCCTGCTGGGAGTCTCCTCCCCTCGGTAATGAGGGCCCTCTGGCGTCAGACCCTAACTCCTGGGCTCCCAAAATTTTCTGATGTGCGCCCTGTTGTGCGAGTACACTCCTGCCAGGATCCCAACCCCATGGGAATGTGGGCCTTCTGCTCTAAGGTCCCAACGGCTGGGTTGCTCACAGTTTCATAATGAGGGCCCTCTGTTTTGAGTTCAGTCAGGCCTGGATCCCATAGCCTCGCTGCTCCTGGCCACCTGCTGGGAGGTTCCAACTGCGGGATTCCTCACTTTTTTTACGCTATGGGCCCTCTGTTTGGAGGCTCCTCCTGCCTGCCTCACTCCCAGCCCCTTGGTGATGTGTGTCCTGTAGTTTGAGGCCACGTGTGCTGGGTCCGTCACATTTCGGTGATGTGACCACACTGGTGTGAGAACACTCCTGCCTGGTTTCCATTCCCTTGGTGATGTGGGCCCTCCGGTGAGAGTCTGATCCTCTTTGGGTTCCTCACACTTTTGTGTGGTTGGCCCTCTGCTCTGAGGTCACTCCTGCCTGGCTGGCACACCCTGCATTGGCGACGTCGGCCTTCTGGTAGGAGTTGGAGCTTGCTGGGAGCCTCCTCTCCTCAGTGATGAGGGCCCTCTGGCGTCCGGCCCTAACTGTTGGGCTCCCCACCTTTTCTGATGTGTGCCCACTGGTGCGATGACACTCCTGCTTGGTTCCCTTCCCCATGGGGATGTGGGCCTTGTGCTCTGAGGTTACAACGGCTGGGTTGCTTACAGTATCACGATGAGGGCCCTCTGTTGTGAGTTCATCACTGCCTGGATCCCATAGCCTCGGTGCTCTGGGCCGCCTGCTGGGATGTTCCAACTGCTGGATTCCTCACCTTTTTTATACAATGGGCCATGTGTTTTGAGGTTAATCCTGCCTGCCTCGCTCCGAGTCCCTTGGTGATGTGGGTCCTCTGGTTTGAGGCCACATGTGCTGGGTACCTCAACTTTCGATGATGTGGCCCCACGGGTGTGAGGACACTCCTGGCTGGTTCCCAGCCCCTTGCTTATGTGGGCACTCTGGTGAGAGTCTGATATTGACTGGGTTCCTTACCCTTCTGTGAGGTGGGCGCTCTGATGTGAGGTCACTCCTGCCTGGATGGCTCATGTCGCCTTGGCGACGTAGGCCCTCTGTTGGCCACTGAAGCATGCTGGGAGCCTCCTACCCTCTTTAATAAGGGCCCTGGAAGAAACGCATATGCCCTTTTTGACCAAGTGCATCATTGTCGAGGTTCTGCCTCTTCTCCTATACTTTCAGAGGACTTCCCGTCTACCTCCTGAAATCGTATTCCTGGAATTCTGCCCCGCGTTCAAGTCCTCTTTGCAGCCTTACTTCAATATATTTTTGGATGATAGCTGTCATTTATAACTCTGCAGGTTTGTGAATTACAGTGCCCCTGAGCTCCTTTCTTCAACTCGCTTTCTTGTGAGCTGGCCGCAAAACCGCAGGATTGCTTCAGGCCCTAATCTGGTTCCGACACGGCATGCTGAGCCTTTGGCTAATTCCTCTTCCTGGTGGGAAATGAGCGTTAAATTTGTTCGTGCAGACACCTACAGCTAATCTCTCATTGGTTCTCCCTATTCCTGTTCATCTTGCGCAGAAATTCCAAACTGTGCCAAACAGGAGGTTAAAGGCACTGACTCTCCAAGTGGGGAGTGTGTTAGTAAAGCATCTGGAATGGTAAAACCGAGTACGAGGGGACGAAAACTGAGACGCATTTAAAAAGTTTTCCCGGTCACACGGTGGACCATATTCTGGGTTTCCCATGCATGTTTTACCTGAAGGAAGAATCCCTTCAACCTGGAGAGTTGGGACCCATGGAATGGGTACCACGCAGTATGACTTCAAAGGGTTGCCTTTGCTCACCGAACGTCACCAATGCTATCAGCCCGAAGTGTCCAGCCTTATGTCTCACTCAGCTCGGGGTGTAGATGTGGTAAATCCACGTTGCATCACAAGCCCTGAATGAATTATTTAAGAATTGCTCTCTATTTCACTGTCATTGTGTTTTGTTTTTGTAATTTATTTTGATAATGGGATTTATCGGATTTTCACTGCTGCGTTTATGCCGCTGTACACATGCTTGATTCTCTTATGGAGACATATAAATCCATGGGTTTTCAGATTCTTATTAGTCAGGTATATTCCTAGGCATTGAATATGGGGTGTTGAGTCCATTTCGTGGAGCAAGGAGTAGGCCCTGACTATTACATATTTGCTTATGGAAAGGTATCTGTGCTAATTTCAATCTCTGGTTTTATGCAGCACCACAACTCACCTTTCCCCTTAAGCAAGCATAAGTTGGTTTTCTAAATTTGAGACCCTTTTCTGTTTTGTAATTGAGTTCATGTGCAGCCATGTTTGCATTCCGTGTATTTGAGATATCTTATGGTGTTTCTTTTTCTGTGTGACTTAGTTAACTTAGAATGATCGTACCTGAATCCACTCATTATGCCGCGACGGGCCTCATGACATAGATTTCATTGCTGAGTGATATTCCATTGTACGTACGTACAACAACTTCTTTATCCATTTTTTGCTTTCTGGGATATTTCACTTGTACCGTAAATGAGGTTCTTGTAAGCAGAGCCGTCCAAAATTTATGGGTGGCTGTGTCTTTTTGATTTTAATTTCCCTAAGCTATAGAACCATAAGTTGAAGTGCCGTAGGCTCCGTTGCTTAGTTTTTTAGGTGTTTGAGGAAACACCATACACTTCTCCAGAGTGGCTGTTGGCAATTTACATCCCGCCCATCAGCATAACAAGGCTCCCTGTTCTCCATGGCCTGTCCTGCCTTTCTGGATTTTTCACTTTTTTCAGATGTCCCTTTTGACAGGGGGGCAGTGAGACTTCATTGTAATGCATATTTCTTTACAGGCTTGCTTGTTTGGCCAAAAAGGGCGTATGTGTTTTTTCTTGAATATATTCAGGAAAAAACGCATACGCCCTTTTTGGCCAAGTGCATCATTGTCGACGTTCTGCCTCTTTTCCTATGCTTTAAATAAAATTCCAGTCTACCCCCTGAAATCGTTTTCCTGCAATTCTGCCCCGCTTTCCAGTCCTCTTCGCAGCCTTCCTTCAATATATTTTTGGACGATAGCTGTCATTTATAACTCTGCAGGTTTGTGAATTACAGTGCCCCTGAGCTCCTTTCTTCAACTCGCTTTCTTGTGAGCTGGCCGCAAACCCGCAGGAATGCTTCAGGCCCTAATCTGGTTCCGGCACGGCATGCTGAGCCTTTGGTTAATTCCTCTTCCTGGTGGGAAATGAGCGTTCCATTTGCCCGTCCAGACACCTACAGCTAGTCTCTCATTGGTTCTCCCTATTCCTGTTCATCTTGCGCAGAAATTGCAAACTGTGCCAAACAGGAGGTTAAAGGCACTGACTCTCCAAGTGGGGAGAGTGTTAGTAAACGGTCTGGAATGGTGAACCCGAGTAAAAGGGGACGAAAACTGAGATGCATTTGAAAACGTTTCCCGGTCACACAGTGCACTGTACTGTGGGTTTCCCATGCATGTTTTAGCTGAAGGAAGAATCCCTTAAACCTGGAGAGTTGGGACCCATGGAATGGGTACCACGCAGTATGACTTCAAAGGGTTGCCTTTGCTCACCGAACGTCACCAATGCTATCAGCCCGAAGTGTCCAGCCTTATGTCTCACTCAGCTCGGGGTGTAGATGTGGTAAATCCACGTTGCATCACAAGCCCTGAATGAATTATTTAAGAATTGCTCTCTATTTCACTGTCATTGTGTTTGTTTTTGTAATTCATTTTGATAATGGGATTTATCGGATTTTCTCTGCTGCATTCATGCCGCTGTACACACACTTGAGTCTCTTACGGAGACATATAAATCCATGGGTTTGAAGATTCTTACTAGTCATGTGTAATCCTAGGCGTTGAATATGGGGTGTTTAGTCCATTTCGTTGAGCAAGGGCTAGGTCTTGACTATTACATATTTGGCTTATGGAAAGGTATCTGTGCTAATTTCTATCTCTGGTTTTATGCAGCACCACAACTCACCTTTCCCCTTAAGCAAGCATAAGTTGGTTTTCTAAATTTGAGACCCTGTTCTGTTTTGTAATTCAGTTCATGTGTAGCCAAGTTTACATTCCGTGTATTAGTGATATCTTATGATGTTTCATTTTCTGTGTGACTTATTTCACTTAGAATCATCGTACCTGAATCCACTCATTATGCCGCGACGGGCCTGATGACATAGATTTCATTGGTGAGTGATATTCCTTTGTACGTATGTACCACACTTCTTTATCCATTTCTCGCTTTCTGGGATATTTAACTTGTACCGTAGACGAGGTTCTTGTAAACAGAGCCGTAAACAGAAACTTTGCGGTGGCTGTGTGTTTTTGATTTTAATTTCCCTAAGCTATAGGAAAATAAGTGGTAATGCCTTAGGCTCCGTTGCTTTGTCTTTTAGGTTTTTGAGGAAACACCATACACATCTCCAGAGTGGCTGTTGGCAATTTACATCCCGCCCATCAGCATAACAAGGCTCCCTGTTCTCCATGGCCTGGGCTGCCTTTCTGCATTTTACACTTTTTTCAGATGGCCCTTTTGAACGGGGGGCAGTGAGACTTCATTGTAGTGCAAATTTCTTTAACATGCTTGCTTGGTTGGCCAAAAAGGGCGTATGCGTTTTTTCCTGAATATATTCAGGAAAAAACGCATACGCCCTTTTTGGCCAAGTGCATCATTGTCGACGTTCTGCCTCTTTTCCTATGCTTTAAATGCAATTCCAGTCTACCCCCTGAAATCGTTTTCTTGCAATTCTGCCCCGCTTTCAAGTCCTCTTCGCAGTCTTCCTTCAATATATTTTTGGGTGATAGCTGTCATTTATAACTCTGCAGGTTTGTGAATTACAGTGTCCCTGAGCTCCTTTCTTCAACTCGCTTTCTTGTGAGCTGGCCGCAAACCCGCAGGATTGCTTCAGGCCCTAATCTGGTTCCGGCACGGCATGCTGAGCCTTTGGTAAATTCCTCTTCCTGGTGGGAAATGAGTGTTATATTTGAACGTGCAGACACCTAGAGCTAGTCTCTCATTGCTTCTCCCTATTCTTGTTCATCTTGCGCAGAAATTGCAAACTGTGCCAAACAGCAGGTTAAAGGCACTGACTCTCTAAGTGGGGAGAGTATTAGTAAAGGGTCTTCAATCGTGAACCCGAGTAAAAGGGGACGAAAACTGAGATGCATTTGAAAAGGTTTCCCGGTCACACGGTGCACCATACTGTGGGTTTCCCATGCATGTTTTAGCTGAAGGAAGAATCCCTTAAACCTGGAGAGTTGGGACCCATGGAATGGGTACCATGCAGTATGACTTCAAAGGGCCTGCATTTTCTCAAGAACCTCACCAATGCTATCAGGCCGAAGTGTACAGCCTTATGTCTCACTCAGCTCTGGTTGTAGATGTGGTAAATCCAGGTTGCATCACAAGCCCTGAATGAATTATTTAAGAATTGCTCTCTATTTCACTGTCATTGTGTTTGTTTTTGTAATTCATTTTGATAATGGGATTTATCGGATTTTCTCTGCTGCATTCATGCCGCTGTACACACACCTGATTCTCTTATGGAGACATATAAATCCATGGGTTTGAAGATACTTACTAGTCAGGTGTATTCCTAGGCGTTGAATATGGGGTGTTTAGTCCATTTGGTTGAGCAAGGGCTAGGTCTTGACTATTACATATTTGGCTTATGGAAAGGTATCTGTGCTAATTTCTATCTCTGGTTTTATGCAGCACCCCAACTCACTTTTCCCCTTAAGCAAGCATAAGGTGGTTTTCTAAATTTGAGACCCTGTTCTGTTTTGTAATTCAGTTCATGTGTAGCCAAGTTTACATTCCGTGTATTAGTGATATCTTATGATGTTTCATTTTCTGTGTGACTTATTTCACTTAGAATCATCGTACCTGAATCCACTCATTATGCCACGATGGGCCTGATGACATAGATTTCATTGCTGAGTGATATTCCATTGAATGTGTGTACCACAACTTCTTTATCCATTTTTCACATTCTGGGACATTTAACTTGTACCGTAGACGAGATTCCTGTAAACAGAGCCGTCTGAAACTTTGGGGTGGCTGTCTGTTTTTGATTTTAATTTCCGTGATCTATAAGACCATAAGTGGAAGTGCCGTAGTCTCCGTTGCTTTGTTTCTTAGGTGTTTCAGGAAACACCATACACTTCTCCAGAGTGGCTGTTGGCAATTTACATCCCGCCCATCAGCATAACAAGGCTCCCTGTTCTCCATGGCCTGTGCTGTCTTTCTGGATTTTACACTTTTTTCAGATGGCCCTTTTGACCTGGGGGCAGTGAGAGTTCTTTGTAGTGCAGATTTCTTTAACATGCTGGCTTGGTTGGCCAAAAAGGGCGTATGCGTTTTTTCCTGAATATATTCAGGAAAAAACGCATACGCCCTTTTTGGGCAAGTGCATCACTGTCGACGTTCTGCCTCTTTTCCTATGCTTTAAATGCAATTCCAGTCTACCCCCTGAAGTCGTTTTCCTGCAATTCTGCCCCGCTTTCCAGTCCTCTTCGCAGCCTTCCTTCAATATATTTTTGGACGATAGCTGTCATTTATAACTCTGCAGGTTTGTGAATTACAGTGCCCCTGAGCTCCTTTCTTCAACTCGCTTTCTTGTGAGCTGGCCGCAAACCCGCAGGAATGCTTCAGGCCCTAATCTGGTTCCGGCACGGCATGCTGAGCCTTTGGTTAATTCCTCTTCCTGGTGGGAAATGAGCGTTCCATTTGCCCGTCCAGACACCTACAGCTAGTCTCTCATTGGTTCTCCCTATTCCTGTTCATCTTGTGCAGAAATTGCAAACTGTGCCAAACAGGAGGTTAAAGGCACTGACTCTCCAAGTGGGGAGAGTGTTAGTAAACGGTCTGGAATGGTGAACCCGAGTAAAAGGGGACGAAAACTGAGATGCATTTGAAAACGTTTCCCGGTCACACAGTGCACTGTACTGTGGGTTTCCCATGCATGTTTTAGCTGAAGGAAGAATCCCTTAAACCTGGAGAGTTGGGACCCATGGAATGGGTACCATGCAGTATGACTTCAAAGGGTCTGCATTTGCTCATCGAACCTCACCAATGCTATCAGCCCGAAGTGTCCAGCCTTATGTCTCACTCAGCTCTGGGTGTAGATGTGGTAAATCCAGGTTGCATCACAAGCCCTGAATGAATTATTTAAGAATTGCTCTCTATTTCACTGTCATTGTGTTTGTTTTTGTAATTCATTTTGATAATGGGTTTTATCGGATTTTCTCTGCTGCATTCATGCCGCTGTACACACACTTGAGTCTCTTACGGAGACATATAAATCCATGGGTTTGAAGGTTCTTACTAGTCATGTGTAATCCTAGGCGTTGAATATGGGGTGTTTAGTCCATTTCGTTGAGCAAGGGCTAGGTCTTGACTATTACATATTTGGCTTATGGAAAGGTATCTGTGCTAATTTCTATCTCTGGTTTTATGCAGCACCACAACTCACCTTTCCCCTTAAGCAAGCATAAGTTGGTTTTCTAAATTTGAGACCCTGTTCTGTTTTGTAATTCAGTTCATGTGTAGCCAAGTTTACATTCCGTGTATTAGTGATATCTTATGATGTTTCATTTTCTGTGTGACTTATTTCACTTAGAATCATCGTACCTGAATCCACTCATTATGCCGCGACGGGTCTGATGACATAGATTTCATTGGTGAGTGATATTCCTTCGTACGTACGTACCACACTTCTTTATCCATTTTTCGCTTTCTGGGATATTTAACTTGTACCGTAGATGAGGTTCTTGTAAACAGAGCCGTAAACAGAAACTTGGCGGTGGCTGTGTGTTTTTGATTTTAATTTCCCTAAGCTATAGGACAATAAGTGGAAGTGATGTGGGCTCCGTTGCTTGGTTTTTTAGGTGTTTCAGGAAACACAATACACTTCTCCAGAGTGGCTGTTGGCAATTTACATCCCGCCCATCAGCATAACAAGGCTTCCTCTTCTCCATGGTCTGTGCTGCCTTTCTGGATTTTACACTTTTTTCAGATGGCCCTTTTGACCGGGGGGCAGTCAGACTTCATTGTAGTGCAGATTTCTTTAACATGCTTGCTTGGTTGGCCAAAAAGTGCGTATGCGTGTTTTCCTGAATATATTCAAGAAAAAACGCATATGCCCCTTTTGGCCAAGTGCATCATTGTCGTCGTTCTGCCTCTTTTCCTATGCTTTAAATGCAATTCCAGTCTACCCCCTGAAATCCTTTTCCTGCAATTCTGCCCCACATTCAAGCCCTCTTCGTAGCCTTCCTTCAATATATTTTTGGACGATAGCTGTCATTTATAACTCTGCAGGTTTGTGAATTACAGTGCCCCTGAGCTCCTTTCTTCAACTCGCTTTCTTATGAGCTGGCCGCAAACCCGAAGGAATGCTTCAGGCCCTAATCTGGTGCCGGCATGGCATGCTGAGCCTTTGGCTAATTCCTCTTCCTGTTGGGACATGAGCGTTAAATTTGCCCGTGCAGACACCTACTGCTACTCTCTCATTGATTCTCCCTATTCCTGTTCATCTTGCGCAGAAATTGCAAACTGTGCCAAACAGGAGGTTAAAGGCACTGACTCACCAAGTGGGGAGAGTGTTAGTAAAGGGTCTGGAATGGTGAACCCGAGTAAAAGGGGACGAAAACTGAGATGCATTTGAAAACGTTTCCCGGTCACACGGTGCACCATACTGTGGGTTTCCCATGCACGTTTTAGCTGAAGGAAGAATCCCTTAAACCTGAAAATTTGGGAAACATGGAATGGGTACCATGCAGTATGACTTCAAAGGGTCTGCATTTCCTCATGGAACCTCACCAATGCTATTAGCCCGAAGTGTCCAACCTTATGTCTCACTCAGCTCTTGGTATAGATGTGGTAAATCCAGGTTGCATCACAAGCCCTGAATGAATTATTTAAGAATTGCTCTCTATTTCACTGTAATTGTGTTTGTTTTTGCAATTCATTTTGATAATGGGATTTATCGGATTTTCTCTGCTGCATTCATGCCGCTGAACACACACTTGAGTCTCTTATGGAGACATATAAATCCATGGGTTTGTAGATTCTTACTAGTCAGGTGTATTCCTAGGCGTTGAATATGGGGTGTTTAGTCGATTTCGTTGAGCAAGTAGTAGGTCTTGACTATTACATATTTGGCTTATGGAAAGGTATCTGTGCTAATTTCTATGTCTGGTATATGCAGCACCCCAACTTATCTTTCCCCTTAAGAAAGCATAAGTTGGGTTCCTAAATTTGAGACCCTGTTCTGTTTTGTAATTCAGTTCATGTGTAGCAAAGTTTACATTCCGTGTATTAGTGATATCTTATGATGTTTCATTTTCTGTGTGACTTATTTCACTTAGAATCATCGTACATGAATCCACTCATTATGCCGTGACGGGCCTGATGACATAGATTTCATTGCTGAGTGATATTCCATTGTACGTGCGTACCACATATTCTTCATACATTTTTCACTTTCTGGGATATTTAACTTGTACCCTAGACAAGGTTCTTGTAAAAATTGATGTCCAAAACTTTGGGGTGGCTGTGTCTTTTTGATTTTATTTTCCCTAAGCTATAGGACCATAAGTGGAAGTGCCATAGGCTCCATTGCTTTGTTTTTTAGGTGTTTCAGGGTACACCGTACACTTTTCCAGAGTGGCTGTTGGCAATTTACATCCCGACAATCAACATAATAAGGCTCCCTGTTCTCTAAGACCTGTCCTGATTTTCTGGATTTTTCCCTTTTTTCAGATGGCCCTTTTGACCGGGGGGCAGTGAGACTTCTTTCTAGTGCAGATTTCCTTTACACGCTTGCTTGGTTGGCCAAAAAGGGCGTATGCATTTTTTCCTGAATATATTCAGGAAAAAACGCATACGCCCTTTTTGGCCAAGTGCATCATTGTCGTCGTTCTGCCTCTTTTCCTATGCTTTAAATGCAATTCCAGTCTACCCCCTGAAATCGTTTTCCTGAAATTCTGCCCCACTTTCAAGTCCTCTTCGCAGCCTTCCTTCAATATATTTTTAGACCATAGCTGTCATTTATAACTCTGCAGGTTTGTGAATTACAGTGCCCCTGAGCTCCTTTCTTCAACTCGCTTTCTTGTGAGCTGGCCGCAAACCCACAGGAATGCTTCAGGCCCTAATCTGGTTCCGGCACAGCATGCTGAGCCTTTGGTTAATTCCTCTTCCTGGTGGGAAATGAGCGTTAAATTTGCCCGTGCAGACACCTTTACATGAGTCGTCATGGTGCCCCTTTGCCCCGGTTATCTCTATGGAGGTTGGAGTTGGAGGGCCTCCTCACTCAAGGTCTGTGTGCCCACGGAGCCAACCCTGCAACTTCAGGGCATGTTTGGTGGTTAGGATCACCACGTGGGTTCCTTTTACCTTAGGAGGGAGGTGGCCTTTTGGGCTGCTGATTTCCAGGTTTTCGGATACTGCCAGTATCTTGGCCAGATGTGGCGGTGGGCCAATCCCCTTGGTGACCGTAGTTTATCCTACCTGGATCGCATTCTTGCATTGTTCCATTTCAAGTGGTCCCAGGTTTTGCACTAATACTCCAATGGCGATTCACCGTTCACCAGGAATGTAAAGGTCAAAGGGTTTAGCTAAATTAGGGAGTTCCAGGGCAAGGGTCTGAATTGACTGCTCTTTCCATTCTTGAAAGGCCACTTCTGCATTCTATTCAAAAGGATCATCACCATTTCCTTTCAGTGTTTCATATAGAGGCCGAGCTAGTAGACTGTAGTTAGGGATCCAGAAGCAGCAAACCCTGGCCTCCCCAGGAGCCCCTAAGCTGTCTTCTAGTTTTAGAAATGGGTAAGGCTGTAAATTGTTTCTTCCCTTTCCTGGGATGGGCTTCTCGGACCTTCTGTGAGAATGAAGCCCAGGCAGGTCACCGTAGTCTGTGATATTTGAGCTTTTTCTTGGACAATTTGTATCCTTTATTGGCTTCGTAGTTCAGAGGTCTCCTTAGTAGGGCTGGCGATCAGAATGTCGTCTGCATATTGAAGGAGTGTTTCCTTTTCCAGAGGTAGAACTTTTAGGTCTTTAGCTGAGCTTTCCCCAAAGATGGTGTGGGAATTTTTGAACCCTTGGGACAACACGGCCCGGAAGTATTGTTTTAGTTGTATGTTGAGTCCTGCCACTCACAAGCCAAAATTTCTTGTGACTCTGGGACTAATAGAATACAAAAGAAGGCATCATTGAAGACTAATACAGAATACCATGTCCTGGTGGTTGGTAGAATGACCAGCAGGGTGTAGGGTTTAGGAACTACTGGAGGTATATCCTCAGTGGCTTAACTGACTGTCCTGACATCCTTTACCAGGACTCCAGCAGCCCATGGGGCTCTCGAGTTCAGGCCAATCCCAGGATATGGAGCGCACCTGGGCAGGTACCCCAACCCAGCCCACGGGGCTCTCATGTTCAGGACCCTCCCAGGATATGGTGTTCCCTGGGCAGGTCCCCCTGCAGCCCATGGGGCTCTCGTGGTCAGGCCCCTCCCAGGATACAGAGCTACCCTTGCAGGTACCATGGCAGGGCTGGGAACACAGGAACCGTGCATATCGCCCTCATTGCAGAGCACTCCCAGCTCACCTGTCACTCAGATCTGACACAGAGCACCTCAGAGCAGGACTTGAACTAACAAACAGCAGCTCCGACAGGTCTGTGACCCTGGGCATCACTCTGTGTGGCCTCCCTCCACCTGGTCTTCCAGAGACTTCCACTGCACCCGGGGCACCAGGCCTCTGTCTCCACCCACCAGCCACCCCTCCTCTCCCTGACTCCTGGGTTCCTCTCATTAGGAGAGGGTTTTCTTGAAGTTGTCTCCCACTCATGGGCCAGATAATATAATTAGAAAACAAGCCAGAGCTGCAGCCCCTTGTCTATCCTGACTCTCAGGAGCCCACACCTGTTCCTTGGACCTGGCCGATTCAGCAAGTTCCAGTTTCTGCAACTGTGAGCCACTGAGGGGTGATTATTGGCTGGCCTGGGAAGCCTGACCATGCCGGCCAGCCCTCCCCAGGTGTGCCTGGGTTCAGATCAATATAAACACCGCTCCAGGCAGCAAGAGCCCCTGCAGCTGTGCCTGACGCCATTTTCTCTGCCCTGTCAGCAGTCTTGGGGCTGGACTGGTGGGAGGGAGTGAGAGGCCACGGCTTTGTGGGTGGCCCAGTGTGAGTGGGGCTCTGCTGGACTTTCTGCAGCAGTTGCCAAGATGCCACCTGCTAAAGAAGAGGATGTGTCACCCATACCTGCCGCTGGAATTTCTCCCTGGGCAGAGGTGAGTGAGGAAGAAAGCAGTGGGGGCCGGGACAGCAGGGGTATCTCAGGCAGGGAAATGGAAAGCTTCCAGAAGAGCACCCAGGGCCAGGACCACCCTGGCTGGCCTGCAGGCACCAAGTCCGCTGGCATGCTGTTGCTCATGTGGCTCCATGGCCCTTCCTCTAGGCTTTCAAGTCCTTGTACATATTCAGGTGTTTTACCTGGGAAGGGTGGGAACATTTCAGCAGCAGCTGGCCTGGGGCTCAGCCCACGTTTACTCACAGATGCCTCGGCACGGTCCCCCAGCTTTGCAATGAGGACGCTTGTTGCGTGGGGCCTGTTGCCTGAATGGGAGATGATTCCCCACCACTGACCATCTTCAGAATTGCTTACAACTGGAGCAAGTGCCCTGATACGGTTTTCCTCTGTGTAACTGGTGGGTTCTGTTTTTTTTTCTTTTTTTCGTTTTTGGTTCAAGGTAGATTTTATTCCTCTTTTTTGTATTTACAGATATAAGCATGGAAATAATTTATTCATATAAATACATGTATGTGAAGGGAAGAATATTTTCTCTGTTTTACTTTTTGTAATTTGAATTTTATTTTATTTTTTTATACAGCAGGTTCTTTTTGGTTATCTCTTTTATACATATAAATGTATATATGCCAATCCCAATCTCTCAACTCCTCCCACCACCACCCCCCAACAGCTTTCCCCCCTTGGTGTCCATACGTTTGTTGTCTACATCTGTTGCTCTATTTCTGCCTTGCAAAACGGTTCATCTGTAAAATTTGTCTAGGTTCCACATATAGGCATTAATATACAAGATTTGTTTTTCTATTTCTGACTTACTTCACTCTGTATGACAGTCTCTAGATCCATCAACGTCTCTACAAATGACCCAATTTCATTCCTTTTTATGGCTTAGTAATATTCTATTTTATATATGTACCACTTCTTTATGCATTCGTCTGTCTGTGGGCATTTAGCTTGCTTCCATTACCTGGATATTGTAAATAGTGATGCAATGAACATTGCGGTGAATGTCTCTTTTTGATTTATGGTTTTGTCTGGGTATATGCCCAGTAGTGGGATTGCTGTATCATATGGTAATTCTATTCTTAATTTTATAAGAAACTCCATAATGTTCTCCACAGTGACTGTATCAATTTACATTCCCAACAATAGTGGAAGAGGGTTCCTTATCTCCACACCCTTTCCAGCATTTGTTGCTTGTAGATTTTCTGATGATGCCCATTCTAACATGTGTGAGGTGATACACCATGGATGAGTCTATTTCGTTGAGCAAAGAGTAGGTCTTGTCTAGTACATATTTGGCTTATGGAACGGTATGTGTGCTAATTTCAATCTCTGGTTTTATACAGCACCCCAACTCAACATTCCCCTTAAGCAAGCATAAGTTTTTATCTAAATGTGAGACTCTGTTCGGTTTCGTATTTCAGTTTATGTGTAGCCAAGTTCACACTCCCTCTATTAGTGATATCTTATGATACTTATCTTTCTCTGTGTGACGTATTTCTCTTAGAATCATCATATTTAAATCCACTCAATTTGCTGCTACAGGCCTGATGACATTGATTTCATTGCTGAGTGATATTCCGTTGTACGTAAGTAGCACAACTCCTTTATCCATTTTTTTCTTTCTGGGATATTTAATTTGTACTGGACTCGAGTTTCTTGTAAACACAGCAGCCCTAAATTTTGTGTTGGCTGTGTCTTGTTGATTTTAATTTTCCTAAGCTATAGGGCCAAAAGTGGAAGTGCCCTAGGGTCTGTAGCTTTGTTTTTCAGATGTTTCAGGATACACCATAAACATCTCCAGAGTGTCTGTTGGCAATTTACATCCCGCCCATCAGCATAACAAGGCTCCCTGTTCTCCATGGCCTGTCCTGTGTTTCTGGTTTTTACACTTTTTTCAGATGGCCCTTTTGACGAATGGGAAATGGGACTTCATTGTAGTGCGGATTTCCATTGCTGGAGTGCTTGGTTGGCCAAAAAGGGCATATGCGTTTTTTCCTGAATATATTCAGGAAAAAATGTTTACGCACTTTTGTCCAAGTACATCAGTGTCAAAGATCTGCTGCTTTTCACATGCTTTAAATGCAATTCCAATCTACCTCCTGAAATATGATTCCTGCAATTCTGCCTCGTTTTCAAGTCCTCTTTGCAGACTTACTTCAATATATTTTTGCCAATAGCTGTCATTTATATCTCTGCAGGTTTGTGAATTACAGTGCCCGTGATTTCCTTTCTTAACTCGTTTCCTTGAAAGCTGGCCACAGAACCGCAGGTTTGCTTTAGGCCATAATCAGGGTCCGACACGGCACTCTGAGCCTTTGGTTAATTCCTCTTCCTGGTGGGAAATTAGTGTTAAATGTGCCCCTCCGGACACCTGCCTCACTCCCATCCCCTTGGTTATGTGTGTCCTGTAGTTTGAGGCCACATGTGCTGGGTTCCTCACCTTTGGCTGATGTGGCCCCACTGGTGTGAGGACACTCCTGCCTGGTTCCCATCCCCTTGGTGATGTGGACCCTCCGGTGAGAGTCTGATCCTGGCTGGGTTCCTCACACTTCTGAGAGGTGGGCCCTCTTCTCTGAGGTCACTCCTGCCTGGCTGGCCCACCCCGCCTTGACGACCTCGGCTCTCTCCTGGGAGTTGGTGCCTGCTGCGAGTCTCCTCCCCTTGGTAATGAGGGCCCTCTGGCGTCAGGCCCTAACTCCTGGCCTCCCAAAATTTTCTGATGTACGCCCTGTGGTGCGAGTACACTCCTGCCAGGTTCCCAACACCATGGGAATGTGGGCCTTCTGCTCTGAGGTCCCAACGGTGGGTTACTCAGTTTCATGATGAGGGCCCTCTGGTGTGAGTTCACTCCGGCCTGGATCCCATAGCCTCGCTGCTCCTGGCCACCTGTGGGGTGGTTACAACTGCGGGATTCCTCACCTTTTTTCTTCTATGGGCCCTCTGTTTTGAGACTCCTCCTGCCTGCCTCACTCCCAGCCCCTTGGTGATGTGTGTCCTCTGGTTTGAGGCCACGTGTGCTGGGTCCCTCACCTTTCGATGATGTGGCCCCACTGGTGTGAGGACACTCTTGCCTGGTTCCTATCCCCTTGAAGATGTGGGCTCTCTGGTGAGAGTCTGATCCTGGCTGGGTTCCTCACCCTTCTGTGAGGTGGGCCCTCTGCTGTGAGGTCACTCCTGCCTGGCTGGCACACCCCGCCTGGGCAACATCGGCCCTCTTGTGGCAGTTGGAGCATGCTGGGAGCCTCCTCCCCTCGGTGATGAGGGCCCTCTTGCGTCAGGCCCTAACTGCTGGGTACCCACATTTTCTGATACGTGCTATGTGGTGCGAGGACACTCCTGCGAGGTTCCCATCCCCATGGGGATGTGGGCCTTCTGCTCTGAGGTCCCAATGGCTGGGTTGCTCACAGTTTCATGATGTGGGCCCTCTGCTGTGAGTTCACTGCAGCCTGGATCACATAGACTCGGTGCTCTGGGCCGCCTGCTGGGAGGTTCCCACTGCAGGATTCCTCACCTTTTTTATTCTATTGGCCCTGTGTTGTGAGGCTACTCATGCCTGCCTCAATCCGAGCCCCTTGGAGATGTGGGTCCTCTGGTTTAGGCCTCATGTGCTGGTTTCCTCACCTTTCTATGATGTGGTCACCCTGGTGTGAAGACAGTCCTGCCTGGTTCTGATCCCCTTGGTGATGTGGGCCCTCTGGTGAGAGTCTTATCCTGGCTGGGTTCCTCACCCTTCTGTGAGGTAGGCCCTCTGCTGTGAGGTCACTCCTGCCTGGCTGCCACACGTCACCTTGTCGACATGGGCCCTCAGTTGGGAGTTGGTGCCTGCTTGGGGTCTCCTCCCCTTGGTAATGAGGGCCCTCTGGCGTCAGACCCTAACTTCTGGGCTCCCAAAATTCTCTGATGTGTGCCCTGAGGTGCGAGTACACTTATGCCATGTTCCCAACCACATAGGAATGTGGGCCTTCTGCTCTGAGGTCCCAAAGCCTGGGTTGCTCACAGTTTCATGATGAGGGCCCTCTGTTTTGAGTTCAGTCAGGTCTGGATCCCATAGCCTCGCTGCTCCTGGCCGCCTGCTGGGAGGTTCCAACTGCGGGATTCCTCACCTTTTTTCTTCTATGGGCCCTCTGTTTTGAGACTCCTCCTGCCTGCCTCACTCCCAGCCCCTTGGTGATGTGTGTCCTCTGGTTTGAGGCCACGTGTGCTGGGTCACTCACATTTCGTTGATGAGGTCCCACTGGTGTGAGGACACTCCAGCCTGGTTCCCATTCTCTTGGTGATGTGGGCCCTCTGGTGAGAGTCTGATCCTCCTTGGGTTCCTCACACTTTTGTGAGGTGGGCCCTCTGCTCTGAGGTCACTCTTGCCTGGCTGGCACACCCCGCATTGGTGACGGCGGCCCACTGGTAGCAGTTGGAGCCTGCTGGGAGCCTCCTCTCCTCGGTGATGAGAGCCCTCTGGTGTCAGGCCCTAACTGCTGGGCTCCCCACATTTTCTGATGTGTGCCCACTGGTGCGATGACACTCCTACTTGGTTCCCTTCCCCATGGGGATGTGGGCCTTGTGCTCTGAGGTCACAACGGCTGGTTTGCTCACAGTTTCATGATGAGGGCCCTCTGTTGTGAGTTCATCACTGCCTGGATCCCATAGCCTCGGTGCTCTGGGCCGCCTGCTGGGATGTTCCAACTGCTGGATTCCTCACCTTTTTTATACAATGGGCCATGTGTTGTGAGGTTAATCCTGCCTGCCTCGCTCCAAGACCCATGGTGATGTGGGTCCTCTGGTTTGAGGCCACATTTTCTTGTTACCTCAACTTTTGATGATATGGCCCCACGGGTGTGATGACACTCCTGCCTGGTTCACAGCCCCTTGCTGATGTGGGCACTCTGGTGAGAGTCTGATCCTGGCTGGGTTCCTTACCCTTCTGTGAGGTGGGCCCTCTGATGTGAGGTCACTCCTGCCTGGCTGGCTCACGTCGCCTTGATGATGTGGGCCCTCTGTTGGCCACTAAAGCATTCTGGGAGCCTCCTACCCTCTTTAATGAGGGCCCTGGAAAAAACGCATATGCACATTTTGACCAAGTGCATCATTGTCCAGGATCTGCCTCTTCTCCTATGCTTTCAGAGCACTTCCCGTCTACGTCCTGAAATCATATTCCAGGAATACTGCCCCGCTTTCAAGTCCTCCTCGCAGCCTTACTTCAATATATTTTTGTATGATACCTGTCATTAATAACTCTGCAGGTTTGTTAAATACAGTGTCCCTGAGCTCCTTTCTTCAACATGCTTTCTTGTGAGCTGGCCGCAAAACCGCAGGATTGCTTCAGGCCGTAATCTGGTTTCGGCACGGCACGCTGAGCCTTTGGTAAATTCCTCTTTCTGGTGAGAAATGAGCATTCAATTTGCCCGTGGAGACACCTACAGCTAGTCTCTCATTGGTTCTCCCTATTCCTGTTCATCTTGTGCAGAAATTGCAAACTGTGCCAAACAGGAGGTTAAAGGCACTGACTCTCCAAGTGGGTAGAGGGTTAGTAAAGCATCTGGAATGGTGAACCCGAGTACCAGGGAACGAAACCTGAGAGCCATTTAAAATGGTTTCCCAGTCTCACAGTGGACAATACTCTGGGTTTCCCATGCATGTTTTAGCTGAAGGAAGAATTCCTTAAACCTGGAGATTATTGACCCATGGAATGGGTACCATGCAGTATGACTAAAAAGGGTCTGAATTTGCTCACCGAACCTCACCAATGCTATCAGTTCGAAGTGTCCAGCCTTATGCCTCACCCAGCTCTGGGTGTAGATGTGGTAAATCCAGGTTTCATCACAAGCCCTGAATCAATTATTTAAGAATTGCTGTCTCTTTCACTGTCATTGTGTTTTGTTTTTGTAATTTAGTTTGATAATGGGATTTATCGGATTTTCACTGCTGCGTTCATGCCGCTGTACAAACGCTTGATTCTCCTACAGAGAAATATAAATCCACGGGTTTTAAGATTCTTACTAGTCAGGTATATTCCTAGGCGTTGAATATGTGGTGTTGAGTCCATGTCGTTGAACAAGGAGTAGGTCTTGACTATTACATATTTGGCTTATGGAACGGTATCTGTGCTATTTTCAATCTCTGGTTTTATGCAGCACCCCAACTCACCTTTGCCCTTAAGCAAGCATAAGTTGGTTTTCTAAATTTGAGTCCCTGTTCTGTTTTGTAATTCAGTTCATGTGTAGCCAAGTTTACATTCCGTGTATTAGTGATATCTTATGATGTTTCATTTTCTGTGTGACTTATTTCACTTAGAATCACTGTAGCTGAATCCACTCATTATGCCGTGATGGGCCTGATGACATAGATTTCATTGCTGAGTGATATTCCATTGTACGTACGAACCACAACTTCTTTATCCATTTTTCACATTCTGGGATATTTAACTTGTACCGTAGATGAGGTTCTTGTAAACAGAGCCGTCCGAAAATTTGGGGTGGCTGTGTGTTTTTGATTTTAATTTCCCTAAGCTATAGGACCATAACTGGAAGTGCCGTAGGCTCCGTTGCTTTGTTTTTTAGGTGTTTCAGGAAACACCATACACTTCTCCAGGGTGGCTGTTGGCAATTTACATCCCGCCCATCAGCATAACAAGGCTCCCTGTTCTCCATGGCCTGTGCTGTCTTTCTGGATTTTACACTTTTTTTAGATGGCCCTTTTGACCAGGGGGCTGTGAGACTTCATTGTAGTGCATAATTCTTTAACATGCTTGCATGGTTGCCCAAAAAGGGCGTATGCGTTTTTTCCTGAATATATTCAGGAAAAAACGCATACGCCCTTTTTGGCCAAGTGCATCATTGTCGACGTTCTGCCTCTTTTCCTATGCTTTAAATGCAATTCCAGTCTACCCCCTGAAATCGTTTTCTTGCAATTCTGCCCACTTACAAGTCCTCTTCGCAGCCTTCCTTCAATATATTTTTGGACGATAGCTGTCATTTATAACTCTGCAGGTTTGTGAATTACAGTACCCCTGAGCTCTTTTCTTCAACTCGCTTTCTTGTGAGCTGGCCGCAAACACACATGATTGCTTCAGGCCCTAATCTGGTTCCAGCACGGCATGCTGAGCCTTTGGTGAATTCCTCTTCCTGGGGGGAAATGAGCGTTAAATTTGCCTGTGCAGACACCTCCAGCTAGTCTCTCATTGATTCCCCCTATTCCTGTTCATCTTGCGCAGATATTGCAAACTGTGCCAAACAGGAGGTTAAAGGCACTGAGTCTCCAAGTGGGGAGAGTGTTAGTAAAGGGTCTGGAATGGTGAACCCGAGTAAAAGGGGACGAAAACTGAGATGCATTTGAAAACGTTTCCCGGTCACATGGTACACCATACTTGGGTTTTCCATGCATGTTTTAGCTGAAGGAAGAATCCCTCAAACCTGGAGAGTTGGGACCCATGGAATGGGTATCATGCAGTATGACTTCAAAGGGTCTGCACTTGCTCATCGAACCTCACCAATGCTATCAGCCCGAAGTGTCCAACCTTATGTCTCACTCAGCTCTGGGTGTAGATGTGGTAAATCCAGGTTGCATCACAAGCCCTGAATGAATTATTTAAAAATTGCTCTCTATTTCACTGTCATTGTGTTTTGTTTCTGTAATTCATTTTGATAATGGGATTTATCGGATTTTCTCTGCTGCATTCTTGCAGCTGTACACACGCTTGATTCTCTTATGGAGACATATAAATCCATGGGTTTGAAGATTCTGATCAGTCAGGTGTATTCCTAGGCTTTGAATACGGGGTGTTTAGTCCATTTCGTTGAGCAAGGGGTAGGTCTTGAGTATTATATATTTGGCTTATGGAAAGGTATCTGTGCTAATTTCTATCTCTGGTTTTATGCAGCACCCCAACTCACATTTCCCCTTAAGCAAGCATAAGTTGGTTTTCTAAATTTGAGACCCTGTTCTGTTTTGTAATTCAGTTCATGTGTAGCCAAGTTTACATTCCTTGTATTAGTGATATCTTATGATGTTTCATTTTCTGTGTGACTTATTTCACTTAGAATCATCGTACCTGAATCCACTCATTATGCCGCAATGGGCCTGATGACATAGATTTCATTGGTGAGTGATATTCCATTGTACGTACGTACCACAATTTCTTTATCCATTTTTCGCTTTCTTGGATATTTAACTTGTACCGTAGACGAGGTTCTTGTAAACAGAGCCGTCCAAAACTTTGGGGTGGCTGTGTGTTTTTGATTTTAATTTCACTAAGCTATAGGACCATAAGTGGAAGTGCTGTAGGCTCCGTTGCTTGGTTTTTTAGCTGTTTGAGGAAACACCATACACTTCTCCAGAGTGGCTGTTGGCAAATTACATCCCGCCCATCAGCATAACTAGGCTCCCTCTTCTCCATGGTCTGTGCTGCCTTTCTGGATTTTACACTTTTTTCAGATGGCCCTTTTGACCGGGGGGCAGTGAGACTTCATTGTAGTGCAGATTTCCTTTACACGCTTGCTTGGTTGTCCAAAAAGGGCGTATGCGTTTTTTCCTGAATATATTCAGGAAAAAACGCATACGCCCTTTTTGGCCAAGTGCATCATTGTCGTCGTTCTGCCTCTTTTCCTATGCTTTAAATGCAATTCCAGCCTACCCCCTGAAATCGTTTTCCTGAAATTCTGCCCCACTTTCAAGTCCTCTTCGCAGCCTTCCTTCAATATATTTTTAGACCATAGCTGTCATTTATAACTCTGCAGGTTTGTGAATTACAGTGCCCCTGAGCTCCTTTCTTCAACTCGCTTTCTTGTGAACTGGCCGCAAACCCACAGGAATGCTTCAGGCCCTAATCTGGTTCCGGCACGGCATGCTGAGCCTTTGGTTAATTCCTCTTCCTGGTGGGAAATGAGCGTTAAATTTGCCCGTGCAGACACCTTCACACGAGTCGTCATGGTGCCCCTTTGCCCCGGTTATCTCTATGGAGGTTGGAGTTGGAGGGCCTCCTCACTCAAGGTCAGTGTGCCCACGGAGCCAACCCTGCAACTTCAGGGCATGTTTGGTGGTTAGGATCACCACGTGGGGTCCTTTTACCTTAGGAGGGAGGTGGCCTTTTGGGCTGCTGATTTCCAGGTTTTCAGATACTGCCAGTATCTTGGCCAGATGTGGCGGTGGGCCAAGCCCCTTGGTGACCGTAGTTTATCCTACCTGGATCGCATTCTTGCATTGTTCCATTTCAAGTGGTCCCAGGTTTTGCACTAATACTCCAATGGCGATTCACCGTTCACCAGGAATATAAAGGTAAAGGGTTTAGCTAAATTAGGGAGTTCCTGTGCAAGGGTCTGAATTGACTGCTCTTTCCATTCTTGAAAGGCCACTTCTGCATTCTATTCAAAAGGATCATCACCTTTTCCTTTCAGTGTTTCATATAGAGGCCGAGCTAGTAGACTGTAGTTAGGGATCCAGAAGCAGCAAACCCTGGCCTCCCCAGGAACCCCTAAGCTGTCTTCTAGTTTTAGAAATGGGTAAGGCTGTAAATTGTTTCTTCCCTTTCCTGGGATGGGCTTCTCCGACCTTCTGTGAGAATGAAGCCCAGGCAGGTCACCGTAGTCTGTGATATTTGAGCTTTTTCTTGGACAATTTGTATCCTTTATTGGCTTCGTAGTTCAGAGGTCTCCTTAGTAGGGCTGGCGATCAGAATGTCGTCTGCATATTGAAGGAGTGTTTCCTTTTCCAGAGGTAGAACTTTTAGGTCTTTAGCTGAGCTTTCCCCAAAGATGGTGTGGGAATTTTTGAACCCTTGGGACAACACGGCCCGGAAGTATTGTTTTAGTTGTATGTTGAGTCCTGCCACTCACAAGCCAAAATTTCTTGTGACTCTGGGACTAATAGAATACAAAAGAAGGCATCATTGAAGACTAATACAGAATACCATGTCCTGGTGGTTGGTAGAATGACCAGCAGGGTGTAGGGTTTAGGAACTACTGGAGGTATATCCTCAGTGGCTTAACTGACTGTCCTGACATCCTTTACCAGGACTCCAGCAGCCCATGGGGCTCTCGAGTTCAGGCCAATCCCAGGATATGGAGCGCACCTGGGCAGGTACCCCAACCCAGCCCACGGGGCTCTCATGTTCAGGACCCTCCCAGGATATGGTGTTCCCTGGGCAGGTCCCCCTGCAGCCCATGGGGCTCTCGTGGTCAGGCCCCTCCCAGGATACAGAGCTACCCTTGCAGGTACCATGGCAGGGCTGGGAACACAGGAACCGTGCATATCGCCCTCATTGCAGAGCACTCCCAGCTCACCTGTCACTCAGATCTGACACAGAGCACCTCAGAGCAGGACTTGAACTAACAAACAGCAGCTCCGACAGGTCTGTGACCCTGGGCATCACTCTGTGTGGCCTCCCTCCACCTGGTCTTCCAGAGACTTCCACTGCACCCGGGGCACCAGGCCTCTGTCTCCACCCACCAGCCACCCCTCCTCTCCCTGACTCCTGGGTTCCTCTCATTAGGAGAGGGTTTTCTTGAAGTTGTCTCCCACTCATGGGCCAGATAATATAATTAGAAAACAAGCCAGAGCTGCAGCCCCTTGTCTATCCTGACTCTCAGGAGCCCACACCTGTTCCTTGGACCTGGCCGATTCAGCAAGTTCCAGTTTCTGCAACTGTGAGCCACTGAGGGGTGATTATTGGCTGGCCTGGGAAGCCTGACCATGCCGGCCAGCCCTCCCCAGGTGTGCCTGGGTTCAGATCAATATAAACACCGCTCCAGGCAGCAAGAGCCCCTGCAGCTGTGCCTGACGCCATTTTCTCTGCCCTGTCAGCAGTCTTGGGGCTGGACTGGTGGGAGGGAGTGAGAGGCCACGGCTTTGTGGGTGGCCCAGTGTGAGTGGGGCTCTGCTGGACTTTCTGCAGCAGTTGCCAAGATGCCACCTGCTAAAGAAGAGGATGTGTCACCCATACCTGCCGCTGGAATTTCTCCCTGGGCAGAGGTGAGTGAGGAAGAAAGCAGTGGGGGCCGGGACAGCAGGGGTATCTCAGGCAGGGAAATGGAAAGCTTCCAGAAGAGCACCCAGGGCCAGGACCACCCTGGCTGGCCTGCAGGCACCAAGTCCGCTGGCATGCTGTTGCTCATGTGGCTCCATGGCCCTTCCTCTAGGCTTTCAAGTCCTTGTACATATTCAGGTGTTTTACCTGGGAAGGGTGGGAACATTTCAGCAGCAGCTGGCCTGGGGCTCAGCCCACGTTTACTCACAGATGCCTCGGCACGGTCCCCCAGCTTTGCAATGAGGACGCTTGTTGCGTGGGGCCTGCTGGCTGAATGGGAGATGATTCCCCACCACTGACCATCTTCAGAATTGCTTACAACTGGAGCAAGTGCCCTGATACGGTTTTCCTCTGTGTAACTGGTGGGTTCTGTTTTTTTTTCTTTTTTTCGTTTTTGGTTCAAGGTAGATTTTATTCCTCTTTTTTGTATTTACAGATATAAGCATGGAAATAATTTATTCATATAAATACATGTATGTGAAGGGAAGAATATTTTCTCTGTTTTACTTTTTGTAATTTGAATTTTATTTTATTTTTTTATACAGCAGGTTCTTTTTGGTTATCTCTTTTATACATATAAATGTATATATGCCAATCCCAATCTCTCAACTCCTCCCACCACCACCCCCCAACAGCTTTCCCCCCTTGGTGTCCATACGTTTGTTGTCTACATCTGTTGCTCTATTTCTGCCTTGCAAAACGGTTCATCTGTAAAATTTGTCTAGGTTCCACATATAGGCATTAATATACAAGATTTGTTTTTCTATTTCTGACTTACTTCACTCTGTATGACAGTCTCTAGATCCATCAACGTCTCTACAAATGACCCAATTTCATTCCTTTTTATGGCTTAGTAATATTCTATTTTATATATGTACCACTTCTTTATGCATTCGTCTGTCTGTGGGCATTTAGCTTGCTTCCATTACCTGGATATTGTAAATAGTGATGCAATGAACATTGCGGTGAATGTCTCTTTTTGATTTATGGTTTTGTCTGGGTATATGCCCAGTAGTGGGATTGCTGTATCATATGGTAATTCTATTCTTAATTTTATAAGAAACTCCATAATGTTCTCCACAGTGACTGTATCAATTTACATTCCCAACAATAGTGGAAGAGGGTTCCTTATCTCCACACCCTTTCCAGCATTTGTTGCTTGTAGATTTTCTGATGATGCCCATTCTAACATGTGTGAGGTGATACACCATGGATGAGTCTATTTCGTTGAGCAAAGAGTAGGTCTTGTCTAGTACATATTTGGCTTATGGAACGGTATGTGTGCTAATTTCAATCTCTGGTTTTATACAGCACCCCAACTCAACATTCCCCTTAAGCAAGCATAAGTTTTTATCTAAATGTGAGACTCTGTTCGGTTTCGTATTTCAGTTTATGTGTAGCCAAGTTCACACTCCCTCTATTAGTGATATCTTATGATACTTATCTTTCTCTGTGTGACGTATTTCTCTTAGAATCATCATATTTAAATCCACTCAATTTGCTGCTACAGGCCTGATGACATTGATTTCATTGCTGAGTGATATTCCGTTGTACGTAAGTAGCACAACTCCTTTATCCATTTTTTTCTTTCTGGGATATTTAATTTGTACTGGACTCGAGTTTCTTGTAAACACAGCAGCCCTAAATTTTGTGTTGGCTGTGTCTTGTTGATTTTAATTTTCCTAAGCTATAGGGCCAAAAGTGGAAGTGCCCTAGGGTCTGTAGCTTTGTTTTTCAGATGTTTCAGGATACACCATAAACATCTCCAGAGTGTCTGTTGGCAATTTACATCCCGCCCATCAGCATAACAAGGCTCCCTGTTCTCCATGGCCTGTCCTGTGTTTCTGGTTTTTACACTTTTTTCAGATGGCCCTTTTGACGAATGGGAAATGGGACTTCATTGTAGTGCGGATTTCCATTGCTGGAGTGCTTGGTTGGCCAAAAAGGGCATATGCGTTTTTTCCTGAATATATTCAGGAAAAAATGTTTACGCACTTTTGTCCAAGTACATCAGTGTCAAAGATCTGCTGCTTTTCACATGCTTTAAATGCAATTCCAATCTACCTCCTGAAATATGATTCCTGCAATTCTGCCTCGTTTTCAAGTCCTCTTTGCAGACTTACTTCAATATATTTTTGCCAATAGCTGTCATTTATATCTCTGCAGGTTTGTGAATTACAGTGCCCGTGATTTCCTTTCTTAACTCGTTTCCTTGAAAGCTGGCCACAGAACCGCAGGTTTGCTTTAGGCCATAATCAGGGTCCGACACGGCACTCTGAGCCTTTGGTTAATTCCTCTTCCTGGTGGGAAATTAGTGTTAAATGTGCCCCTCCGGACACCTGCCTCACTCCCATCCCCTTGGTTATGTGTGTCCTGTAGTTTGAGGCCACATGTGCTGGGTTCCTCACCTTTGGCTGATGTGGCCCCACTGGTGTGAGGACACTCCTGCCTGGTTCCCATCCCCTTGGTGATGTGGACCCTCCGGTGAGAGTCTGATCCTGGCTGGGTTCCTCACACTTCTGAGAGGTGGGCCCTCTTCTCTGAGGTCACTCCTGCCTGGCTGGCCCACCCCGCCTTGACGACCTCGGCTCTCTCCTGGGAGTTGGTGCCTGCTGCGAGTCTCCTCCCCTTGGTAATGAGGGCCCTCTGGCGTCAGGCCCTAACTCCTGGCCTCCCAAAATTTTCTGATGTACGCCCTGTGGTGCGAGTACACTCCTGCCAGGTTCCCAACACCATGGGAATGTGGGCCTTCTGCTCTGAGGTCCCAACGGTGGGTTACTCAGTTTCATGATGAGGGCCCTCTGGTGTGAGTTCACTCCGGCCTGGATCCCATAGCCTCGCTGCTCCTGGCCACCTGTGGGGTGGTTACAACTGCGGGATTCCTCACCTTTTTTCTTCTATGGGCCCTCTGTTTTGAGACTCCTCCTGCCTGCCTCACTCCCAGCCCCTTGGTGATGTGTGTCCTCTGGTTTGAGGCCACGTGTGCTGGGTCCCTCACCTTTCGATGATGTGGCCCCACTGGTGTGAGGACACTCTTGCCTGGTTCCTATCCCCTTGAAGATGTGGGCTCTCTGGTGAGAGTCTGATCCTGGCTGGGTTCCTCACCCTTCTGTGAGGTGGGCCCTCTGCTGTGAGGTCACTCCTGCCTGGCTGGCACACCCCGCCTGGGCAACATCGGCCCTCTTGTGGCAGTTGGAGCATGCTGGGAGCCTCCTCCCCTCGGTGATGAGGGCCCTCTTGCGTCAGGCCCTAACTGCTGGGTACCCACATTTTCTGATACGTGCTATGTGGTGCGAGGACACTCCTGCGAGGTTCCCATCCCCATGGGGATGTGGGCCTTCTGCTCTGAGGTCCCAATGGCTGGGTTGCTCACAGTTTCATGATGTGGGCCCTCTGCTGTGAGTTCACTGCAGCCTGGATCACATAGACTCGGTGCTCTGGGCCGCCTGCTGGGAGGTTCCCACTGCAGGATTCCTCACCTTTTTTATTCTATTGGCCCTGTGTTGTGAGGCTACTCATGCCTGCCTCAATCCGAGCCCCTTGGAGATGTGGGTCCTCTGGTTTAGGCCTCATGTGCTGGTTTCCTCACCTTTCTATGATGTGGTCACCCTGGTGTGAAGACAGTCCTGCCTGGTTCTGATCCCCTTGGTGATGTGGGCCCTCTGGTGAGAGTCTTATCCTGGCTGGGTTCCTCACCCTTCTGTGAGGTAGGCCCTCTGCTGTGAGGTCACTCCTGCCTGGCTGCCACACGTCACCTTGTCGACATGGGCCCTCAGTTGGGAGTTGGTGCCTGCTTGGGGTCTCCTCCCCTTGGTAATGAGGGCCCTCTGGCGTCAGACCCTAACTTCTGGGCTCCCAAAATTCTCTGATGTGTGCCCTGAGGTGCGAGTACACTTATGCCATGTTCCCAACCACATAGGAATGTGGGCCTTCTGCTCTGAGGTCCCAAAGCCTGGGTTGCTCACAGTTTCATGATGAGGGCCCTCTGTTTTGAGTTCAGTCAGGTCTGGATCCCATAGCCTCGCTGCTCCTGGCCGCCTGCTGGGAGGTTCCAACTGCGGGATTCCTCACCTTTTTTCTTCTATGGGCCCTCTGTTTTGAGACTCCTCCTGCCTGCCTCACTCCCAGCCCCTTGGTGATGTGTGTCCTCTGGTTTGAGGCCACGTGTGCTGGGTCACTCACATTTCGTTGATGAGGTCCCACTGGTGTGAGGACACTCCAGCCTGGTTCCCATTCTCTTGGTGATGTGGGCCCTCTGGTGAGAGTCTGATCCTCCTTGGGTTCCTCACACTTTTGTGAGGTGGGCCCTCTGCTCTGAGGTCACTCTTGCCTGGCTGGCACACCCCGCATTGGTGACGGCGGCCCACTGGTAGCAGTTGGAGCCTGCTGGGAGCCTCCTCTCCTCGGTGATGAGAGCCCTCTGGTGTCAGGCCCTAACTGCTGGGCTCCCCACATTTTCTGATGTGTGCCCACTGGTGCGATGACACTCCTACTTGGTTCCCTTCCCCATGGGGATGTGGGCCTTGTGCTCTGAGGTCACAACGGCTGGTTTGCTCACAGTTTCATGATGAGGGCCCTCTGTTGTGAGTTCATCACTGCCTGGATCCCATAGCCTCGGTGCTCTGGGCCGCCTGCTGGGATGTTCCAACTGCTGGATTCCTCACCTTTTTTATACAATGGGCCATGTGTTGTGAGGTTAATCCTGCCTGCCTCGCTCCAAGACCCATGGTGATGTGGGTCCTCTGGTTTGAGGCCACATTTTCTTGTTACCTCAACTTTTGATGATATGGCCCCACGGGTGTGATGACACTCCTGCCTGGTTCACAGCCCCTTGCTGATGTGGGCACTCTGGTGAGAGTCTGATCCTGGCTGGGTTCCTTACCCTTCTGTGAGGTGGGCCCTCTGATGTGAGGTCACTCCTGCCTGGCTGGCTCACGTCGCCTTGATGATGTGGGCCCTCTGTTGGCCACTAAAGCATTCTGGGAGCCTCCTACCCTCTTTAATGAGGGCCCTGGAAAAAACGCATATGCACATTTTGACCAAGTGCATCATTGTCCAGGATCTGCCTCTTCTCCTATGCTTTCAGAGCACTTCCCGTCTACGTCCTGAAATCATATTCCAGGAATACTGCCCCGCTTTCAAGTCCTCCTCGCAGCCTTACTTCAATATATTTTTGTATGATACCTGTCATTAATAACTCTGCAGGTTTGTTAAATACAGTGTCCCTGAGCTCCTTTCTTCAACATGCTTTCTTGTGAGCTGGCCGCAAAACCGCAGGATTGCTTCAGGCCGTAATCTGGTTTCGGCACGGCACGCTGAGCCTTTGGTAAATTCCTCTTTCTGGTGAGAAATGAGCATTCAATTTGCCCGTGGAGACACCTACAGCTAGTCTCTCATTGGTTCTCCCTATTCCTGTTCATCTTGTGCAGAAATTGCAAACTGTGCCAAACAGGAGGTTAAAGGCACTGACTCTCCAAGTGGGTAGAGGGTTAGTAAAGCATCTGGAATGGTGAACCCGAGTACCAGGGAACGAAACCTGAGAGCCATTTAAAATGGTTTCCCAGTCTCACAGTGGACAATACTCTGGGTTTCCCATGCATGTTTTAGCTGAAGGAAGAATTCCTTAAACCTGGAGATTATTGACCCATGGAATGGGTACCATGCAGTATGACTAAAAAGGGTCTGAATTTGCTCACCGAACCTCACCAATGCTATCAGTTCGAAGTGTCCAGCCTTATGCCTCACCCAGCTCTGGGTGTAGATGTGGTAAATCCAGGTTTCATCACAAGCCCTGAATCAATTATTTAAGAATTGCTGTCTCTTTCACTGTCATTGTGTTTTGTTTTTGTAATTTAGTTTGATAATGGGATTTATCGGATTTTCACTGCTGCGTTCATGCCGCTGTACAAACGCTTGATTCTCCTACAGAGAAATATAAATCCACGGGTTTTAAGATTCTTACTAGTCAGGTATATTCCTAGGCGTTGAATATGTGGTGTTGAGTCCATGTCGTTGAACAAGGAGTAGGTCTTGACTATTACATATTTGGCTTATGGAACGGTATCTGTGCTATTTTCAATCTCTGGTTTTATGCAGCACCCCAACTCACCTTTGCCCTTAAGCAAGCATAAGTTGGTTTTCTAAATTTGAGTCCCTGTTCTGTTTTGTAATTCAGTTCATGTGTAGCCAAGTTTACATTCCGTGTATTAGTGATATCTTATGATGTTTCATTTTCTGTGTGACTTATTTCACTTAGAATCACTGTAGCTGAATCCACTCATTATGCCGTGATGGGCCTGATGACATAGATTTCATTGCTGAGTGATATTCCATTGTACGTACGAACCACAACTTCTTTATCCATTTTTCACATTCTGGGATATTTAACTTGTACCGTAGATGAGGTTCTTGTAAACAGAGCCGTCCGAAAATTTGGGGTGGCTGTGTGTTTTTGATTTTAATTTCCCTAAGCTATAGGACCATAACTGGAAGTGCCGTAGGCTCCGTTGCTTTGTTTTTTAGGTGTTTCAGGAAACACCATACACTTCTCCAGGGTGGCTGTTGGCAATTTACATCCCGCCCATCAGCATAACAAGGCTCCCTGTTCTCCATGGCCTGTGCTGTCTTTCTGGATTTTACACTTTTTTTAGATGGCCCTTTTGACCAGGGGGCTGTGAGACTTCATTGTAGTGCATAATTCTTTAACATGCTTGCATGGTTGGCCAAAAAGGGCGTATGCGTTTTTTCCTGAATATATTCAGGAAAAAACGCATACGCCCTTTTTGGCCAAGTGCATCATTGTCGACGTTCTGCCTCTTTTCCTATGCTTTAAATGCAATTCCAGTCTACCCCCTGAAATCGTTTTCTTGCAATTCTGCCCACTTACAAGTCCTCTTCGCAGCCTTCCTTCAATATATTTTTGGACGATAGCTGTCATTTATAACTCTGCAGGTTTGTGAATTACAGTACCCCTGAGCTCTTTTCTTCAACTCGCTTTCTTGTGAGCTGGCCGCAAACACACATGATTGCTTCAGGCCCTAATCTGGTTCCAGCACGGCATGCTGAGCCTTTGGTGAATTCCTCTTCCTGGGGGGAAATGAGCGTTAAATTTGCCTGTGCAGACACCTCCAGCTAGTCTCTCATTGATTCCCCCTATTCCTGTTCATCTTGCGCAGATATTGCAAACTGTGCCAAACAGGAGGTTAAAGGCACTGAGTCTCCAAGTGGGGAGAGTGTTAGTAAAGGGTCTGGAATGGTGAACCCGAGTAAAAGGGGACGAAAACTGAGATGCATTTGAAAACGTTTCCCGGTCACATGGTACACCATACTTGGGTTTTCCATGCATGTTTTAGCTGAAGGAAGAATCCCTCAAACCTGGAGAGTTGGGACCCATGGAATGGGTATCATGCAGTATGACTTCAAAGGGTCTGCACTTGCTCATCGAACCTCACCAATGCTATCAGCCCGAAGTGTCCAACCTTATGTCTCACTCAGCTCTGGGTGTAGATGTGGTAAATCCAGGTTGCATCACAAGCCCTGAATGAATTATTTAAAAATTGCTCTCTATTTCACTGTCATTGTGTTTTGTTTCTGTAATTCATTTTGATAATGGGATTTATCGGATTTTCTCTGCTGCATTCTTGCAGCTGTACACACGCTTGATTCTCTTATGGAGACATATAAATCCATGGGTTTGAAGATTCTGATCAGTCAGGTGTATTCCTAGGCTTTGAATACGGGGTGTTTAGTCCATTTCGTTGAGCAAGGGGTAGGTCTTGAGTATTATATATTTGGCTTATGGAAAGGTATCTGTGCTAATTTCTATCTCTGGTTTTATGCAGCACCCCAACTCACATTTCCCCTTAAGCAAGCATAAGTTGGTTTTCTAAATTTGAGACCCTGTTCTGTTTTGTAATTCAGTTCATGTGTAGCCAAGTTTACATTCCTTGTATTAGTGATATCTTATGATGTTTCATTTTCTGTGTGACTTATTTCACTTAGAATCATCGTACCTGAATCCACTCATTATGCCGCAATGGGCCTGATGACATAGATTTCATTGGTGAGTGATATTCCATTGTACGTACGTACCACAATTTCTTTATCCATTTTTCGCTTTCTTGGATATTTAACTTGTACCGTAGACGAGGTTCTTGTAAACAGAGCCGTCCAAAACTTTGGGGTGGCTGTGTGTTTTTGATTTTAATTTCACTAAGCTATAGGACCATAAGTGGAAGTGCTGTAGGCTCCGTTGCTTGGTTTTTTAGCTGTTTGAGGAAACACCATACACTTCTCCAGAGTGGCTGTTGGCAAATTACATCCCGCCCATCAGCATAACTAGGCTCCCTCTTCTCCATGGTCTGTGCTGCCTTTCTGGATTTTACACTTTTTTCAGATGGCCCTTTTGACCGGGGGGCAGTGAGACTTCATTGTAGTGCAGATTTCCTTTACACGCTTGCTTGGTTGTCCAAAAAGGGCGTATGCGTTTTTTCCTGAATATATTCAGGAAAAAACGCATACGCCCTTTTTGGCCAAGTGCATCATTGTCGTCGTTCTGCCTCTTTTCCTATGCTTTAAATGCAATTCCAGCCTACCCCCTGAAATCGTTTTCCTGAAATTCTGCCCCACTTTCAAGTCCTCTTCGCAGCCTTCCTTCAATATATTTTTAGACCATAGCTGTCATTTATAACTCTGCAGGTTTGTGAATTACAGTGCCCCTGAGCTCCTTTCTTCAACTCGCTTTCTTGTGAACTGGCCGCAAACCCACAGGAATGCTTCAGGCCCTAATCTGGTTCCGGCACGGCATGCTGAGCCTTTGGTTAATTCCTCTTCCTGGTGGGAAATGAGCGTTAAATTTGCCCGTGCAGACACCTTCACACGAGTCGTCATGGTGCCCCTTTGCCCCGGTTATCTCTATGGAGGTTGGAGTTGGAGGGCCTCCTCACTCAAGGTCAGTGTGCCCACGGAGCCAACCCTGCAACTTCAGGGCATGTTTGGTGGTTAGGATCACCACGTGGGGTCCTTTTACCTTAGGAGGGAGGTGGCCTTTTGGGCTGCTGATTTCCAGGTTTTCAGATACTGCCAGTATCTTGGCCAGATGTGGCGGTGGGCCAAGCCCCTTGGTGACCGTAGTTTATCCTACCTGGATCGCATTCTTGCATTGTTCCATTTCAAGTGGTCCCAGGTTTTGCACTAATACTCCAATGGCGATTCACCGTTCACCAGGAATATAAAGGTAAAGGGTTTAGCTAAATTAGGGAGTTCCTGTGCAAGGGTCTGAATTGACTGCTCTTTCCATTCTTGAAAGGCCACTTCTGCATTCTATTCAAAAGGATCATCACCTTTTCCTTTCAGTGTTTCATATAGAGGCCGAGCTAGTAGACTGTAGTTAGGGATCCAGAAGCAGCAAACCCTGGCCTCCCCAGGAACCCCTAAGCTGTCTTCTAGTTTTAGAAATGGGTAAGGCTGTAAATTGTTTCTTCCCTTTCCTGGGATGGGCTTCTCCGACCTTCTGTGAGAATGAAGCCCAGGCAGGTCACCGTAGTCTGTGATATTTGAGCTTTTTCTTGGACAACTTGTATCCTTTATTGGCTTCGTAGTTCAGAGGTCTCCTTAGTAGGGCTGGCGATCAGAATGTCGTCTGCATATTGAAGGAGTGTTTCCTTTTCCAGAGGTAGAACTTTTAGGTCTTTAGCTGAGCTTTCCCCAAAGATGGTGTGGGAATTTTTGAACCCTTGGGACAACACGGCCCGGAAGTATTGTTTTAGTTGTATGTTGAGTCCTGCCACTCACAAGCCAAAATTTCTTGTGACTCTGGGACTAATAGAATACAAAAGAAGGCATCATTGAAGACTAATACAGAATACCATGTCCTGGTGGTTGGTAGAATGACCAGCAGGGTGTAGGGTTTAGGAACTACTGGAGGTATATCCTCAGTGGCTTAACTGACTGTCCTGACATCCTTTACCAGGAATCCAGCAGCCCATGGGGCTCTCGAGGTCAGGCCAATCCCAGGATATGGAGCTCACCTGGGCAGGTACCCCACCCCAGCCCACGGGGCTCTCATGTTCAGGACCCTCCCAGGATATGGTGTTCCCTGTGCAGGTCCCCCTGCAGCCCATGGGGCTCTCGTGTTCAGGCCCCTCCCAGGATACAGAGCTACCCTTGCAGGTACCATGGCAGGGCTGGGAACACAGGAACCGTGCATATCGCCCTCATTGCAGAGCACTCCCAGCTCACCTGTCACTCAGATCTGACACAGAGCACCTCAGAGCAGGACTTGAACTAACAAACAGCAGCTCCGACAGGTCTGTGACCCTGGGCATCACTCTGTGTGGCCTCCCTCCACCTGGTCTTCCAGAGACTTCCACTGCACCCGGGGCACCAGGCCTCTGTCTCCACCCACCAGCCACCCCTCCTCTCCCTGACTCCTGGGTTCCTCTCATTAGGAGAGGGTTTTCTTGAAGTTGTCTCCCACTCATGGGCCAGATAATATAATTAGAAAACAAGCCAGAGCTGCAGCCCCTTGTCTATCCTGACTCTCAGGAGCCCACACCTGTTCCTTGGACCTGGCCGATTCAGCAAGTTCCAGTTTCTGCAACTGTGAGCCCCTGAGGGGTGATTATTGGCTGGCCTGGGAAGCCCGACCGTGCCGGCCAGCCCTCCCCAGGTGTGCCTGGGTTCAGATCAATATAAACACCGCTCCAGGCAGCAAGAGCCCCTGCAGCTGTGCCTGACGCCATTTTCTCTGCCCTGTCAGCAGTCTTGGGGCTGGACTGGTGGGAGGGAGTGAGAGGCCACGGCTTTGTGGGTGGCCCAGTGTGAGTGGGGCTCTGCTGGACTTTCTGCAGCAGTTGCCAAGATGCCACCTGCTAAAGAAGAGGATGTGTCACCCATACCTGCCGCTGGAATTTCTCCCTGGGCAGAGGTGAGTGAGGAAGAAAGCAGTGGGGGCCGGGACAGCAGGGGTATCTCAGGCAGGGAAATGGAAAGCTTCCAGAAGAGCACCCAGGGCCAGGACCACCCTGGCTGGCCTGCAGGCACCAAGTCGGCTGGCATGCTGTCGCTCATGTGGCTCCATGGCCCTTCCTCTAGGCTTTCAAGTCCTTGTACATATTCAGGTGTTTTACCTGGGAAGGGTGGGAACATTTCAGCAGCAGCTGGCCTGGGGCTCAGCCCACGTTTACTCACAGATGCCTCGGCACGGTCCCCCAGCTTTGCAATGAGGACGCTTGTTGCGTGGGGCCTGCTGGCTGAATGGGAGATGATTCCCCACCACTGACCATCTTCAGAATTGCTTACAACTGGAGCAAGTGCCCTGATACGGTTTTCCTCTGTGTAACTGGTGGGTTCTGTTTTTTTTTCTTTTTTTCGTTTTTGGTTCAAGGTAGATTTTATTCCTCTTTTTTGTATTTACAGATATAAGCATGGAAATAATTTATTCATATAAATACATGTATGTGAAGGGAAGAATATTTTCTCTGTTTTACTTTTTGTAATTTGAATTTTATTTTATTTTTTTATACAGCAGGTTCTTTTTGGTTATCTCTTTTATACATATAAATGTATATATGCCAATCCCAATCTCTCAACTCCTCCCACCACCACCCCCCAACAGCTTTCCCCCCTTGGTGTCCATACGTTTGTTGTCTACATCTGTTGCTCTATTTCTGCCTTGCAAAACGGTTCATCTGTAAAATTTGTCTAGGTTCCACATATAGGCATTAATATACAAGATTTGTTTTTCTATTTCTGACTTACTTCACTCTGTATGACAGTCTCTAGATCCATCAACGTCTCTACAAATGACCCAATTTCATTCCTTTTTATGGCTTAGTAATATTCCATTTATATATGTACCACTTCTTTATGCATTCATCTGTCTGTGGGCATTTAGGTTGCTTCCATTACCTGGATATTGTAAATAGTGATGCAATGAACATTGCGGTGAATGTCTCTTTTTGATTTATGGTTTTGTCTGGGTATATGCCCAGTAGTGGGATTGCTGTATCATATGGTAATTCTATTCTTAATTTTATAAGAAACTCCATAATGTTCTCCACAGTGACTGTATCAATTTACATTCCCAACAATAGTGGAAGAGGGTTCCTTATCTCCACACCCTTTCCAGCATTTGTTGTTTGTAGATTTTCTGATGATGCCCATTCTAACAGGTGTGAGGTGATACACCATGGATGAGTCTATTTCGTTGAGCAAAGAGTAGGTCTTGTCTATTACATATTTGGCTTATGGAACGGTATGTGTGCTAATTTCAATCTCTGGTTTTATACAGCACCCCAACTCAACATTCCCCTTAAGCAAGCATAAGTTTTTATCTAAATGTGAGACTCTGTTCGGTTTTGTATTTCAGTTTATGTGTAACCAAGTTTACACTCCCTCTATTAGTGATATCTTATGATACTTATCTTTCTCTGTGTGACGTATTTCTCTTAGAATCATCATATTTAAATCCACTCAATTTGCTGCTACAGGCCTGATGACATTGATTTCATTGCTGAGTGATATTCCGTTGTACGTAAGTAGCACAACTCCTTTATCCATTTTTTTCTTTCTGAGATATTTAATTTGTACTGGACTCGAGTTTCTTGTAAACACAGCAGCCCTAAATTTTGTGCTGGCTGTGTCTTGTTGATTTTAATTTTCCTAAGCTATAGGGCTAAAAGTGGAAGTACCCTAGGCTCTGTAGCTTTGTTTTTCAGATGTTTCAGGATACACCATAAACATCTCCAGAGTGTCTGTTGGCAATTTACATCCCGCCCATCAGCATAACAAGGCTCCCTGTTCTCCATGGCCTGTCCTGTGTTTCTGGTTTTTACACTTTTTTCAGATGGCCCTTTTGACGAATGGGAAATGAGACTTCATTGTAGTGCGGATTTCCATTGCTGGAGTGCTTGGTTGGCCAAAAAGGGCATATGCGTTTTTTCCTGAATATATTCAGGAAAAAATGTTTACGCACTTTTGTCCAAGTGCATCAGTGTCAAAGATCTGCCGCTTTTCACATGCTTTAAATGCAATTCCAATCTACCTCCTGAAATATGATTCCTGCAATTCTGCCTCGTTTTCAAGTCCTCTTTGCAGACTTACTTCAATATATTTTTGCCAATAGCTGTCATTTATATCTCTGCAGGTTTGTGAATTACAGTGCCCGTGATTTCCTTTCTTAACTCGTTTCCTTGAAAGCTGGCCACAGAACCGCAGGTTTGCTTTAGGCCATAATCAGGGTCCGACACGGCACTCTGAGCCTTTGGTTAATTCCTCTTCCTGGTGGGAAATTAGAGTTAAATGTGCCCCTCCGGACACCTGCCTCACTCCCAGCCCCTTGGTTATGTGTGTCCTGTAGTTTGAGGCCACATGTGCTGGGTTCCTCACCTTTGGCTGATGTGGCCCCACTGGTGTGAGGACACTCCTGCCTGGTTCCCATCCCCTTGGTGATGTGGACCCTCCGGTGAGAGTCTGATCCTGGCTGGGTTCCTCACACTTCTGAGAGGTGGGCCCTCTTCTCTGAGGTCACTCCTGCCTGGCTGGCCCACCCCGCCTTGACGACGTCGGCTCTCTCCTGGGAGTTGGTGCCTGCTGCGAGTCTCCTCCCCTTGGTAATGAGGGCCCTCTGGCGTCAGGCCCTAACTCCTGGCCTCCCAAAATTTTCTGATGTGCGCCCTGTGGTGCGAGTACACTCCTGCCAGGTTCCCAACACCATGGGAATGTGGGCCTTCTGCTCTGAGGTCCCAACGGTGGGTTGCTCAGTTTCATGATGAGGGCCCTCTGGTGTGAGTTCACTCCGGCCTGGATCCCATAGCCTCGCTGCTCCTGGCCACCTGCGGGGAGGTTACAACTGCGGGATTCCTCACCTTTTTTCTTCTATGGGCCCTCTGTTTTGAGACTCCTCCTGCCTGCCTCACTCCCAGCCCCTTGGTGATGTGTGTCCTCTGGTTTGAGGCCACGTGTGCTGGGTCCCTCACCTTTCGATGATGTGGCCCCACTGGTGTGAGGACACTCTTGCCTGGTTCCTATCCCCTTGAAGATGTGGGCTCTCTGGTGAGAGTCTGATCCTGGCTGGGTTCCTCACCCTTCTGTGAGGTGGGCCCTCTGCTGTGAGGTCACTCCTGCCTGGCTGGCACACCCCGCCTGGGCAACATCGGCCCTCTTGTGGCAGTTGGAGCATGCTGGGAGCCTCCTCCCCTCGGTGATGAGGGCCCTCTTGCGTCAGGCCCTAACTGCTGGGTACCCACATTTTCTGATACGTGCTAAGTGGTGCGAGGACACTCCTGCGAGGTTCCCATCCCCATGGGGATGTGGGCCTTCTGCTCTGAGGTCCCAATGGCTGGGTTGCTCACAGTTTCATGATGTGGGCCCTCTGCTGTGAGTTCACTGCAGCCTGGATCACATAGACTCGGTGCTCTGGGCCGCCTGCTGGGAGGTTCCCACTGCAGGATTCCTCACCTTTTTTATTCTATTGGCCCTGTGTTGTGAGGCTACTCATGCCTGCCTCAATCCGAGCCCCTTGGAGATGTGGGTCCTCTGGTTTAGGCCTCATGTGCTGGTTTCCTCACCTTTCTATGATGTGGTCACCCTGGTGTGAAGACAGTCCTGCCTGGTTCTGATCCCCTTGGTGATGTGGGCCCTCTGGTGAGAGTCTTATCCTGGCTGGGTTCCTCACCCTTCTGTGAGGTAGGCCCTCTGCTGTGAGGTCACTCCTGCCTGGCTGCCACACGTCACCTTGTCGACATGGGCCCTCAGTTGGGAGTTGGTGCCTGCTTGGGGTCTCCTCCCCTTGGTAATGAGGGCCCTCTGGCGTCAGACCCTAACTTCTGGGCTCCCAAAATTCTCTGATGTGTGCCCTGAGGTGCGAGTACACTTATGCCATGTTCCCAACCACATAGGAATGTGGGCCTTCTGCTCTGAGGTCCCAAAGCCTGGGTTGCTCACAGTTTCATGATGAGGGCCCTCTGTTTTGAGTTCAGTCAGGTCTGGATCCCATAGCCTCGCTGCTCCTGGCCGCCTGCTGGGAGGTTCCAACTGCGGGATTCCTCACCTTTTTTCTTCTATGGGCCCTCTGTTTTGAGACTCCTCCTGCCTGCCTCACTCCCAGCCCCTTGGTGATGTGTGTCCTCTGGTTTGAGGCCACGTGTGCTGGGTCACTCACATTTCGTTGATGAGGTCCCACTGGTGTGAGGACACTCCAGCCTGGTTCCCATTCTCTTGGTGATGTGGGCCCTCTGGTGAGAGTCTGATCCTCCTTGGGTTCCTCACACTTTTGTGAGGTGGGCCCTCTGCTCTGAGGTCACTCTTGCCTGGCTGGCACACCCCGCATTGGCGACGGCGGCCCACTGGTAGCAGTTGGAGCCTGCTGGGAGCCTCCTCTCCTCGGTGATGAGAGCCCTCTGGTGTCAGGCCCTAACTGCTGGGCTCCCCACATTTTCTGATGTGTGCCCACTGGTGCGATGACACTCCTACTTGGTTCCCTTCCCCATGGGGATGTGGGCCTTGTGCTCTGAGGTCACAACGGCTGGTTTGCTCACAGTTTCATGATGAGGGCCCTCTGTTGTGAGTTCATCACTGCCTGGATCCCATAGCCTCGGTGCTCTGGGCCGCCTGCTGGGATGTTCCAACTGCTGGATTCCTCACCTTTTTTATACAATGGGCCATGTGTTGTGAGGTTAATCCTGCCTGCCTCGCTCCAAGACCCATGGTGATGTGGGTCCTCTGGTTTGAGGCCACATTTTCTTGTTACCTCAACTTTTGATGATATGGCCCCACGGGTGTGATGACACTCCTGCCTGGTTCACAGCCCCTTGCTGATGTGGGCACTCTGGTGAGAGTCTGATCCTGGCTGGGTTCCTTACCCTTCTGTGAGGTGGGCCCTCTGATGTGAGGTCACTCCTGCCTGGCTGGCTCACGTCGCCTTGATGATGTGGGCCCTCTGTTGGCCACTAAAGCATTCTGGGAGCCTCCTACCCTCTTTAATGAGGGCCCTGGAAAAAACGCATATGCACATTTTGACCAAGTGCATCATTGTCCAGGATCTGCCTCTTCTCCTATGCTTTCAGAGCACTTCCCGTCTACGTCCTGAAATCATATTCCAGGAATACTGCCCCGCTTTCAAGTCCTCCTCGCAGCCTTACTTCAATATATTTTTGTATGATACCTGTCATTAATAACTCTGCAGGTTTGTTAAATACAGTGTCCCTGAGCTCCTTTCTTCAACATGCTTTCTTGTGAGCTGGCCGCAAAACCGCAGGATTGCTTCAGGCCGTAATCTGGTTTCGGCACGGCACGCTGAGCCTTTGGTAAATTCCTCTTTCTGGTGAGAAATGAGCATTCAATTTGCCCGTGGAGACACCTACAGCTAGTCTCTCATTGGTTCTCCCTATTCCTGTTCATCTTGTGCAGAAATTGCAAACTGTGCCAAACAGGAGGTTAAAGGCACTGACTCTCCAAGTGGGTAGAGGGTTAGTAAAGCATATGGAATGGTGAACCCGAGTACCAGGGAACGAAACCTGAGAGCCATTTAAAATGGTTTCCCAGTCTCACAGTGGACAATACTCTGGGTTTCCCATGCATGTTTTAGCTGAAGGAAGAATTCCTTAAACCTGGAGATTATTGACCCATGGAATGGGTACCATGCAGTATGACTAAAAAGGGTCTGAATTTGCTCACCGAACCTCACCAATGCTATCAGTTCGAAGTGTCCAGCCTTATGCCTCACCCAGCTCTGGGTGTAGATGTGGTAAATCCAGGTTTCATCACAAGCCCTGAATCAATTATTTAAGAATTGCTGTCTCTTTCACTGTCATTGTGTTTTGTTTTTGTAATTTAGTTTGATAATGGGATTTATCGGATTTTCACTGCTGCGTTCATGCCGCTGTACAAACGCTTGATTCTCCTACAGAGAAATATAAATCCACGGGTTTTAAGATTCTTACTAGTCAGGTATATTCCTAGGCATTGAATATGTGGTGTTGAGTCCATGTCGTTGAACAAGGAGTAGGTCTTGACTATTACATATTTGGCTTATGGAACGGTATCTGTGCTATTTTCAATCTCTGGTTTTATGCAGCACCCCAACTCACCTTTGCCCTTAAGCAAGCATAAGTTGGTTTTCTAAATTTGAGTCCCTGTTCTGTTTTGTAATTCAGTTCATGTGTAGCCAAGTTTACATTCCGTGTATTAGTGATATCTTATGATGTTTCATTTTCTGTGTGACTTATTTCACTTAGAATCACTGTAGCTGAATCCACTCATTATGCCGTGATGGGCCTGATGACATAGATTTCATTGCTGAGTGATATTCCATTGTACGTACGAACCACAACTTCTTTATCCATTTTTCACATTCTGGGATATTTAACTTGTACCGTAGATGAGGTTCTTGTAAACAGAGCCGTCCGAAAATTTGGGGTGGCTGTGTGTTTTTGATTTTAATTTCCCTAAGCTATAGGACCATAACTGGAAGTGCCGTAGGCTCCGTTGCTTTGTTTTTTAGGTGTTTCAGGAAACACCATACACTTCTCCAGGGTGGCTGTTGGCAATTTACATCCCGCCCATCAGCATAACAAGGCTCCCTGTTCTCCATGGCCTGTGCTGTCTTTCTGGATTTTACACTTTTTTTAGATGGCCCTTTTGACCAGGGGGCTGTGAGACTTCATTGTAGTGCATAATTCTTTAACATGCTTGCATGGTTGGCCAAAAAGGGCGTATGCGTTTTTTCCTGAATATATTCAGGAAAAAACGCATACGCCCTTTTTGGCCAAGTGCATCATTGTCGACGTTCTGCCTCTTTTCCTATGCTTTAAATGCAATTCCAGTCTACCCCCTGAAATCGTTTTCTTGCAATTCTGCCCACTTACAAGTCCTCTTCTCAGCCTTCCTTCAATATATTTTTGGACGATAGCTGTCATTTATAACTCTGCAGGTTTGTGAATTACAGTACCCCTGAGCTCTTTTCTTCAACTCGCTTTCTTGTGAGCTGGCCGCAAACACACATGATTGCTTCAGGCCCTAATCTGGTTCCAGCACGGCATGCTGAGCCTTTGGTGAATTCCTCTTCCTGGGGGGAAATGAGCGTTAAATTTGCCTGTGCAGACACCTCCAGCTAGTCTCTCATTGATTCCCCCTATTCCTGTTCATCTTGCGCAGATATTGCAAACTGTGCCAAACAGGAGGTTAAAGGCACTGAGTCTCCAAGTGGGGAGAGTGTTAGTAAAGGGTCTGGAATGGTGAACCCGAGTAAAAGGGGACGAAAACTGAGATGCATTTGAAAACGTTTCCCGGTCACATGGTACACCATACTTGGGTTTTCCATGCATGTTTTAGCTGAAGGAAGAATCCCTCAAACCTGGAGAGTTGGGACCCATGGAATGGGTATCATGCAGTATGACTTCAAAGGGTCTGCACTTGCTCATCGAACCTCACCAATGCTATCAGCCCGAAGTGTCCAACCTTATGTCTCACTCAGCTCTGGGTGTAGATGTGGTAAATCCAGGTTGCATCACAAGCCCTGAATGAATTATTTAAAAATTGCTCTCTATTTCACTGTCATTGTGTTTTGTTTCTGTAATTCATTTTGATAATGGGATTTATCGGATTTTCTCTGCTGCATTCTTGCAGCTGTACACACGCTTGATTCTCTTATGGAGACATATAAATCCATGGGTTTGAAGATTCTGATCAGTCAGGTGTATTCCTAGGCTTTGAATACGGGGTGTTTAGTCCATTTCGTTGAGCAAGGGGTAGGTCTTGAGTATTATATATTTGGCTTATGGAAAGGTATCTGTGCTAATTTCTATCTCTGGTTTTATGCAGCACCCCAACTCACATTTCCCCTTAAGCAAGCATAAGTTGGTTTTCTAAATTTGAGACCCTGTTCTGTTTTGTAATTCAGTTCATGTGTAGCCAAGTTTACATTCCTTGTATTAGTGATATCTTATGATGTTTCATTTTCTGTGTGACTTATTTCACTTAGAATCATCGTACCTGAATCCACTCATTATGCCGCAATGGGCCTGATGACATAGATTTCATTGGTGAGTGATATTCCATTGTACGTACGTACCACAATTTCTTTATCCATTTTTCGCTTTCTTGGATATTTAACTTGTACCGTAGACGAGGTTCTTGTAAACAGAGCCGTCCAAAACTTTGGGGTGGCTGTGTGTTTTTGATTTTAATTTCACTAAGCTATAGGACCATAAGTGGAAGTGCTGTAGGCTCCGTTGCTTGGTTTTTTAGCTGTTTGAGGAAACACCATACACTTCTCCAGAGTGGCTGTTGGCAAATTACATCCCGCCCATCAGCATAACTAGGCTCCCTCTTCTCCATGGTCTGTGCTGCCTTTCTGGATTTTACACTTTTTTCAGATGGCCCTTTTGACCGGGGGGCAGTGAGACTTCATTGTAGTGCAGATTTCCTTTACACGCTTGCTTGGTTGTCCAAAAAGGGCGTATGCGTTTTTTCCTGAATATATTCAGGAAAAAACGCATACGCCCTTTTTGGCCAAGTGCATCATTGTCGTCGTTCTGCCTCTTTTCCTATGCTTTAAATGCAATTCCAGCCTACCCCCTGAAATCGTTTTCCTGAAATTCTGCCCCACTTTCAAGTCCTCTTCGCAGCCTTCCTTCAATATATTTTTAGACCATAGCTGTCATTTATAACTCTGCAGGTTTGTGAATTACAGTGCCCCTGAGCTCCTTTCTTCAACTCGCTTTCTTGTGAACTGGCCGCAAACCCACAGGAATGCTTCAGGCCCTAATCTGGTTCCGGCACGGCATGCTGAGCCTTTGGTTAATTCCTCTTCCTGGTGGGAAATGAGCGTTAAATTTGCCCGTGCAGACACCTTCACACGAGTCGTCATGGTGCCCCTTTGCCCCGGTTATCTCTATGGAGGTTGGAGTTGGAGGGCCTCCTCACTCAAGGTCAGTGTGCCCACGGAGCCAACCCTGCAACTTCAGGGCATGTTTGGTGGTTAGGATCACCACGTGGGGTCCTTTTACCTTAGGAGGGAGGTGGCCTTTTGGGCTGCTGATTTCCAGGTTTTCAGATACTGCCAGTATCTTGGCCAGATGTGGCGGTGGGCCAAGCCCCTTGGTGACCGTAGTTTATCCTACCTGGATCGCATTCTTGCATTGTTCCATTTCAAGTGGTCCCAGGTTTTGCACTAATACTCCAATGGCGATTCACCGTTCACCAGGAATATAAAGGTAAAGGGTTTAGCTAAATTAGGGAGTTCCTGTGCAAGGGTCTGAATTGACTGCTCTTTCCATTCTTGAAAGGCCACTTCTGCATTCTATTCAAAAGGATCATCACCTTTTCCTTTCAGTGTTTCATATAGAGGCCGAGCTAGTAGACTGTAGTTAGGGATCCAGAAGCAGCAAACCCTGGCCTCCCCAGGAACCCCTAAGCTGTCTTCTAGTTTTAGAAATGGGTAAGGCTGTAAATTGTTTCTTCCCTTTCCTGGGATGGGCTTCTCCGACCTTCTGTGAGAATGAAGCCCAGGCAGGTCACCGTAGTCTGTGATATTTGAGCTTTTTCTTGGACAACTTGTATCCTTTATTGGCTTCGTAGTTCAGAGGTCTCCTTAGTAGGGCTGGCGATCAGAATGTCGTCTGCATATTGAAGGAGTGTTTCCTTTTCCAGAGGTAGAACTTTTAGGTCTTTAGCTGAGCTTTCCCCAAAGATGGTGTGGGAATTTTTGAACCCTTGGGACAACACGGCCCGGAAGTATTGTTTTAGTTGTATGTTGAGTCCTGCCACTCACAAGCCAAAATTTCTTGTGACTCTGGGACTAATAGAATACAAAAGAAGGCATCATTGAAGACTAATACAGAATACCATGTCCTGGTGGTTGGTAGAATGACCAGCAGGGTGTAGGGTTTAGGAACTACTGGAGGTATATCCTCAGTGGCTTAACTGACTGTCCTGACATCCTTTACCAGGAATCCAGCAGCCCATGGGGCTCTCGAGGTCAGGCCAATCCCAGGATATGGAGCTCACCTGGGCAGGTACCCCACCCCAGCCCACGGGGCTCTCATGTTCAGGACCCTCCCAGGATATGGTGTTCCCTGTGCAGGTCCCCCTGCAGCCCATGGGGCTCTCGTGTTCAGGCCCCTCCCAGGATACAGAGCTACCCTTGCAGGTACCATGGCAGGGCTGGGAACACAGGAACCGTGCATATCGCCCTAATTGCAGAGCACTCCCAGCTCACCTGTCACTCAGATCTGACACAGAGCACCTCAGAGCAGGACTTGAACTAACAAACAGCAGCTCCGACAGGTCTGTGACCCTGGGCATCACTCTGTGTGGCCTCCCTCCACCTGGTCTTCCAGAGACTTCCACTGCACCCGGGGCACCAGGCCTCTGTCTCCACCCACCAGCCACCCCTCCTCTCCCTGACTCCTGGGTTCCTCTCATTAGGAGAGGGTTTTCTTGAAGTTGTCTCCCACTCATGGGCCAGATAATATAATTAGAAAACAAGCCAGAGCTGCAGCCCCTTGTCTATCCTGACTCTCAGGAGCCCACACCTGTTCCTTGGACCTGGCCGATTCAGCAAGTTCCAGTTTCTGCAACTGTGAGCCCCTGAGGGGTGATTATTGGCTGGCCTGGGAAGCCCGACCGTGCCGGCCAGCCCTCCCCAGGTGTGCCTGGGTTCAGATCAATATAAACACCGCTCCAGGCAGCAAGAGCCCCTGCAGCTGTGCCTGACGCCATTTTCTCTGCCCTGTCAGCAGTCTTGGGGCTGGACTGGTGGGAGGGAGTGAGAGGCCACGGCTTTGTGGGTGGCCCAGTGTGAGTGGGGCTCTGCTGGACTTTCTGCAGCAGTTGCCAAGATGCCACCTGCTAAAGAAGAGGATGTGTCACCCATACCTGCCGCTGGAATTTCTCCCTGGGCAGAGGTGAGTGAGGAAGAAAGCAGTGGGGGCCGGGACAGCAGGGGTATCTCAGGCAGGGAAATGGAAAGCTTCCAGAAGAGCACCCAGGGCCAGGACCACCCTGGCTGGCCTGCAGGCACCAAGTCGGCTGGCATGCTGTCGCTCATGTGGCTCCATGGCCCTTCCTCTAGGCTTTCAAGTCCTTGTACATATTCAGGTGTTTTACCTGGGAAGGGTGGGAACATTTCAGCAGCAGCTGGCCTGGGGCTCAGCCCACGTTTACTCACAGATGCCTCGGCACGGTCCCCCAGCTTTGCAATGAGGACGCTTGTTGCGTGGGGCCTGCTGGCTGAATGGGAGATGATTCCCCACCACTGACCATCTTCAGAATTGCTTACAACTGGAGCAAGTGCCCTGATACGGTTTTCCTCTGTGTAACTGGTGGGTTCTGTTTTTTTTTCTTTTTTTCGTTTTTGGTTCAAGGTAGATTTTATTCCTCTTTTTTGTATTTACAGATATAAGCATGGAAATAATTTATTCATATAAATACATGTATGTGAAGGGAAGAATATTTTCTCTGTTTTACTTTTTGTAATTTGAATTTTATTTTATTTTTTTATACAGCAGGTTCTTTTTGGTTATCTCTTTTATACATATAAATGTATATATGCCAATCCCAATCTCTCAACTCCTCCCACCACCACCCCCCAACAGCTTTCCCCCCTTGGTGTCCATACGTTTGTTGTCTACATCTGTTGCTCTATTTCTGCCTTGCAAAACGGTTCATCTGTAAAATTTGTCTAGGTTCCACATATAGGCATTAATATACAAGATTTGTTTTTCTATTTCTGACTTACTTCACTCTGTATGACAGTCTCTAGATCCATCAACGTCTCTACAAATGACCCAATTTCATTCCTTTTTATGGCTTAGTAATATTCCATTTATATATGTACCACTTCTTTATGCATTCATCTGTCTGTGGGCATTTAGGTTGCTTCCATTACCTGGATATTGTAAATAGTGATGCAATGAACATTGCGGTGAATGTCTCTTTTTGATTTATGGTTTTGTCTGGGTATATGCCCAGTAGTGGGATTGCTGTATCATATGGTAATTCTATTCTTAATTTTATAAGAAACTCCATAATGTTCTCCACAGTGACTGTATCAATTTACATTCCCAACAATAGTGGAAGAGGGTTCCTTATCTCCACACCCTTTCCAGCATTTGTTGTTTGTAGATTTTCTGATGATGCCCATTCTAACAGGTGTGAGGTGATACACCATGGATGAGTCTATTTCGTTGAGCAAAGAGTAGGTCTTGTCTATTACATATTTGGCTTATGGAACGGTATGTGTGCTAATTTCAATCTCTGGTTTTATACAGCACCCCAACTCAACATTCCCCTTAAGCAAGCATAAGTTTTTATCTAAATGTGAGACTCTGTTCGGTTTTGTATTTCAGTTTATGTGTAACCAAGTTTACACTCCCTCTATTAGTGATATCTTATGATACTTATCTTTCTCTGTGTGACGTATTTCTCTTAGAATCATCATATTTAAATCCACTCAATTTGCTGCTACAGGCCTGATGACATTGATTTCATTGCTGAGTGATATTCCGTTGTACGTAAGTAGCACAACTCCTTTATCCATTTTTTTCTTTCTGAGATATTTAATTTGTACTGGACTCGAGTTTCTTGTAAACACAGCAGCCCTAAATTTTGTGCTGGCTGTGTCTTGTTGATTTTAATTTTCCTAAGCTATAGGGCTAAAAGTGGAAGTACCCTAGGCTCTGTAGCTTTGTTTTTCAGATGTTTCAGGATACACCATAAACATCTCCAGAGTGTCTGTTGGCAATTTACATCCCGCCCATCAGCATAACAAGGCTCCCTGTTCTCCATGGCCTGTCCTGTGTTTCTGGTTTTTACACTTTTTTCAGATGGCCCTTTTGACGAATGGGAAATGAGACTTCATTGTAGTGCGGATTTCCATTGCTGGAGTGCTTGGTTGGCCAAAAAGGGCATATGCGTTTTTTCCTGAATATATTCAGGAAAAAATGTTTACGCACTTTTGTCCAAGTGCATCAGTGTCAAAGATCTGCCGCTTTTCACATGCTTTAAATGCAATTCCAATCTACCTCCTGAAATATGATTCCTGCAATTCTGCCTCGTTTTCAAGTCCTCTTTGCAGACTTACTTCAATATATTTTTGCCAATAGCTGTCATTTATATCTCTGCAGGTTTGTGAATTACAGTGCCCGTGATTTCCTTTCTTAACTCGTTTCCTTGAAAGCTGGCCACAGAACCGCAGGTTTGCTTTAGGCCATAATCAGGGTCCGACACGGCACTCTGAGCCTTTGGTTAATTCCTCTTCCTGGTGGGAAATTAGAGTTAAATGTGCCCCTCCGGACACCTGCCTCACTCCCAGCCCCTTGGTTATGTGTGTCCTGTAGTTTGAGGCCACATGTGCTGGGTTCCTCACCTTTGGCTGATGTGGCCCCACTGGTGTGAGGACACTCCTGCCTGGTTCCCATCCCCTTGGTGATGTGGACCCTCCGGTGAGAGTCTGATCCTGGCTGGGTTCCTCACACTTCTGAGAGGTGGGCCCTCTTCTCTGAGGTCACTCCTGCCTGGCTGGCCCACCCCGCCTTGACGACGTCGGCTCTCTCGTGGGAGTTGGTGCCTGCTGCGAGTCTCCTCCCCTTGGTAATGAGGGCCCTCTGGCGTCAGGCCCTAACTCCTGGCCTCCCAAAATTTTCTGATGTGCGCCCTGTGGTGCGAGTACACTCCTGCCAGGTTCCCAACACCATGGGAATGTGGGCCTTCTGCTCTGAGGTCCCAACGGTGGGTTGCTCAGTTTCATGATGAGGGCCCTCTGGTGTGAGTTCACTCCGGCCTGGATCCCATAGCCTCGCTGCTCCTGGCCACCTGCGGGGAGGTTACAACTGCGGGATTCCTCACCTTTTTTCTTCTATGGGCCCTCTGTTTTGAGACTCCTCCTGCCTGCCTCACTCCCAGCCCCTTGGTGATGTGTGTCCTCTGGTTTGAGGCCACGTGTGCTGGGTCCCTCACCTTTCGATGATGTGGCCCCACTGGTGTGAGGACACTCTTGCCTGGTTCCTATCCCCTTGAAGATGTGGGCTCTCTGGTGAGAGTCTGATCCTGGCTGGGTTCCTCACCCTTCTGTGAGGTGGGCCCTCTGCTGTGAGGTCACTCCTGCCTGGCTGGCACACCCCGCCTGGGCAACATCGGCCCTCTTGTGGCAGTTGGAGCATGCTGGGAGCCTCCTCCCCTCGGTGATGAGGGCCCTCTTGCGTCAGGCCCTAACTGCTGGGTACCCACATTTTCTGATACGTGCTAAGTGGTGCGAGGACACTCCTGCGAGGTTCCCATCCCCATGGGGATGTGGGCCTTCTGCTCTGAGGTCCCAATGGCTGGGTTGCTCACAGTTTCATGATGTGGGCCCTCTGCTGTGAGTTCACTGCAGCCTGGATCACATAGACTCGGTGCTCTGGGCCGCCTGCTGGGAGGTTCCCACTGCAGGATTCCTCACCTTTTTTATTCTATTGGCCCTGTGTTGTGAGGCTACTCATGCCTGCCTCAATCCGAGCCCCTTGGAGATGTGGGTCCTCTGGTTTAGGCCTCATGTGCTGGTTTCCTCACCTTTCTATGATGTGGTCACCCTGGTGTGAAGACAGTCCTGCCTGGTTCTGATCCCCTTGGTGATGTGGGCCCTCTGGTGAGAGTCTTATCCTGGCTGGGTTCCTCACCCTTCTGTGAGGTAGGCCCTCTGCTGTGAGGTCACTCCTGCCTGGCTGTCACACGTCACCTTGTCGACATGGGCCCTCAGTTGGGAGTTGGTGCCTGCTTGGAGTCTCCTCCCCTTGGTAATGAGGGCCCTCTGGCGTCAGACCCTAACTTCTGGGCTCCCAAAATTCTCTGATGTGTGCCCTGAGGTGCGAGTACACTTATGCCATGTTCCCAACCACATAGGAATGTGGGCCTTCTGCTCTGAGGTCCCAAAGCCTGGGTTGCTCACAGTTTCATGATGAGGGCCCTCTGTTTTGAGTTCAGTCAGGTCTGGATCCCATAGCCTCGCTGCTCCTGGCCGCCTGCTGGGAGGTTCCAACTGCGGGATTCCTCACCTTTTTTCTTCTATGGGCCCTCTGTTTTGAGACTCCTCCTGCCTGCCTCACTCCCAGCCCCTTGGTGATGTGTGTCCTCTGGTTTGAGGCCACGTGTGCTGGGTCACTCACATTTCGTTGATGAGGTCCCACTGGTGTGAGGACACTCCAGCCTGGTTCCCATTCTCTTGGTGATGTGGGCCCTCTGGTGAGAGTCTGATCCTCCTTGGGTTCCTCACACTTTTGTGAGGTGGGCCCTCTGCTCTGAGGTCACTCTTGCCTGGCTGGCACACCCCGCATTGGCGACGGCGGCCCACTGGTAGCAGTTGGAGCCTGCTGGGAGCCTCCTCTCCTCGGTGATGAGAGCCCTCTGGTGTCAGGCCCTAACTGCTGGGCTCCCCACATTTTCTGATGTGTGCCCACTGGTGCGATGACACTCCTACTTGGTTCCCTTCCCCATGGGGATGTGGGCCTTGTGCTCTGAGGTCACAACGGCTGGTTTGCTCACAGTTTCATGATGAGGGCCCTCTGTTGTGAGTTCATCACTGCCTGGATCCCATAGCCTCGGTGCTCTGGGCCGCCTGCTGGGATGTTCCAACTGCTGGATTCCTCACCTTTTTTATACAATGGGCCATGTGTTGTGAGGTTAATCCTGCCTGCCTCGCTCCAAGACCCATGGTGATGTGGGTCCTCTGGTTTGAGGCCACATTTTCTTGTTACCTCAACTTTTGATGATATGGCCCCACGGGTGTGATGACACTCCTGCCTGGTTCACAGCCCCTTGCTGATGTGGGCACTCTGGTGAGAGTCTGATCCTGGCTGGGTTCCTTACCCTTCTGTGAGGTGGGCCCTCTGATGTGAGGTCACTCCTGCCTGGCTGGCTCACGTCGCCTTGATGATGTGGGCCCTCTGTTGGCCACTAAAGCATTCTGGGAGCCTCCTACCCTCTTTAATGAGGGCCCTGGAAAAAACGCATATGCACATTTTGACCAAGTGCATCATTGTCCAGGATCTGCCTCTTCTCCTATGCTTTCAGAGCACTTCCCGTCTACGTCCTGAAATCATATTCCAGGAATACTGCCCCGCTTTCAAGTCCTCCTCGCAGCCTTACTTCAATATATTTTTGTATGATACCTGTCATTAATAACTCTGCAGGTTTGTTAAATACAGTGTCCCTGAGCTCCTTTCTTCAACATGCTTTCTTGTGAGCTGGCCGCAAAACCGCAGGATTGCTTCAGGCCGTAATCTGGTTTCGGCACGGCACGCTGAGCCTTTGGTAAATTCCTCTTTCTGGTGAGAAATGAGCATTCAATTTGCCCGTGGAGACACCTACAGCTAGTCTCTCATTGGTTCTCCCTATTCCTGTTCATCTTGTGCAGAAATTGCAAACTGTGCCAAACAGGAGGTTAAAGGCACTGACTCTCCAAGTGGGTAGAGGGTTAGTAAAGCATATGGAATGGTGAACCCGAGTACCAGGGAACGAAACCTGAGAGCCATTTAAAATGGTTTCCCAGTCTCACAGTGGACAATACTCTGGGTTTCCCATGCATGTTTTAGCTGAAGGAAGAATTCCTTAAACCTGGAGATTATTGACCCATGGAATGGGTACCATGCAGTATGACTAAAAAGGGTCTGAATTTGCTCACCGAACCTCACCAATGCTATCAGTTCGAAGTGTCCAGCCTTATGCCTCACCCAGCTCTGGGTGTAGATGTGGTAAATCCAGGTTTCATCACAAGCCCTGAATCAATTATTTAAGAATTGCTGTCTCTTTCACTGTCATTGTGTTTTGTTTTTGTAATTTAGTTTGATAATGGGATTTATCGGATTTTCACTGCTGCGTTCATGCCGCTGTACAAACGCTTGATTCTCCTACAGAGAAATATAAATCCACGGGTTTTAAGATTCTTACTAGTCAGGTATATTCCTAGGCGTTGAATATGTG